>NC_135882.1:28664846-28973103 GCF_964194155.1 Cetorhinus maximus | reverse complement strand
GGTCTCCAACAATGTGTACGCGAGAGGGGTGCTGGGCAGCTTGATCTCACTCCAGCTACCCCTTCCGCACATGGAGTCAGTCAGGGGCCCTCGGGCACCCATAGGGAGGAGGATCATCAGGTCCATGCTCCGGGGCCATCCATCCAGATGATTCTGGGAGAGACCGGCCCATCTGACTCCCCTCTTCCTGTGACCTCCGCAGATACAGCTTCACAGGCTGAGGAGGGTGCCATTGCCACACAGCTAGACCCCGAAAGCGGGCCAGAGCCTTCCAAGTCTCAGCCCTCTAGAAGACGCCTGCCAAAGTCATCACAGACAGGGCATCACAGTCAGCAGGCTGCCTCCACCTCCGCTGTGGATGCCTGGGAAGCACCAAGACGTAGCAGCAGGGTTAGGAATGCTAGGTAAAAGTAGTTGCACAGCCTGGCCATAAGTGTTGATCACTTGTACATACTGTTCACTGATGTCAATAAACTCACAAGAATGTCTCCCTGCCTATGGCTCCTTGTTCTGATGAGCAGTGTTCTTGTCACTCAGATGTGAAACCTTTCTGCACAGGATAAAAGGCAGGTGTCTCAGTCCAGGGCCTCTTCCCTGTGCTCTGTGCGGCCTTCAGACCACAGTGATGGCCCAACCTCACGCTCCCTGGAAACATTACTGATGCCTGCACCTGAGCGGTGCTGGTCACTGCTGCCAGAATGTAGTGGGCAGGCACCACAGAGTTCTCTCATACTCTCTGTGTGCTCTCAGCACCTTTAAGGTGGGGCTGGCCCTCATCACACCAGCATCTGCGACCAATGATGCTGTGCACCAGCTCCTGAGGGGCTGAGGTGCTGAAGGTGGACACAGCATCAGATGCGTCTAAAGTTTCATGGCTGCGTCTCTGAGATGGCCCTGATCATGGAGCGAAAGTGAGCTGCCCTCGGCCAAACAGGAATCAGACCTTCTCAGAGGTTATGTGAAGATCTATGGAGTGTCCTCACTGCGTGTTGTCATCATCCTCCTGCGATTGAGCAATTATTAGGGCCTCCACTGCATCTCCATGACAGGGGCATTCTCACAGAGGGTATTGGTGCTCTCATAAGCCAGACTGGAGTCAAAAGTTCACAACTGCGATGTGAGGATCTATGGGGACACCTCACTGCATGTCGCTATCATCTCCACAAATCTGGCAGCTATGAGGGCCTCCCAAGTGCACCTGCCTCGTCTAGCCAGTGCGAGAGCCTCATCCCCATTGTTGTCACCACCGAGGACCCCCTAACCCTCATCCCCATCAGCGTCCTCCTCATTGGATGAGATGTGCAGCTCCTCCATCTCCTACCCAGCCAGCTCCTCACCCCTTTGCAGCGCCAGGTTGTAAAGGGCGCAGCAGACGATGACAATGTGTGACACCCTCTGCGGACTGTATTGCAGGGCTCCACCAGACTGGCCCAGGCACCGGAACCGTATCTTTAGCACCCCGATGGTCTGCTCCACTAAGTTGTGAGCTGCTTCATGAGCCTCATCTGCTGCAGTCTGAGGCTGCCGCATGGGTGACATCAGCCACGGCCTCTGCGGGTAGCCCTTGTCCCCAAGGAACCAACCCTGCAGTCTCTGTGGACCCTGGAAGACTGAAGGGATCTGCGAGCGACTCAGGATGTAGGTGTGGTGCACACTCCCTGGAAACCGTGCACATACCTGTAGGATGCAATTCTGACGGTCGCACACTAGCTGTACATTCAGTGAGTGAAAGCCCTTGCGGTTGATGAAGTCACTGAGTGTAGCGATGGAGGCCTGAGCGCCACATGAGTGCAGTCAATTGCACCCTGTACCTGTAGGAATCCCGAGATCAGGGTGAATTCAATGGCCCTTGCATCCTGGCTGTCCCAGTCCCAGGCGAAATGCACAAAGTTGTGTGCCATGGAGAAGGTGGCATCCGTGACCTCATGGATGCATTTGTGGGTGGCAGATTGTGAAATCCCACAGAGGTCACCTGTGGAGCCCTGAAAGGAGCCGCTGGCATAGAAATTGAGCACCACGGTCACTTTCACAGCCACTGGCAGTGGATGCCCTCCATGTCCCCTTGGCGCCAAGTCCTGCAGTAAGTGGCGGATGTGAGCCACCAGGTCCCTAGACATGCGCTGTCATCGGTGACACTGGTTCTCAGTCTTCTGCAGGAATGGCAGGCAGCGTCTACAACCCCTCAGTGTTGCTAGGCACTGACCAGCCATGGCTCGCTGTCGCTCCTGGGCAGCGTGTGCAGAAGCCCTTGCTGGCCATTTTCATGAGGTTGTTGCTCCTGCCTTTGCACAGCCAGGTGCCTCAGTCACTCTCTCCTCCGTCTTCTCCAGTCTCTGTAGGCCATCAGGCACACAGCTAGGTCACCAGGACCCATGATCCTGTCGTGGTCCTCCTGCAGCATGAAAGAAAGAGAGATGTGATTATCATGGCTGTGCTTAGCACCTTTCCTGGCCCTGTGTGACCACCTCTTAATGCTTCCCGGAGAGTGCTGGTCACCCCTCAGATGGCCAGAGATGAGTGCACTTCATGGCTGCCCTGTCAACCTGCAACATGGGGGACACTGGTCCAAACCAGGATGCTGAGGTTGCAAGGGGCTGAGGGGCTGTGACTGCTACATGGCCAGTGTTGGCGAGGAGATTGTACAATGTGTGCAGTCCAACTGCTCCGCGGTCCAGCAAAGCGGTGGTAAACTGTGCCAGGGGGGAGTTGGGGGGCGGTGGGGTTTAGTGGGGTAAGGTATGGAGTGCTTGGTGGCCCTTTGGTGCTTCCATGTTGCTTGCATGGGCGGGCAAGTTAGGAGACTAACCCCGGTGTGGCTGCGCCTGATCTCTCTTAGTTGCAGAGGCATGGTCAGATTATACAGGTGTCCCTAATGCGTGACCACTTACCTCACTTACCCTACCCCCTACCTCAATTGGCTGTGCGTGGGATGCAGTGCCAGGGCAGCACTTGACCCCACCCCACCCCCCACAAACCCCCCAAGTCAGCAGTCACCTCCAGGGTTGGCCAGCACTTGCCCTGAGATGCCATCCCCCCCTCAGCAGCAGTCGCCTGTGGGGCCATGCATCATTTTCCTCCACCCCCCAGCGCCCCTGAGGCCTGTAAACAACAGCTGAGCTGTGGAGAACGCTGCTGCTCACTTACTCTCAGTTCCCCTGAAGTGAAGGCCGCCAAGTGCACGTCGCCTGTGTACTGTTGTGAAACACATCGGAGTGCTTTCCCACCACCGTGGATGGATGATACGGCAAGGTTCCAAGACCCTGGCGGGATGGCCTTTTAATTATATGCTAATATATTACAATTAGCTTCCGCCGACCAATGGTGGAAATGCGGCCCGCCGTCAGTGGGCTGAGGGGAAGATGGCGACCTGCCTTCATGCCGTTGTGAAGTGGGTCCCTTCATATTTTCTGTGCATGTCACCTATCACGCCTGCCCCCAGTGGGCTCGGAAAATTCTGCCCAGCAACACCTAGAGGTTTAGCACTCAAGTGCTGATTGTAGACAATTTTTGTTGAGTGATATATATGGGCTCCACTCACCTACTGCCCCTGAAGGTGTGTTTCACCTTGGCACAAGGTGGCATGCTGCAGGGTGGATGAGGGGGCCGAATTAGAGGGCACGCAGGTTTTTGGATGCGGCACTGGAGTCGCTGCTGGGCGATGCCCAGAGGGGGAGGGCTTGAACATACCCTCTGGTCTCGCCACTCTCTCTCCTGCAGCAATCAGTGGTGCTTTGTCTAGCCTCAGGTCATCCTCCCATTCCTGCTGCAAACTGAGAAGGATTCCTAGCAAGATGCCCTGACCAAACACCCTCCATTTCCTGGTGATTCCTAGAAAGTGTCCAATAAGGCAGAGTGGCACAGCACTTACTCTTTTAATGGCTATTTCAGGCGGCTCTTCACACTTCATTAATCTTGTACTTAATGATGTGTGATATTCAGGTTGAGTCCCAAATGAAAGTTCCAGGAAGAATCTGAACTGCCATATGTTTCTCCCATGATTTTCTCTTTACTGGCATGCTCGCCTCTCTCAGTCAGTGTAGGAACTAAATGGAAGCTGCATCTGACATTAATCCATATTTTAGTGACTAGGAGAGCCCGCAGGGTTCAGAAGAGTGGAGATTGGTTTTACCATCTACTGCACATAGCAGGTAAATCACATTGGCACCAACACGCCTGATAGAAGTATTGGGACTATATATCATCATGAGGGCGAATGATCCCAAGTTGGGTGTTATTATAATCACAATGAATTCAGGGTAAGCAAATGATTAGATTATGTTTGACAAAGTGCACCTGAAGCCTGAATTATCTGAGACAGAATGAAATGAGAGGTTTCTGAACCTGATAAGATTTTGATTATTGATTTCTGCACTTGGAAAACACTTACTGTCTTTCTGCCTGCTCACAGCTGGGCTTGTTTCCCAGTAATTCTGACAGGCTCAGATCGCTCAGATTTGGGCCCTGCCCTACTCAAAGTTGTGGCTTCTTAAAAGCAGGTCTATCATTCCAGGACCTTTTCTAAAACATGACAGTACACTAGAGAGTCATATTGGACTTGAAACATTAACTCTGTTTCTTTCTCCACAGATGCTGCCAGACCTGCTGAGTTTTTCCAGCACCTTCTGATTTTGTTTCACGATGATACATCAGCCCTCTTTTACCATAACGCGCAGGCCGGGATTTTACAGCCCCGCCGTGGCATGCCTACCCACTGGCGGACATGGCAAGCCATTTAAATCTCCATTTAGTTCGGCGGGACCGTAATATTCTGCCAGGTGGGAGGGGCTGTAAAATCCTGGCAATAAATTCCAAAGATATTGCCACACCCGCTATTAGCCCCTTCAACAAAGAGAAAAGCATCCCTAATCTTGCTACAAATGAATGGTGTTGACTGATGGTTCACACCCTGTCAGTTGCTGCACACCTCCAAAGACTGTCCTCAGTACATATTGTAAGACAATGCATTATTTAATTTATTTTGATGTATTAATCACTTTTTAGCCGTGTAACTATTTCTTTATTCTTTTTAGATTAATGAATGTAGACCGGTTGCTTCCTGACCCTGTGTGTCCAGAGGTTGTCGCATGGTGGTAACATGGAACATCAAAGAGAAGCAGTGCCTGACTGGAGACACATGGACCACGATTATTCCCTCGTTGGGCGGGCGGGAACAGTCGGGAAGCCGACTGCGTGATCGGGGCCTGACTGCTGGCGGGCCAACTAAGGCCCGCCCGGTGTGAAAGGTGCGCGGCAGCGCTAAGCACTGCTTGTGTGGGGGAGTTAGGGAGGAGGGCGAGCATGCAACTTTGTGCATGAACACGGGTGCGCGCTGGAAAATCTCCCTGAGGCACAGAGCTGCCTCAGGGAAATGAAGTGTTTAAGAATTAAAAATAAACAATTTTAAATTGTTAAATTAACATGTCCCCTCATGTGACTCTGTCACATGAGCAGGGACATGTTCTGAATGAAATGTTAAAATTTATATTTTATTTTTAATTGCTGTTGGAAACCTCACCCCGCCCGTGGATGAGGTTTCCTAAAAAGTGCAAAGGCCGCTTGGCCTTTTCGCCTGCCCGCCAACCGTAAGGTTGGACGGGCAGTGAAAAATTACATTTAATTGGGACTTTAATGGCCTTGTTAGGCCTGTTCATTGTCAGCGGGCGTGGTGCTGACTCCTGCGTGTACCCGCCGGCCAAAATATCGCACGAGTGCGTGTTGATGCCAGGACACTCGCCCAACGTCATCACGCGTCAGTTTACGCTTAAGCGGGTTGGGCGCGTGACAGCCCACTCAGCAAAAAATCCTGCCCATGAACAACTGCTTTGTGAGCACAAGGCAAGATGGGTAATTTAGTCGAGACGCAGCGTTGCCATAATTAGCAAGGTCTGCAAAATGAATTAAATTGTGCTGGAGAACTGGCCTTGAATTGTGAGAAAGATAGGCCTCTTTTGTGTTCATTAAAGGTAATAAAGACATCTGTCTGTACAAGCCTGGTGATTGGTAACAAAGCGGAGTCAGGCCGGCTCCATTCCTTCAAGCAAGGCCTTGTGAGAGGCTCAGGACATAAAGACAAGGGAGCAGACACTGATGTAACTGAAAACCAAATAATGGGCTAAAAACAGGTATTACCTTATACGGCACAAGGCTAGAGCCAAAAACAGCATAAAGAAAGAGCACACAAGACATCAATGCTGCAGTGGGTTAGAGTTATTTGGTCAGTCACCCCAAAGTGGGAGACCTTGTCGGTGGATTGACCACCGAGGTGAACTCCAGCTCGCAGGGTTACTAAGCAACCAGTATTGTGAGTATGTACGATTGCTTAGTGGTGTTAATAAAGCTGTACCACATTTAGTGGAACAATATCCAAGTTGTTGTGTGTCATTGATACCAAGTAGAGGCAAGAACTTTTAGACCAGGTAAAGGGTCTTACACTATATGTGCTGTGATGTTCATTGAACAGGTGAGAACATGAGTGCTGGGTTCCATGACTCAAAAGCCATAGGCAGTCTTCCCTCAACCTCCAGTGGGATGGTGGGAATATCCTCACCCACATCTCAATGGAGGCTCCCTCAATGTCTGTAAATTACCCGGTGGCATATCCTCACCATCTAGCTGACCCGGGTGAAAGTATTTGAGTTGCCCCCAGTTCAACAACACGTACATTTTAAATTCATCTTCCTTGTTTTCAAATCCCCTCATGGCCTCACCCTCTCCACCTGTGTATTTTTCTCCACTCATACAAGCCTTCAAGATTTCTGGAATCTTCCAATTCTGTCCTCTTGTGCATTCCTGATTTTAGTCATTCCACCATTGGCAACTGTACTTACAACTGTCTAGACCCTGTGGTTAAACATGTTTCAAACCTCTCACCTGGCTACATCTCCCCCTCTTTAAAGATGTTCTTTAAAACCCACCTTTTTCATCAAATTTTTGTTGGTCATCTGTCCTGATATACACTCCTGTGGTCTGCATTTTTATTGATCTCGATCTTGTTAAAGGTCTTGGAGCATTCTTCTATATTAAATGAGTTATATAAATGTTAGTTGTTGTTGCTGCTGCCTGGAACTGAAGAAACAAGTGATGTGGGGAGTGAGACGTCAGAACACAGGGCAGAAGGTCTGTGCAGGAACTCCTGGTGGGGGGCTTCAACTAGTCTTCAACTCCCTGATCACCATTATTCCCCTCATTTTGCTCCTCATCATTACCGTAAGAACTGACAAGAAGGCAAGTGTGTCTGTGTTGTTTTTCTTCCTCCTCATCATTAACATCACCCCCCACTCTGTTCTTTACCCATTGTTCCGGTGGATCTACATGAAAGAAGGGAGAGCCTAAGAATGAGTGAGCATCACTCCCCTTATGTGTGGTCTTTAAAATGGATGCCTGGCTGGCAATATTGAGGTCGATATAAAGACATAATATTAAAGTAGTTCTGCCAGTGCCACCATAGTTGGAATTTTCTGCATAGTTTTGGTTGCGGCAATCCACATTACAATCATCGAGAAGCTCCAAAAGAGAGCAACCTCACTGATTGAGAAATGGAAGGGCTGAATTATGAGATGTTATTACATAGTTTGAGCAGGTTTGCACTGGATAAGACAAATTTGACAGGTGAAGTGATTGTGGTTGTTAAAATTATAAATGAGTTACAAGATGTGGGCCATGTCCATCTTGGTCTTACATAGAACAGCAGAACTAAAACAAGGCCTACATTTGAATGGGGTAAATTCAAATCATACCTGTGAAAACTAAAGGCAAAATCACCTGATGCCGTTGGTGGCGGGCATCATGGCAGCCTTGAGAGGACAATATGGCGAGATAGCCAAAAATCGGTTTCATGCTGTCGTGAAACCAATTTGCGATCGTCCACTCCGCCTATCAATGGCGGGCTGCGTTTCCCACTGTCCAATGTCTGAAACTTAATTTTAAAGCATTTGCGTCTCATTATTGTGCCTTCACACCAGAATCATCTCCCCATGTCAAATTTACCACCCACGTCAGTGTGACTTCAGAACGGCGTGCTTCACGACTGCCTTTAAAAGGCGTGCACCTGGTGAGCTGAACTTCGAGGGGAACTTGGAGGTGAGTGTACATAACCTTTGTTGTACCTCTGTCACAGATATACAAATAGTCACCTGGGAGTACAGAACTTGCGTATTGCCAAAAAATGAGACATGTCTAAGCTTTTCGTCTTGCACTCATCAGGACACTTTGCAAGAATACCTAGAAAGGGGAAAATAACAATGTGAAGAGAGTGCTGATTGGTTGGTAAGTGGACTCTGATTGGTCGAGGCCTTGCCATGGAGAATGCACCAGTGATGTGATTCCACGGTTGGACAACATTTGCTAAATAATTTTCAGTGTTCCAAAAATTACGCTGACAACCAATTTAAGATTGTCAGTCAGGCTCACAATGTGATGCAATTGTGTGTATTGGAAGTTATATATATTAATACACAGGGCCCTATTCTTTGCAGACAGCAAGAACATGTATACACATTGCACCTGTTTCAGCTAGGCAAAATAAGTGACAGCCATTCGCTGACTCATTCCTCAGGGCAGCTCCTTGATCAATCAGGGTCAAGCTGCCTGGTTTAAATTTCAAACAATGCTTGACAGTTAACTATCAGGCACTGTCACTGGTGCATTCTCCATGGCAACATATGTACCAATCAGAGTTCACTTACCAACCAATTCGCACTCTCTTCACATACTGTATAAATTGTTGTTTTCCCCTTATATTGATATTCAAGCAAAATGTCCTGATGAGTGTAAGACGAAAATTTTAGGTTTTTTCCAGCAGCACGCAATCTTGATCAGCGCTCGTGAGCGTTGCCCATAGGATATCAAGGAAGAGGTGGCGTGCACTCGGGGAGGTGGGGCACAGACAAGTTGTTTTTAAATGGCTGGCTCTCAATGCGGTGCTGGGCCAAGGGATCCAGCGTGGGTAAGACTGATGGGGTGGTGGGGGGGCAAGGCAGTATAGATTGAAGGAAGTACACAAGTACATGCCAGGGCGGAGGGATGGGGGGTAGTTGGTGTTGGAGGGTGAGGGAAACGCCCAAGCACTTAAAAAAGCTTGTCAAAAGTGAGCATTCTCCCGCAGCTGAGACCACTCAGCAACAGCTCCATTGACATGCTTGGAGTTGGGCCTCTGAAGCTTTTCTGCTCACTCAAGCAATGCAAAAGCATGTAAGTGCCACCAAATACACCAGAGCTTTTCACCCCTCAGGTGCAGACTGCAAATTAGCTTGCATTTTAGGGGGCAGCAGTGCAATTGGCCGACTGGTCAAGTTGTAGAATCCCCTTGTGAAAGGTAGCCATGGTACAGTCAGTGGTGGAGACTCTCTCGGCCCCTTGCAAAGTCTTTATTAAGGTCTGGACCAGTATCCCTCATGATTCAGACAAACAGCGCAGCCTTGCAGTGCGGGTTAGGAGAATGCCTGCGCCTGAGCTGAGAGCACAGCATGCAGTCCAATGGGTGAAGCTGCCGCCAGTTGGTCAGGTGGAGTGGAATCTGTTGATGCCTTTTACTTGGATTTCTTCGCCTATGTATGTTTTCAACTTGGCAGATGTTTGTTCCAAATTTAATTGATGTTCGCCATTATTTAAATATCTGACAGGGTGTTCTCCAATTACAGTAGTGGAAGCTCCAGTGTCCACTTCCATTTTTTACTGGTTTACCAATCACTTGCACTGTAACAGGTATTGACCTTCAGCGGGATTTTCCACAACCACCCGCCGCCGCGATCTTCCAGTCCCGCCACAAGTCAATGGACTTCTGATTGGGTGCCGCCTCGCACGCAGAGGGTCCCGCCCACGACAGGGCCGGAAAATGCTGGCCCCTGTCTTCTCAATTTTCATGTTAAACAATGAATAAATGTCAGAATTTGTTGTTTCAGGCTCTTCTACGCTGTAGATTTCATTGGGATTCTTCGGTTTAAATCTCTCTTTGCACTGTCTCATTATATGACCACTTCTGTGACAAAAGTAACGTTCTACTTTTTTTAACCGCCAATCACTAAAAGACCAAGGGCAGAATCTTCTGGCTGGCGTGCGGGTGGCGGAGTCCGCACGCCAGCGCTTAAAATGTCGCGAGCGTGTCCCGACGTTAGCGCGCGGCATCGCGATATTTCGGTTGGCGGGCGCGCTATGCAGTGGGACACGCGCCCGCCATTAATTAAAGGACTCGTTAAGGCCGTTAACTTGCCAATTGTCGATGATTTAGAGGGGCCCGTGCGAACTTTGGCTCAGCGCATGGGCCCAACGGGCAGGCGGGTAGGTGACTTTTTTACAAACCTCATCCAGTGGCGGGATGAGGTTTGATAGTGGTTTTAAAAACGTTTAATAAAGTTTTTGTTTATTTAACGTATCCCATCTTGTGTGACATTTTCACATGAGGGGGACATGTTAACGAATTTTTTATTGTTCTGTTTTTTATATTTGCTGGCCTTTCAGCGATCTCCCTGAGGCAGCACTTCGCCTCAGAGAGATGTGCGCTCTTTCGCGCGCATGCATGAAAGAGCGCACACTGACAATTGGGGAATCCCGCCCCACTGCACAGGAAGCGCATAGCGCTTCCCGTCGGGTGGCCCACCCACTTAAAATGGCGGCGGGGCCCATTTCGGCGGCGGTGATCGGCTGCCCGCCCACCGCCGAGCCGGTGGGGCCTGCCCGCCCATCAAGGGCAAAATCCTGCCCCAATTGTTTCCACATTAATTAAATTTGTTCTTCAATTTAGCTGCTAAATTATTTCTCCTTCCACTCTTGGCAAGCAGGGAAGTTCAGGTGGGCTCTGGGAGGGGAGAAAGGACTGATGGCAGTGGGGGATCTTCTCCAGGCATCCCCACTTCTCGACCTTTGCCCTTTCATTCCTCCCCCTCCCAGACAGAATTGCCAATGCCGCCT
Organism: Cetorhinus maximus; assembly: GCF_964194155.1. Lineage (NCBI taxonomy): Eukaryota > Metazoa > Chordata > Chondrichthyes > Lamniformes > Cetorhinidae > Cetorhinus > Cetorhinus maximus. The sequence goes on along the minus strand of NC_135882.1, from coordinate 28,962,198 downwards.
CCTGCCCCGGATGACCAAGTCTGCTCTTGCACAGGCGCAGGTTCTGCACTCTTTGGAGAGGCCCAGTGGGCTTCAAAACCTAGAGGATGGCCGTCACGGGCATCTGATTTTCCATGGCAGTCTGCCTCTAGCTCTACTGAAACCACAGGGCTAGCACCACGTAGAAATAATAGAAAGAATATGAGGAAAAACTCTTCATTGCGCAAAGTGATTCACTTGGCTGCTTATTACATTGTTAGTGTGCAATTGATGCTTTTTATTTAAAAGAATGAGTGAGTCTATGTCTTTGCCGTGGCCTCTGCTTCGTTGCATCCCCCACTGACTCTGGTCAGTTTCATCCCGGTGAATGGTGCGAGTATCCTTGATGAGGAGGAAAGGGTGTGAATGGATGGCAGGATGGGTGACTGCAAGAGGGAGGTTTGGTTGTTTGGGGACAGGAGTTGGTTATTGCTCAGGGGTCTTGATGCAATACTGCAAGCACATTTTTCAAATGTATCATGGACGAGGATTTTGCAGCTTTCTCTGGCAGGCAGGGCTGTCTTTTGCTCTCACTCCAGTCCTCTCTCCAGAACCATGTTGTGAAGGGCAGCAGACCACATCAATCCTGGAGATCCGATTGGATAGAGCCATCAGATAAATCAAGGCAGCAGAACTTCATTTTGAGAAAAGCAATGGTTTGCTCTCGTGTCACACTGGTGGTGATATGGCTCCTGTTGTACCTCTCCTGTGCCTCTGTGGTTAGGTTCCTCACTGAGGCCATCAGCCAGGCCTTGAGTGGATCACCTGCATCTCCCAGGAGCCAACTGCTGAGGCTGTCTGGTGGATTGATGAGCTCTGTTCCATGTAACTGCATGTGACCTTAGAGAAGGCAGATTCTGCCACTGCTGGAGTTGCTGCCTCTGTCGCTGAGGCTGCTGAGCTGGAGCAAGCTGCAGGCCCCTCCCCATGGTCCAAGCTACTTCTGAATATGTAGCCCCCATGTTAGAGAAGTTTCACAGGCAATAAGGTAAGCTTACCTTCCCAGAAGAAGAAACAGTTCGGACCAGTACGCTTATTCCCCAGTTTTTACTGGTGTTCCATTTTAAGGTGTACAAGACCAGTTCGGACTAGTATTCTTGTTCCCCAGTTTTTATTGTTTTTTTCCTTCTGGGTTTAATGAACTCGAAGGCACTTGATGGAAATTAGTCAAAGTTGCTGATCATACAGAAAGCAGAGAAGTTAGGCTGAAAGTACAGCTCCTGTCAGCACAGGCCTTGCACTCTGACTGACCATAGGCTTGTTGGTTTCACCCTCTATGCAGTGAGCTCTCGGTGAGCACAAAGCTTCTCCGGTGAGGTGCAGAAACAGTGTGGAACCCACGCAATGGGTGGGAAAGATGAAATCCGGGAATAATTGCCTTTTCCTTGGGCTCAATCGCTTTCCTGCCAGACCTAGAGGGGAAGCCAAAAGGGGGTAGAACGATGTGGGGATCCCAACCAGGTGTCAATTTCAGGGGTTTATCACCCTGCATCTCCAACTGGCAGGAAAATCTCTCCTAATAGTTCAGTGGGAAATCTATGGAACAGTTTCCCAAGGATGAAACAGGAGGTATTGATTCATTCAACTATAAATTAAATGGACTTCTTGTAGTAAAATTGTAGCCAAAGGAAGAGTGAGACCAATTAGGGGCAAAAATGCCACTTCAATCTTGTTAAAGTGTCTTTTACTTTATAGAAGTCAGATAAATCAAAGCCAGATAAATATTGATTTAAAAAATCATATTCATTTAAAGATCTTTGCAGTCACTTCAATGTTGTTAAAAATAGTCATATAAATAAAATCCATTTAAGAAGTCGGATATTCTATGTTAAAAGACCACATACAATTAACAAATAAAGTTCAACATTTAAAATGTCTACGCTTACCTCTGAAAGTTCCCTCCTGCTGTTGCCGATGCCTTCCTGAAATCGCGGAGTTGCTGAACACAAGGGAATAAACATCCTCTGTACCTAGCAACAGCAGCTCTAAACAGAACTAGTTGTGGGCAATTAGACCAAATGCATGAACCACTGATCGCTGCCGCTTTACAATGCAGGTGAGTGTGCCTGCGCGTATGTCAGCAGTTGCCATGCCTTTGCGACACTCAATAGTTCACCACTATTGGGCCCACAATTCCAGCCCAATATGTTGCACTTATATTGTATAGAATTTTAGTGCATAACATCAAATAATACTGTAACTATGTTGCATGTTGCATAAATTTAGCTCCACCACTGTTTTGAGCATCTATGCCAACCTCAGCCTGGAAAACTGACACTTGGCCCCAGAATGTCTGAACTGGTTGCCAGTTTTGCACCAGCACATGAAAAAACTGATCTCACCACCAGATTTTCCCATTCTTGGCCCTGAATCCAGGTACATCTATACTCTCAACCTGAGCATTGGGCGTCAGCTTGGCTTAGTAGATAGCCTTCCTACCTGTGACTCAGAAAGTTATGAAAGGGTTAAGCCACTGCAGGATTAGATCATATAACCTAGCATTTATTTATTTAGCATGTGGATAGTCACTGAGCGAATCAAAAGCCTTATCAGTGGCTAGACAGAGATCTTCAAGCCAGCCCTCAAGTTTAGTCAGTGGCCTCTCCTTGACAATGTGAGCCATTGTTTGGACTGCACCACAGATGCAACCTGGATGGTCTTGGCAACCTCCCCCTGACCCCCCCCAACCCCCCCACCCCCCACCCCCCCACTGATGCTGGGTAGCTGCACAGGTGCCTTGGCTAGTCTGAAAATGGATTAAAAGGACCCATTGTCACCTTCGGAGATCAAAGCCAGGTGGAAGAGCTGTGGGATCTACAATGAGAGAGTGGTTTCTGGTGGATGTTTTCTCCTGCCAACCCTCCAGACATAGTCCTCCGCTGTTACTCCTCAGCATGGTGGGTTTAACCATGTGTGGCGTGAGGGAAGGAGTACTGTTGATGGGCTGAGGAAGCCTTTGAATAAGGGCAGACTTGGGTTGGAGTAAACCTTCTCCAGTAGCTGGCCTGTTGCAATTACCCTCCTGATGTGGGGTTGTGTGTTTTTGGGGCAGGGTGAGGTGGGCAAAGTTGCTCAGAACTGGAGGCCAAAGGAGTTGAGTTGGTCAAAGAGTACCTGTGATGATCCGTATCATTCAGTTCAGTTGAGTTGTACATCATTTAGTTCTGTATGGGCAAATTGGTACCATCTAGCATAATAGTGCCTTAATTACTAAGGCAGTTCTGCATTGTTGGGGATAAATAAGATGAAGGGAAAAGTTTCATGGCCAATATTCTTCACCATCAAAAAAAACATTGTTTGTCTTATTACTCTTTTAGGGCTTGACTTCATGAAAATTGGTGGCCACCTACAACAGTAATTGCTCTTTGAAGTAAATCATTGTATGTAAAGCATATTGGGATTCCTGAGAATTAATGATGCACTGTTATATTGTTATAGTGTTCCAATATGCTTCAGGAACTATACGTTCATGCATTTGTATACTTAAGTATTCCGAGTGCTACATCGCTCCCCACTGCACTCAGCCTGTGTATCGAGCTGACAAGGTATCAGTCCGCAGCATGTGGTATGATCTGAGAAATACACATGATAAAGCTCCAACATTTGAGTCTACAAGTGTGTTCATTTTGAATATCTGAGAATCACAAGGCATAACAGGCATTATGTAAGTGCCAATCATTCTTTTTTAAAATTGTTGGCCTCAGATCCAAGAATACATCTACCCAACTTATTTTTCAAACTATACTGCTCCTTCCAGATACAGGTAATTCATTCTTGTTCCATTGCTGTGTCAAACCAAGCCTCATGTCCTGACTCCCATCTTCCTCCTCCTTCAGGTACCATGCACTAAGAGGGCCTTGATGACCATGGGCTTCCATTGGATTGGTCCATGATTATCATGGCAAAGTAGAGCAGTGGTTTGCTATTGCCTTCGGCAGTATGGCTGACCAGGAAATTCTCCAGCTCTTATCATCAACCACTAATCATGTTTAAAGGATTTACAGATTGATAATCAACCTGCTTGGCCACATTTTTTTTTCCACTTCATTTTGGGGATGTGGGCATTGCTGGCTAGAACAGCATTTATTGCCCATCCCTAATTGCCCTTGAGAAGGTGGTGGTGAGCTGCCTTCTTGAACTGCTGCAGTCCCTGTGTTGTAGGTACACCTACAATGCTGTTAAGAAAGGAGTTCCAGGATTTCGACCCAGTGACAGTGAAGGAACGGCGATATATTTCCAAATCAGAATGGTGAGTGGCTTCGAGGGGAACTTCCAAGTGGTGGTGTTCCTCTGTGTCTGCTGCCCTTGTCCTTTTAGATGGCGGCGGTTGTGGGTTTGGCAGGTGCTACCTAAGGACCTTTGGTGGGTTCCTGCAGTGTATCTTGTAGATGACATAGTGTTGCCACTTATAGTCAGAAGTGGAAGGAGTGAATGTTTGTGGAAGGGGTGCCAATGTCAAGCTTCTTGAGTGTTGCTGGAGCTGCACGTGGAGTGTATTCCATCACAATAATGACTTGTGCCTTGTAGGTAGGGGATAGGGTCTGGGGTGTCAGGAGGTGAGTTACCCGCTGCAGGATTCCTAGCCTCTGACCTGCTCTTGTAGCCACAGTATTTATATAGCTAGTCCAGTTCAGTTTCTGGTCAATAGTAACCCCCAGGAAGTTGATAGTGGGGATTTCAGTGATGGTAATGCCTTTGAAGATCAAGGGGCGATGGTTGTGGGTTTGGCAGGTGCTACCCAAGGACCTTTGGTGGGTTCCTCTCTTGTTGGAGATGGTCATTACCTGACACTTGTGTGGTGTGAATGTTACTTTCCACTTGTCAACCAAAGCCTGGATATTGTCCAGGTCTTGCTGCATTCTGGCATGGGCTGCTTCAGTATCTGAGGAGTTGTGAATGGTGCTGACCATTGTGCAATCATCAGTGAACATCCCCACTTCTGACCTTATGATGGAAGAAAAGTCATTGATGAAGCAGCTGAAGATGGTTGGGCCTAGGACACTACCCTGAGGAACTCCTGCAATGATGTCCTGGAGCAGCGGTGACTGACCTCCAACAAACACGACCATCTTCCTTTGTGCTAGGTATGACTCCAACCAGCGGGGAGTTTTCCCCCCGTTTTCTCATTGACTCCAATTTTGCTAGGGCTCCTTGATGCCACACTCGGTCAAATGCTGCCTTGATGTCAAGGACAGTCACTCTCACCTCGGGAGTTCAGCTCTTTTGTCCATGTTTGAACCAAGGCTGTAATGAGGTCAGGAGCTGAGTGGCACTGGCAGAACCCAAACCGGGCATCTGTGAACAGGTTATTGCTAAGTAAGTGCCTCTTGATGACCCCTTCCATTGCTTTACTGATGATCGAGAGAAGGCTGATGAGGTGGTAATTGGCTGGGTTGGATTTGTCCTGCTTTTTGTGTGCAGGACATACCTGGGCAATTTTCCACATAGCCAAGTAGATGCCGGTGTTGTAGCTGTACTGGAACAGCTTGGCTAGGGATGCGGCAAGTTCTGGACCACAAGTCTTCAGTACAATTGGTGAAATATTGTCAGGGCCCATAGCTTTTGTAGTATCCAGTGCCTCCAGCCATTTCTTGATATCATGGGCAGAATTTTACAACAGTGGGATTTTACATTCCCGCTGTTGTCAATGGGATTTATAACGGCCTGCCGCATTTTACGGTCCCGTCCCTGCCGAAACAGGGCCATAAAATTCTGCCCCATGTGGAATGAATTGAATTGGCTGAAGACTGGCATCTGCGATGCTGAGGGCCTCCGAGCACACTTAGAACACACTTTCCTTGGCCATCAATTCCTGAAGTGGGACTTTAACCCGGAGCTTCTAACTCAGAGGTAGGGACGCTACCACTCCACCACAAGACCCACGTACTCCATCTTCATTCTACCTTCTACCTAATTACTCTGCAACAAGGCCTCATGCTGCATTCTTCTATCCTCACAGTCCCACACCACAAAAGATCTATTAGTTGATTTTTTTTTAACTGTTGGGAGAAAAGTGCTACTGTTGAAATACCATTGTCTTCCACAATGGATTTGTAGTATTGATAATGACTATTGATGTGATAATTCATCTCATACCCTTTGTGTCATCCACAATCTCTAGCCCTGAGACAGAATCTGATCAATCATGCACAATCGAAAAACTAAGATCATCTATTTCAGCACCACACTTGCCAGGGAATATTTTTCACAATGTTAATAGGCTCCTTTGAGCTTTGAGGAAATGGTGGGAATGTTATTTAAACATATAAAAGGCTATTTATTGCTGCACTATTTCATGATAGGCTATTTCCTGCACTCAGAGTGTCAATGTCAATTAGTCTTCGATCGTATTAAGTGGCAGTAAGAGTGTGTATTTTATTTCAGTTTTTAAATCCTAAATCCTGCACTAATGTTACCATTGTCTCTTTGTGTCCTTTAAACCCATTAACTGGTCATTCATCTCATTTAGGTTTGTGGGGACTGGCTGTGTCAAACTGGCTGTTGCACTTGCCTGTATAGTAACAATGACTGTACTTTAAAGAAATGGCCTGAGAGACATGGTCGTTTTTCTTGAAATGCAAGTTCTTCCATGAGTGAAGTCCCTTAGCATGTCTGAGGTAACAAGCAAGTCCAGTGTATGTAGTATGTAGTTAATATAAATCTGTTGAGCCATTGGGCCAAATCTTCTGTGAAGTGCCAATCATCATTAGATTGCCATTCTGTTCCTTTTTTACTTACCCTAGACCAGAGCTGCACATTTCTCTTCCAGGCTTCTGACACAGGCCTGCTGAGAAAGGTGCAGCACAGTAGCTCCTGGAGTCCATCTTTGCAATGCAGGATTGTCGGGTGATGTGAAGTCACGCCCTCTTTTTATGGCACCAGCTGTTGATGATACACTCAGACTACTTGATGATAATGTTGTCCATAGAAGGAACATAGCAGAGCAAAACCAGTAGTTATCAGTGGTGCTCACTCAACTTGCACAACACAACTTGACATTCATAAAGGATGAATGCACATTTGTGGCATCTGACATTGACTTTCTAGTGTACAGAGTGACAACTGCTGGAGCAAAGCCCACACACAACACCAATGCTGCTCATGTGTCTCTGACACTGCCTAACATGAAAGAGTTGGCATCGTTCCTCGGTACTACCAACTTTTATCACAAATTCATTCCTAAATACGCAGAGATCTCAGCACCTCTCCCAAAACTACTGTGCAAAGATTCACAATAGGAATGGACAATCTCATTACAAGCAGCATTTGACACGCTAAAGGAAAATCTGACATCTCCACCAGACCTCGTGCATTTCAACCCACATGCGGAAACGTATGTCACAACAGGTGCATCCGGAAATGCCATTGGGTTTGTACTCTCACAGTACACTGAAGGAGGTGATGACTAATTGCTTATGTGTCATGCTCACTGTCAGAAACTGAACATAAATACTCTACTGGAAAGCAGGAAGCACTAGCCTGCATCTACACTTGTGAACATTGGCACATGTATCTCTATGGTAGGAAGTTCACTTTCAGCACCTATCACCAAGCACTGATTACATTGTTAGCCAGATCAGGGTCACGTCATCAATCTCTATGCATCAACAGATGGTCAGGTCATCTTTTCATCAGTACAACGTCAAGGGCGAGTGTCTTGCAGATTCACTCAACCGAGCAGCTGACATGCTTTGACATACTACTATTTCAGACATGATTAGTGATAACAAGGCGATTTGAGACATCGAAGAGCGTTTACAGTAATTTTGCACGTGACCACAAACCTTGTTCCATGAGAGGAATTGAAAGCAGAAGCAATGAGAGACGATGTATTACAGAAAGTAAGCAAGTACCTAAAAAACAAGTGACCTTGTGAAATACAGGAAGAACTGGTCCCATATTACAGAGTGCACAATGAGCTTGCAGTTTTTGATGACAACTGTGTTGCACAGGAACTTGAGTAGTTATCCCGAAAGTGTGACAGAAACATGTATTGCATCTTGCCCATGAAGGACATTCGTGTGTTGATAAGATGAAACAATGATCCAGTGAAGAAGTCCAGCAGTAGATTGCTGCATAGAAGAGTTCATTAGAAACTGTATGGCTTGTACACTTGAGTGTTAAACCGTGTCCTGCACCTCTACAACTTACCCCATGGCCAACAAAACCATGGCAACAACTTTCAGTAGATGTTTTTGGAGAAAGGCAAGCAACATTTAGCAATCAACACGTTTTGTTTCTTGTTCGTGATCCACATAGTAAATGGCCAGAAATCGCTACAACAAATTCCATAATCACCAATTCAGTCATTAATATTCTAGAAAAGTTGTTTACAAAATGGAGTTTGATGGAGACTATCAATGTGGGCAATGGACTGCAGTTTGTTTCCAGTCAGTTCACGGATTTCCTAACAAGCTATGGAATTCATCACCATCTGACGTCACGATACAATCCGCAATCGAATGGTGGCTTTAAGTAATTCAATAGGGTGATCAAGGACAGTCTGAGAGCTAGCATTTGGAGGAGAACATGTTTGAACAATCCATTTACATCCTACTTCACACAGATCATTCCATCCCACACTCTCTGACCAAAAAGACACTGGCCGAACTTATGACCAGTCGTAACTTTTGCATGCTGCTGACCATTCTTAAGCCATCACCGCCTTCTAATGAGAGTGTCAGAGTGAAACCAGAAGAATTTGCGAAGTGACAAGGTAAAGCAGAAACATACTTGACAAGCAAACGTGCACAAGGAAACCACAATTTGAAGTTGGAGATTGCATTTGCATCAAATGTCCAAATTATAACCACAAACTTACATCAGAATCAAAACAGATCAATCGGTCACTCAGTACCAACACTCATCTGTTGGATGACAACACAAAGTGGAACGCAAGATGCTTGATAGCGAACAGATCAGGATATTCGGGGACAGTGATTATGAGGATATATTTCCTTTTCTGATGAATTACCGAGATGTTGTTCATCTGCCTCACTGAGATTCATAGATCTCAGCACCATGATCAGCAACTTTCATATCTCAAAGGCTATTTCTGTACTTAGAGAAACCGGACACTTGGGACTCTAAGAAATGACTTGATATACATGTGCTTGTTGTTTATGATGGTTTAATTTAAGATAAGGTTTCTTAGTAACAAGGAGGAAAGATGTTGTGTTCAGTTATTCAGTATTCAATTGTGTGCATGTGTGTCGACAGCTCGCTATATGCTGTGTGCTGTCAGTCAACCCTGTGGGTCTGGTTATGAAAACTGAAACCAAGTTGAGAAGTAAAAGGCTTCAGACATTTGAAGCATCATAATAATAAAAGCTCGTGTTCACTCATAGAAACTGGTGAATGTCATCTCTGAATATCTCCGAGGCATAAAACACAATATCCATCAATGAAGCACCCCTTGCTCCCTTGCCCCGAACCAAGGCTCTCCAGGTTTTACCTGGCAACCTAGTGACCAGACACGGACCTCTTCCATCTTGGTAAAATGTTAGTGGTGGCAGGAAGAAGCCTTTAACTAATCATTGATTAACCATTGATTGGCCATTAGAGGGCCTCTATTGACTCATAGGCAAGCGGGCTGCCCATACCGCAGGTAAAATTGCAGCAGGGGTCAGTGAGAATGGGTAGGTGCAGAGACTGCCTGCCAACCTGCCCATGGGGGAGGTCATGAAATTTTCACCTGAGTGTGGTCTAACTGTGGTTCAGTATTGACTTTACCTTTCCAATTTGGTGTCATCCACAAATTTCAAAATTGCGTTTTGGCTTCCAAAGTCCGTATTGTTAACGTAACTGGTGAACAGCAATGGCCCCGGCACTGAAACTTATGGAACATCACTTTCCACCTTCTGCCACTCTGAATAAATACCCTTAATTCCCTATAGCTACCCTTTACTTTTGAACTGCTCCCATTTCTGTTTCCACAAGTATGATGACAGCTTGTTATTTGTTAGTTAAACATTTCAATAGCATCACAAATAAAATTGCTTGTTTATGATAACTGTAGTCCTATGATTTGAAAGTGGTGAGCAACAGGGATCAATGTCCCAGTAGATATTTTTGTATTTATTATAGTATATACACCGCATACGAATGCGTAAGTTCATTCACAAAACCCGGTATCCAAACATTTGAAGTGCTACAGTAAGCAGCAGAAAGCTACTTAAATGTGTTTGAAATTTGCAAGTAGCCTAAATTATCTACAGAAGTCAGGTTATTGCTATCTAATAGTACCCACTGACATCTGGCAGCCATTCAAATGCAAAACGCCAGAACTTAATCAAAAATCTCATTCCATGTGTCCTCATAAACTTGATAGAAATATCCTATAAAACATAACCTTCAAAGTATAAATGCTTCATTAATCAGAAGATGACATAATCATTTCATACAACCTGGGACTTCAAGCATAGCGGTACATAAGTAATTTTGTCTTATGATCCTGCTTCTCTTGTAGGTTTTCCATTATTTTGTCATGACTGAGGTCATGTGCGAAATGTTTATTAATCACACATCTTTTTCATCTAAAAAATACTTAACATGTAAGCATCCATATTGGCTTTGATTGAAAATTATTTTTAAATGCTGATAGCTTTGACTGAATGCACAAGGCTTGTGTTGGGACTTGTGAATCCCAGTTGCACGCTCGTTGTGGGATGGCCGAGTTGGTACTATAGACAGAGTTGATCAGCAGACACTTCTTAGGTGGAACACATTCTGTTTATTTACAAAGGAACTCAGCAGCTACACTTGTGTGCTTTCACATCAAACCCTATCTCCCATGCTTCTGACTACTAACAACAGACTACTGACGACAGACCACTGAGGTAGCCCGTGCTACTCCTCTATTGGCTACACAAGATCATGTGATCTTCCTTTATAACATCCTTCTTAAAGGTATACTACACATTACATAAAACCATACTTACCACATCTCTCCGCCTTTACTCGGAAACACATTTTACATTTACAATTACAATTTTCTCAAAATAGCAAATTGTTTACACAGCTAAGTAATTTACAAATTTACTCTTTCTGGGGGTTCCCTTAGGCATGTAGAACGTCTCAGCTCTACAGCTTCAGATGCTTTGTCAGGAACCCCCTTTTCTGGAGTTGCCTGAACAACAGGTTATTCGGTGGGCACCTGCAAATCTGTTTCTTCAACACTTGCAGGTACAACAGACACGTCAGACACATCTGTATTAGGTTGAGTTCTCTCAACAGGAAACGTTGACCCAGTCATGAACACTGGCGGAATTATTTCTTGGTGACTTTTTTTTCTCTTCCTTAGATGATCCACATGCCTCCATATGACTCGGCCTTCCACCTTCACGTGGTAAGAAAGAGGCCCAATCACTGCACTTAATTCACCCGGTAACCACTTTGGTGCATCTCCAAAGTTCTTCACCTATACCATCTCTCCCACGTTAAATTTCCTTTCACGGCTATGCCGGTTGTGTCTAGTTTTCTGACTCCCCTGACCCCTGTCCACCTTCCTCCCTAAATTCAGCATTATTAAGCTCAATCTTGTCCTGAGACAGTGTTTCATCAATAATTCCGCAGGTGTGACACCTGTTGTTGTGTGAGGGGTGGTCCTATAATGAAAAAGAAAGCGTGCTAGCTTGGTTGCTAAGGAATCTCCAGTTAACTTTTTCATGCCTGACTTGAATGTTTAACCACTCTTTTGGCCAGTCCATTTGAGGAAGGGTGGTATGGTGAAGTTTTCACATGAGTGATACTGTTGAGGCTGATAAACCATTGAAACTCAGCACTTGTAAATGCCATGCTGTTATACTTCTGGTAGACCATTAATTGCAAAACCTTGATGTAGCTTCTCAATTGTAGCAGAAGACGTTGGTGACTTCACCTCATATATGTCCATCCATTTTGAATGGGCATCAACAATGAGCAGAAACATTGATCCCATGAAAGGTCCCACATAGTCAATGTGTAAATGTACCCATGGCCTCCCTGGCCACTCCAAAGGCAACTTTTGCAATTGCTGACACGGCACACAATTCTTCACTAAGCTCTCTATTTCTCCATCCATCCCGGGCCACCGTAAATAGCTGCATACTATGGTCTTCATTTGGGAAATTCCTGGATGTGCATAATGTAGTTCAATTAACAATGGCTTTTTCCCTTTGGGGGAACTATCACCCATGCTCCCACAATAAGATACCATCCTGGTTGGTTATTTCCTGTCTTCTGTTAAAGTACGGTTTCATTTTGTCAGATACGGGCTCTTGTGACCAACCATGAAGCACTTGTTCTTGTACTTGAGATAGGGCTGGGTCCCGACTTGTCCAGTCTCTGGTCTGTCTAGCACATACTGGAGATGAATCTAAGCAATTTAACAATAAAACAAGTTTTTCCACAAGAACTAGCTCATCATTTTCTTGTAAAGGCAAACGACTAAGTGCATCGGTGTTTGTAGTTTGATTTCCAGGCCTATGTACAAAAGTGTACTCATATGCTGCCAGAAAAGTCTTATTTGTGTTTCTGTATCTTCTTTCGATGGGCTTTCTTCTTTCTAACACTGACTCTAATCTTGTCCTTCTTTTTGACTTCAATATTAGCCCGAGTACTCTCAAATGCAAGCTCGACTTGAGTGAGCTCAGTGGTTGGGTCTCCCAAAGTTTCATCGTCTGCCTGCTGCTTAGAAACTTCTGCAACTTTTTGCCTCCAAAGCCTCTTTAGCCTCATGCAGCTGACTCTTCAGCTCTTCCATTTCTTTTTTGTATTTGTTTGCTGCCTCCTGGATAATTAAGCATCATTGCGTCTTCTCTGCCAACTCACCCTTCAGTTTATTCAGAGAAATGCTGAATTCTTTCTGTTTCTCTTCGTACTTTTCCAAAGATACAAACTTAGGCCTGAGGGAATCTTGTAGTGTGTGAAGGTCTTTCAGCAGGTTTTCTTTTTGCCTTTGAATGTTGCTCACCTCATCTCCAACTCTGTCATCAAGCATGCTCTCTTCAAGTTCTTTCTGCTGTTCTCCCATGTTTTGACTTAAGACAGCCTGCTTTTCTACAGGATGTTCAGTCCTTACATGCTACTTTTCCAAAACAGGAATGCTTCCAGCTTCCTTTTGGAATTTCAGTGGCCAATCAAAGTTGGCTTGCCTCAGCAAGTTTCGCTCTAGAAGTCTTGGTCCTCTGCTTCAATACCAACACTAGTAGTTTTACAGATTGGCTTCCATAATGGACAGTAACTCTGCTTATGCCTTTGACTTAAATATCTTCACGCATGTAAGTTTTTAATCTGGCATCAGTTTCTTCCAAATTTAATTTATGTTCACCACAATTCAGATATTTGAAGATAAGTTCACCAATTACTGTAATGGAAGCTCCTGTGTCCACTTCCATTCTAACAAGTCTGCCATTCACCTTCATTGTTACGTATATTGGTTCTGTCTTTCCAACATTCATATTAAATAACGAATAAGTATCTGAATTTGTTGCTTCAGGCTCTTCTACACCGGAGATCTCATTGGCTTTTCTCTTTAGTTTGAAAGTCTGCCTGATTCTTTCCTTGCACCATCTCATTATGTGTCCATTTCAATGACAGTAAAAACATTCCATTTTTTTAAACTGCCAAACATTGTAAGGCTGCTTGTTTCTGCCTCTGTTGCAATTACTCTTTGTTTTTGCTGCTAAGTCATTTCTTTTTATTTTTTTGCTAGTGGTGGCTGTTTCCCGCTTCTCGACAGAGTCTTGCATTTTTGCACCCTTTTTGTCTGGGGTTTCCTGCCCAATGTAGAGGATGGTCACATTTTGTGCTCCCTATGTGGCTTTTGAATCCCTTATTGCACTTTCCATGGCCAGCGCTATCTCTAGTGCCTTCTTGAAATCCAAATTTGTTTCGGACAATAATCTTTTCTGAATCATGTCCTCATTCTCACCGCACACTAAACGATCCCTGAGCATGTTGTTTAGTGATGTATCAAACTCACAATGTTCTGTTAACTGTTTCAAACTTGCCACATAACAAGCAACTGCCTGCCCTGGGGCACTATTTCTCAAGTTAAACTTGAACTGTTGCATCATCACCGAGGGCTTTGGCTGGTAATGACCCTTCACGAGGTCCACCAAGTCATCAAAATATTTTGAATCTGGGGCACTGGGTATTGTCAAACTTTGAATCAAGCTGTAGGCTTTATTCCCACATGTAGTTAAGAGGATCGCTCACCTCTTCTCTTCCCCCCTAATGTCATTTGCTTGGAAAAAGAACGTTAGGCATTTAATATAATGGGGAAAATTTTCCCCATTTTGGGCAGGCCGGTCGGGGGAGGGCACGGGTGGCTGTGCAGCTGCTCGCCACCCACGATCAGCTCTGCACCGCCATTTTACATGGGTCGGCCAATTAAGGCCCGCCCAGCGTGACACATGGCCAGTAGCAGTCAGCACTACCTGCACGGGTGGGGCAAGGAGAGAGAGTTGGGGCCTGCGTGCATGCACGAATGGGTGCAGAAATCTCATTATGTTCCTATTGAAATCTTTAAATGAAGAAAGATAAAAATTATTTAGACATGTTCCCTCATGTGACAGTGTCACATGAGCTGGGACATGTTTATGAATTGTTCAAAAAATATTTATAGATTTTGTTAAACCTTCAGGAAACCTCATCCCTCCCAAAGAGCTTGGGCTCTTCGCCTGCCCGCCAGCCTTAAGGTTGGATGAGCAGCCCTGTTAATTATCTGAATTAGTTTCCTAATGTCCTTAACAGGCCTTTGACAGTTCAGGGGCGCGCAGCTGCCAAATGAAAGATCTGAATGATGCGCGGTGATGTTGGGACGCATGCCCAACGTCACCACACATCATTTTACACATCGGCGTGCCTTGCCTGCCCCCGCATGCTGTTGTGAAAATTCTGGCCAATGAGACCAATCATCCATGGATGGATCAAAAGGATCAATTCTTCTGAATTGCAGCATTCTGTGAGGGGATTGCTTTGACGATTTGAACACAACTTCTACATACAATTACTGTGTGAGATACAGTCCCATTTTCTTTCTCTTGATTTCTTCCATTAATTTATGTTACTCTCAATGCCAGTTTGTTGTATCTTTGCTTTATCCTCATGCCAGTTTGTTGGGACTTGTGAATCCCAGTTACATGCCTGTTGTGGGATTCTCCAAGTTGGTACTATAGATAGAGTTAATCAGCAGACACTTCTTAGGTGGAACACATCTTGTTTATTTACAAAGATACTCAGCAGCTACTCATGTGTGCTTTCACATCAAACCTGATCTCCAATACTTCTGACTACTAACTACAGGCTATTGACTACAGACTACTGAGGTAGCCTGCGCTACTCCTCTATTGGTTACACAACATCATGTGATCTTCCTTTATAACATCCTTCTTAAAGGTATACTACACATTACATAAAACCATAATTACCATAGCTTTCAAAAGTTACAATCCAACCAACCAAAGAGCAGGACCTCTACTGAACACATAAGATGAACGTTCAATTGCCGACACACCCCAATGCCTAATTTTAGTCAGCTTCATGTTTATATCCTTCTCTGAGAAATTTCAGGATGTTCTTTTAGGTTCCTTTTTAAGCAATGGATTGAAATACTGTGTGCTGGTACTATTTTAGGAACAGTCCAACTTTAAGAGCAGCACATCCTCTTTTACCAGGGCTTTCTGCAGTCCCACCTGCACCATCCCAGGACCAATAATTTTTCAACATAAATCATTCACGTTTGGAAGAACGCGTGCTTTTGTCTCATCAGCAACATTTGATGACCTTGGAAATTAGGACATGGTAAGCTTCAGGCTGGTTGGGCAGCAGGCGGTCAGTGGATCATGTGACCTGTATTTTTTGTGTCTTACATTTTTAGCCAGTATGCTGACCGCTTGTAGTAGGAATTGTACATGATATGCCATTTAGTGAACATGTCAGTCAGTCCTTTCCAACCTATTCCGTTAAAACAAATTGGTTTATCAAGCTTGTCCAAAGTACAGCCCATGAAGTCCCTCTATGCGCACTCCTAAGCCAGTGGCACTGAGGTGAGCGACCGAGTGAGTGGCTGGAGGAAGGAGTGTGAGTGGCTGAGTATCTGTGTGGGACTGGGAGCGAGCGACTGCATGGGTGGTTAGAGGGAGGAGTGCGAGTGACTTGAGTATCTGTGCAGCACTGGGAACGAGTGATTGAGTGTCTATGTGGATTTGGGAGCAAGTGATTGAGTGAGTGGTTAGAGGAAGGAGTGTGAGTGACTGAGTGAGTGTATGGCTGGGTGGTGGATGCAAGTGTGCCCAGTCTCAGGTTTCTCACTCAGTCTCGCCACATTATGCCAACATATAAACACACAGCCACTCACAGTGGGTATGGGTGATTAAGTGAGTAACAGTGAGCCGGACGCACACACACTGACCCTCTCACACTCTGGTCATTTTTATTAATTATTCTTTTTTAACTTAACAATTTATTGTCATCATATTGCTGCACTTTTGCTCAGCAATTGTTTCTTTCCTTAAAACCTCAACATTTTTTCTTTGCAATTCAGTTTAATGTTGTGCCAAACCTTATCTTTCTGAAATTTGCTCATCGGTCCCTTGAGTGAGAAAAATATGCAAATATGACAAACACAAGTGAAAAGGTTGGACGAGCATGGTTTACACCAACACAACCTAATTGTTTCATCATCTCATAAACATTGATCAAGCCACTATTAATTCTGCACTTCTTAAAAGAGTAGAGACCGAGCGCTTTATGTCTACCTTGGTAATGAACTTGCTAAGGACCCCTCCTCTGCATCCTTCCCAAAGTAACCATGAGCCAGGCTTTGTGGTAGAAGTAACAATAAAGCTAATTCCCATCAATGTTATTTACATGGAAATCAGACAGCAAGGTCTGGTAACTGCAGTTAAACACAGAAAGTTGACATCTGAGATGCTCTGCTCCTCCAGAGGCTGCTCCATAATAACATATCACAATTTGACTGACCATTGAAATATATTTTAAGTGGCATGAAGTTACTGTACTTAGCTCAGAGACAGGAAGTAAACTTGCCAGAAAAAAAAAATGGCTTGTCCATTTCAGTGTAAATATCCTTTTAATGGCATGGTTAAATCTTAATTACTGTCAAGCAACCTAGCTGGTTCTGAAAATTAACTTTTCGTCAATTTTTAATTATTGTTGGAGACTTTAAAAAATCAAAAACTATTTACATAAACTATCTTTTTTTACTTTTTCTTTCTGTGTCTTTTATCTATTCATTAATCCAAACTTCCTTTCCCTCTCTTTATTTTGTTTTCTGTACTTGATTTGACATTAAATTCAAAATTCTAATTAAGACTTCTCGGTCCAGCCTCTGTGCTGCTCATTAACAATTTCTTGATCTGATTGGTTAAGGAGAATATACAGTTTCTTGCCCTGTTCACGCAGATGTTGGGTGCTCTATAGGAGACATTCGACTTCTGGGCTCTCTAAAATGTAGTAAGTTTGAGACTAAAACCACATAGTAAGTTCAAGGGCAAGTGCAATTGTAATGAATAATTGGTGCCATTCATTTGTTACAGAGATTCTGGCCCAACATCAATAAGCCTAAAAGATCTTTTTCTTTTTCCATTGGGTGTTAGTTATTTTCCCCCCACTAATATGTTATTTATGTTTGGCTTTCACCCTGCTGACATGCACACCACTACACTTTTCTAAGTAAAACATCATTTTCCAATCAAAGGTCAAAATCCCAAATGCATCCAGATCTGTTAGTAGTAGTCGAGCATTGTCTACAGGTCTGACTCTCAAACACATCTCAGTATCATCTAAAAACTTAATGGGCAGAATTTTCTGCCTGTCGGGCGGGCGGAGCAGGAGCGGCCGCAGACCTGATCGGCCCGCAATCGGGCCCACACTGCCATTTTGTGTGGCCTCCTTGCTACGGGAGCAAAGACCATGTGTTTCCTAAAGTGATGTACGCAGAATGTGTTCAAGGTGGCAGTTGTGGGGGTTTGGGAGCAGGCGTACTATCTTTGTGTGACTGGTCAGCAGTGGCGGGAAGAGGAGGCACTGGAGGTCTGATATGGACCACTGTGGTTGGGGTGCGGCGTGCGTGTGCAGAGTCCCTGTGCAAATTGCCGCAATGAATGGTCTTCTCTGTTTTTCAGGAGAAGAATGCTCCTAATGTGTCTAAGTGTTCAAGGACTGGAGGCGGCCAGGCTCACCTGATGATGTTAAGCCACTTCGAACAGGAGGCCCTGGAACTTGAGAGGCACCACGCACCCAGGTCAACTGGTGTCGGTGAGGCTGGGGTGGAACGGCCAGGTGTTTGAGGCCAACAGTGAGATCCACAATGTCCTCCCATCATCCATAGCACTGATGATTGTTTGATTTGTTATTGTTGCAACATTGCTCGGTCACAGAGTGATAGAGTCAGAGGTGTGGATCATAGAAAAAGGTCCCTCAGCAAAGATGCGCGCGTCAAACACCTTCCAAAGTTGCCTTATCCCATTTCCCAGCATTATGCCCATAGCCTTGTATGCCATGGCATCGCAACTGCACATCCAAATACTTATTACATGTTAGGAGGGTTTCTGCGTCCACCACCCTTTCAGGCAGTGTGTTCCATATTCCCAACACACTCTGTGTGCAAAAGTTGTTCATCACATCATCTATCAACTTCATGCCCCTCACCTTAAATCTTTGCCACCTGGTTACCCATCCCTCCGCCAAGGGGAAAAGTTCATTTCTGTCGACCTTATCTATGCCCCTCATAATGTTATAAACCTCAATAATGTCACCCCTCGATCTCCTCTGCTCCAGGGAAATAACCCCAGTCTATGCTATGTCTCCTCCTAAGTCAAACTCTCCAGCCCAGCCAGTGTCCTGCTCAATGACTTCTGCATTCTCTCCACTCCAATCACATCCCTCCCGTGAAGCGCATTTCACAACTGCACGCAGAACTATAGCTGTGGCCTAGGCAGCGTTTTCTGCACTTGCAACATGACCTCCCTGTTCCTATATTCTATTCCTTGGCTAATAAAGGCAAGTATGGCATTTATCTTCTTAAACACCTTATGTATCTGTCTCGCTACCTTAACAGGCCTATCGACAAGCACAGCAAGGCCGCTCTGATCCTCCTTACTTTCCAGGGTCCTACCATTCCTCATGTATTCCAATGCCTTGTTCCTCCTGCCCAAGTGCATCACCTCACACTTATCCACATAACATTCCATTTGGCATTCCTTAGGCCATCTGACCAGCCCATCTGTATCTGCCTGTAATGTCTGGGTCTCCTCTTCCTATTTGCCACACCACCAATATTCATGTCCATAGTTCTGGAAGGTTGAGCGCATAATGAGCCTGGGGGAAAGGGATGAAGTGTGTCACTGTGTGCACGCTAACTGATCCACTGTCCTTATTGTTAATTTCAGCATCATCAGAGCCTGTCGACTAGGAGGAATTGCAGATGCCCCCTCTCACACCTGAGGGCTCTCAACTGTCACCTGCATCACACCATTTCTGCGAGGCAGGCACCAGTACAGATACTAGCACTTCGGTGGGCATTGCAACATCGGCTAGTGTCCCAGGGCACAGTGGAGAGGGTACTTCACAATCGCTGGAGGAGCTGGCAGAGACAGAGAGTGCCAATGGCGCCAGCAGTCAGAGGACTGCAGGGGACCAGGCACATGCTGAGTCGGTGCGTGATGATGTGCCTCTGGAGTCACCCGCGATGCAGCAGCAGGAAATGCGGCCGGGTCTGCGGGAGCATCTGGGAGTGTTGCTTGAGACTACGCTTTGCTTGGTGTCCATGGTGGATGAGTCCACGTGGAGCATCAGTGATGCAATGAGCCTCATGGCAAAGCGTCATGCTTCCTCCGTAGAGAGAGCGGTGACTCTCATGTATAGGGGCCTCCAGGAGAACAAGCAGCTTCTCCTGGGGTTACGCTCGGACCTGCAAGCCCTCACAGTGCCAGTGGCCACAGCTGGTCATTGCCAATGTGGGAGATGGTGTGGGCTACAAGCTTCCCAGCACATTGCCCATCCATAGACAGTGAGCAGGGAGGTCCAGGGCAACCTCATGTCAGCACAGCAGCTGCCTGTCATATCTGCGGGCTCCTCTCATGACGCTCCAGATGAGGGCACAAGTTGCTCCGCCCCTCTCCCAGTTACCGCTTCATTGGGTGAGGCTGCGATGACTGGGGTGATGGCGGCTGTGGACCTGGCAGATCCCTCCCAGGCGGGTCCAGCACAGGCTCCACAGGCCAGAGGACGACCGCCAAGGTCATCAAAGCCAACAGGACAGCAGAGTCAGCAGGCTGTCTCAGATGCCACTCCGAGCGATGGGGCAACACCAAGACGTAGCACCCGTAAACGTAAGCGTAAGGTACCTTAGGCACACCACGGGTTTCTCACTGGTGCTTTTGTGTTGGCCCTAGATTAGGGAATTATTATTTGTTTCTGCTTGAATAACATTTTGTTTTGACTTTGTGAGAACTTCTGATGGTGAAAATTAAAACCTGATGTGTTACCATGGCTGAGGGTGGCTCCTTTGTTCTGCATTTGTATGTTTTACATACATGTCATAAGTGTTTGAGTGGACATTGAGGTTTGTGTCCAAAGTCCTTAGTTGCAGCTGATGACCTGGCGATTTAGCACTTAAGTGCCGACTATGGAAGTACCAGGCAAGGCTGGTCCTGCTGATCCATTTGTGTGGAGCTAGCTGAAAGTTCACTGGATTAAAGTTTCACAGGTGTCCCTGCCTCCTTGGTGCAGTCCCAGGTCAGCAATTAGCCCCTCATCATTCCCCTGTGCCTCCTCATCCTCAGAATCAGTGCTGGACTGATCATGTGCAGCCCCATCCACTGTGTCAATGTCTTCATCGTCCACTGTATCCCACCTTTCCAGCGCAGGATTGTGGAGAGTGCAGCATGCAACCACTATCACTGAGACACGATCTGGGGGGTACTGGAGTGCGCCTCCTGAGCGGTCCAGGCATCAGAAGTGCATCTTGAGAAGACCGATGGCTCTCTCCACCACAGCCCTTGTGGAGGCGTGGCACCTATTGTACCGCTGCTCAGCTTCAGATATTGGATGGCAGAGAGGCGTCATGAGCCACCTTCTGAGGGGATAGCCCTTGTCACCCAGCAGCCATCCATCCAGCCGAACCAGAGCACTGAAGAGCCCCGGCACCTGGGAGTGTCTGAGGACATAGGCGTGGTGGGAGCTGCCTGGGTACCTTGCACAGACTTGTAGAATCAGCATCCTGTGATCACACACTAGCTGCACGTTCATGGAGTGGAAGCCCTTCCTGTTGACGAAGGCACCGGGCTCACCTGCTGGCACCTTGATGGCCACATGTGTGCAGTCTATTGTACCCTGGACACAGGGGAAGCCAGCAATGGCCGCGAAGCCTCTGGATCGCTGTGTCTGGCTTGCCTGGTCCCAGCAGTAGTGGATGAATGTCAATGCATGCCTGAACAGAGCATCTGTAACCTGCTTGACAAAAGTGTGGACAGCTGATTGGGAGACACCGCAAAGATCATCCACCGAGCCCTGGAAGGAGCCAGAGGCATAGGAGTTGAGGGCAACTGTGACCTTCAGAGCCACTGGCATGGGGTGTCCACCCACACAGTCAGGAGAGATCTCAGGACAAATCATCTGACAGATGTAGCTGACTGTCTCCCTTGACAGTTGAAGCCTCCTTCGGCACTGCACCTCAGTCATATTGAGGTAGCTGCTTCGCCGCCTGTATACCCTGGCAGCAGGATAGTGGCGTCTTCTGCGGCCCCTTCCGCCTTGGACTACCTCTTGGCCCTGTGCCCCTTGTGCCTGCGCCTGGCCTCCCAAAGGTGGCTCCCCTGGAGGCTGACTGTGCACTCCTGGCCTCCTCCTTATTCTAGCCCTCCCTTCCTCCTCAGAGGAGCTGCCTCCAATGGACATGTCAGAACCCGTACCCAGGCTAAAGGGAGGCCTCTGGAAAGCTGCAGGCCCGATAAAGATTACTGACTGCAGAGTGCTGACCTGAAGGTTCAAAATACACAGAAAGCTGCTGGAATTCGTTCTGAACTGCAGCAGGTCACACAGGCAAGTTTAAAAAACCTTCTGCAATAAATAATTCACAGACCAGATTGACGACCCCACTGAGCCCTCTTATCCCACCAGTCTGCCCGTTGCACCCATGCGCCGACCCGAAGATCGCACGGGCGCCTGAAAATTGGCATCAATTGGTGAATTAAGGGCCTTTACTCGCCCGTTAATTAATGGTGGGCTTTGAACTTCATCGTGTGCCCGCCCAGCGAAATATCACAATACACGCGGGGACGTCAGGACGCTCGCCCGACGTCACTGCGCGTCATTTTACGCACTGACATGCGGGGCCCGCCCTCCCAACCACCCCCCATGTCAAGCAGAAAATTCTGTCCAATGATCATTTCCCCAGTATATACAGTTAAATCATTAATAAAAATAATGAATGACAACGTCTTAACAACATTGATGCAAGGAATATTTCCTCATCATAGTATTCTAATAGGGTTTTTTCCCATCATTTCAAGTTTTCCCATCTGGAGTATTACATTCAGTTCTGGACATCACATCTCTGAAAGAACATATTTGCCTTAGAGGGAGTTGAATACTGATTCATCAGAATGGTATGAGGCTTAAATAGTTAATTGTGAAGCCTGTTTCCATAAATTTGACATGTATTCCACTGAGTTTAGGTGGTTGAGGTGGTGATCTAATTATTGTCTTTAAAATGATAAAGGGTTTGACATGTTAAATACAGAAAAAAAAATCTTGTTTATGATAAACTCGTGGTCAGCTTAGTTATAGTGTACTATCAACTACAAATGGTTCTACCAGGAACAGTAGTTACTCAATTGATCTGCCCTAACTGCTTGATGCTGCCGATACATCAATGTTAATGATCACTGCAGGCCTGATGTCTATTGTGTGTTAGTGCTTCCTCTGCTAATTCTCCATTTCTCACCTTGTAAATCTTACCACAATCAATATTCCAATAGCCTTTACTACCAGTCACAAATTTAATCACTAGATATATCTCTGAGAATTTAATGAATGTTTCAGCACTCTTCTATTTTGTTTAAGTTCTTGTGTGGAATGTTATCCCAACAGGCCCACATGCAAAGAGAAGAATGGTAGTCATTTAGGATTCTGTTTATAATTGAAGTGGGCTCTTTAACTCAGCCACGGTATTAACATCCTGCTTAAGGCTTTCTGATCGATTAGAGGGGGCAGGTGCCATAGCACACTGAACCTTGTGGAAACACACTCTCAGAAGAGGTACTGTGAGCTTTAGCCTTTCACCTAGGCATGGCTGCGGCTATTCACTTTCACTCTTTGAAGGCTTACTAGTCTGTCAGTGTCACTGACAAGCATACCTTGCTCTACTCTCACCTGGTTAACCTGACAAGTTCTACACAGCTTGGGAAATTATGTGCTATTTTAAGAGCCAGAAGGCAGGGTTAAATCCTCAGTTAACTTGGGATTTAAATAGCGAAATTACTTCCCCAACAGATACGCTGGGGTTTCTCACTTGGCTGCAACCCCCACCTGGGTTAAACCTGGAAGTGGGTAGGATCATGTTGGGTTCCCACCTTCATTTGGCTGCTAAAGGCCTGCCTGTCACATCCTAATATCTGGAATATTGATTGTGGTAGGGTTTACAAGGTGAGAAATGGAGAATTAGCAGAGGAAGCACCAACACATCTATAGAAACTCTTAAGGTCAGCTCGGAAATTGCCTGGAAAAATTTTTCTCACGGAAATGTCCCTGAATCACAATATTTCAGCTCAAATTCCCCAAAGTACTCAAATAGATGCAAAGTATCCAGAATGAATTGACAAATGAAGAAGATTTAAAAATACTTTACATTTTTACTGTCACTCACTGTAAATAATTAGTTCCACAAACAGCCACTTGCTGAAAAGTGAGACAGGTTGCTGAAGCTTTTTATCACATATTCATCAGCATAAATGCAAGAATGCCAAATTTCAATCAGTCACAACAATTTACACAACAGGAGAAAAGGGTCCTGCAGTATAAATTGTCATGAGTGTTTGAAATTTGGCATTCTCGCATTTGCCCTGATAAGTGCAAGATGAAAAGGTTCAGCAACATATCAATCTTTTCAGCAATATTTTAGTTCCACAAAGCTAATGTTAACCACACCTCCCAGAAGCAGCTCTCGGTTCTTGTGCCTTTGGGAATTTATGAACCAATTGTAAAAGTTCTTCAGAATGGAGGAGAAATGAGCCATTGGTGGACAAATAACTAACCAATCGGTCAATCATGTTTGCTGCAATAACTTCCTTGTAAAAGATTTCACAATAAAAAAAGTTAAAATCTGTTAGGTCATAGGTTCACTAATATTATATTGTCGTCACAATAAGCATAAATACGAGTTTAGACAACCCAAGCCTAGCACCAGGCTTGTTCTAGATTGTTTTTCTTTTGCACTGCTGCTGTTATTTAAAGGGTGGAAGCAAGCAATTAAAGATAAATAAACTATAGATGAAAATTAAGGGCATGCAGGTCAAAAACACAATGAAATTAGCATAAAGGCAAAAAAATGTGCTCAAATTTTAGAATCATAAGTGGAGTGTGCAGACTATCTCAGTGGAGTTTGCAGTCAGGTTTAATGTCAGAGGCAACACCTCTTTGTCCTTTTGTCTGTGACATCTTTTGGTTATCTCCACCTATCACTGGCCCTCTATCCAGCTCTACTTGTCCCACCGCTCCCCTTAAACCAGCTTATATTTCACCTCTCTTCTATTTTTACTTAGTTCTGTTGAAGGGTCATTCGAACTCGAAACGTTAATTGTGTTCCTCTTCGCAGATGCTGCCAGACCTGCTGAGTTTTTCCAGGTATTTTTATTTTTGTTTTGGATTTCCAGCATCCGCAGTTTTTTTCTTTTGTCTTAATGTCAGAGGTGTTGTATTATACACATGGGACAGAATTTTCCCGTTGGTGTGCGGGGGCAGGCTCCGCACACCCGCGCATAAAATGACGCACAGTGACGTCAGGCGAGCGTCCCGACATCACCGCGCGCCATCGTGATATTTCGTTGGATGGGCACACATTGATCTCCGATGCACGCCTGCCATTAATTAATGGGCCACTTAATGTTGAGGCGCCAATCAACGGCGATTTTTCGGCGCCCGTGCAATTCTTGGGTCAGCGCACGGGCGCAGTGGGCAGCTGGGTAGGATAAATTTGTATAAACCTCATCCACGGGCAGGATAAGAGGACTCAGTGGGGTCGTGAGTGTGCTCTGTCAAATATTGATTTTTCAAAGTTACTGATACTTGTCTGTGTGATCTGCAATTCTTGAAAATGTATACCACTGCTTGGACTGGACTCACAACCTTCAGGTCAGCATTCTGCAGTAAGGAATCTTTTTGGGGCCTACAGGTTTCAGGAAGCCTTCCCTTAACCTGAGAATGGGGAGCTGAACTCTCCACTGAAGGCACCTCTTCTGAGGAGGAAGGGAGGACTAGAATGGGGAGGAGGCCAGGAGTGCATATTCAGCCTCCAGGGGAGCCATCTTTGGGAGCACAGGCGCAGGCACAAGGGGTGCAGAGCCAAGATGTCATTCAAGGATGAAGGGGCTGCAGAAGACTCCACTATCTTGCTGCCAGGGTATACAGGCAGTGAAGCAGCTACCTCAATATGTCTGAGGTGCAGTGCCGAAGGAGGCTCCGACTCTCAAGGGAGAAAGTCAACTATATCTGTCAGATGATTGGCCCTGAGATCTCCACTAACTGTGTGGGTGGACACTCCATGCCAGTGGCTCCTACCAGGGGTTGGTGGGTGATCTTTGCAGTGTTTCCCAATCAGCTGTCCACACTTGTGCCAAGCAGGTTACAGACGCTCTGTTCAGACATACATTGACCTTCGTTCACTACCATTGGGACCAGGCAAGCCAGACACAGCGAGCCAGAGGCTTCGTGGCAATTGCTGGCTTCCCCCATGTCCAGGGTGCAATAGACTGTACACATGTAGCCATCAAGGTGCCAGCAGGTGAGCCCGATGCCTTCGTCAACAGGAAGGGCTTCCACTCCATGAACATGCAGCTAGTGTGTGATCACAGGATGCTGATTCTGCAAGTCTGTGCCAGTTACCCAGGCGGTTCCCACGATGCCTACATCCTCAGACACTCCCAGGTGCCGGGGCTCTTCAGTGCTCCAGCCCGGCTTGATTGATGGCTGCTGGGTGACAAGGGCTATCCCCTCAGGAGGTGGCTCATGATGCCTCTCCGCCATCCAAGAACAGAAGCTGAGCAGCGGTACACAAGGGCTGTGGTGTAGAGAGCCATCGGTCTTCTCAAGATGCACTTCCGATGCCTGGACCTCTCAGGGGACGCACTCCAGTACCCTCCAGATCGTGTGTCGCCAATAGCGGTTGCATGCTGCACTTTCCGCAACCTTGCGCTGGAAAGGGGGGACGCTATGGGCGAAGGAGATGTAGACGCAGTGGCTGCAACTGCACACGATGAGTCCAGCAGTGAGTCCGAGGATGAGCACGCACAGGGCAATGCTGAGGAGGTAGACACTGACCTGGGCATACTCCAGAGAGGCAGGGACACCTGGGAGGCTTTAATCCAATGAACCTTCAGCTAGCACAACACATATGGACCTCCAGGACAAGCCTGGGCTGCAGGCTCCATACTCGATACCTAAGTGCAAAATCTGCCTGGTTAGGGACATTAAGTAAGGGCCTTGTTAATAAAGCTGAATGTCCCACAAAACACTCATAACATTTTTGGAAACCATCCACCTGCAGAAGAAAAGAGGCAACCTCAGCCATGGTGACATGTCTGAATTTAATATTACAACCAAAGGAACTTAAAAAAAACAAAATGACAAAGGTGTTAAAAATCACACCAACTCATAAAGACCTCATTGCGGGCCAACAAAAAAGCACCAGTACTAAACCCGTGGTGTGCCTAAGGTGCCTTATGTTTACGTTTTCGGGTGCTATGTCTTGGTGCTGACCCCTCGCTGGGAGTGGCATGTGAGACAGCCTGTTCACTCTGCTGTCCTGTTAGCCTTGATGGCCTTGGCGGTCGTCCTCTGACCCGTGGATCCTTTGCTGGCCTCGCCTGGGAGGGAGCTGCCAGTTCCACAGCTGGCATCTCCCCAGTCGTTGCAACCTCAGGGGATGCCACGGTCACTGGGAGAGGGGCGGAGGAGTTGCCCCCTCATCTGGAGCACTCTGAGAGGAGCCCGCAGAGACGACAGACAGCTGCTGTGCCAACGTGAGGTCGCTTCAGGCCTTCCTGTTCACCGTGGATGGATGGGCACCAAGCTGGGAAACTTGGTGCCCAGACCATCTCCCACATTGGCAATGACCAGCTGAGGTCAATGCCGATGTGAGGGCTTGCTGGTCCAAGCGCATTCCCAGGAAGCCCTGATTGGTCTCCTGGAGGACCCTCTCCACGAGAGTCGCCACTCTCTCCGTGAAGGACGCATGGTACTCGGCCATGAGGCTCATTGCTTCGGCGATAGTCCACGTGGACTCCTCCGCCACGGACACCAAGCCAAGTATAGCCTCATGTGTCTCCAACCGCACACCCGGCCGCATTTCCTGCGTTTGCTGCATCGCAAATAACTCCAGAGGCACATCATCAGGCACCGACTGAGCATGTGCCTGGTCACCTAAGTCCTCCGACTGCTAGCACCATGGGCACTCTCTGTCTCTGCCAGCTCCTCCAGCGACTGTGAATTGGCCCTCACCGCTGTGCCCCAGGACACTAGCCGATGTTCTAATTTCCACCGAGGTGCTAGTATTTGCGCTGGTGTATGCCTGACAGAGATGGTGTGACGCTGGTGAGTCCATGACTTCAGGGTCCTCAGGTGTGAGAGGGGGCCTCTTCTGCTCCTCCTCCCGGCCCTGCTCCACTGATGCTGAAAGGAAGAACAAGGACATTGGATCAGTTAATGTGGAGACAATGTCAATGTGCAACCCTGTCCCCAGATCATTATTCTTCATTATTCAGCATCATCCTTCCATAAGCAATGGTCGAGCCATGTTGCAAACTTCAATCACTGAACATTTGGCACTAACAAGAGAACAATGGTGACCTCACTGCTGGGCAAACATACCTGCCCGTGGAACCCCAGCCTCACCGACATCGGTGGACTTGGGCACATGGCGCCTCTCCAAATCTAGGGCCTCCTACTTGAAGTGGCTGAAAATCCCCACCTGGGCCGGCCCTCTGCCAGTCCTCACCTGCTCGGTGGCATTATGTACATTCTTCTCCTGAAAAGGAAAGAAGAGCATTGATTAGTGCTACTTGTACCTGGATTCTCTTTGCGGACGGCCCACCCCAGCCAGAGTGGGACATTACAGGGCTCCAGTGCCTCCTCACCCCGCTGCTGCCAAACACTCACACAAAGATGCTAGACCTGCCCCCCCACCACCTCTCGGCCCCCTTGGCCAAATGCTGCCTCCATCACATGAGGCACCTCACGGTCTAACCTTCCATAGCAAGGAGGCGCAAGCACATGGAGCGCAGAGGGCAGCAGATCGATCAGTGCCAACGCCACCTTGAAGCTCCCCCTCCCAGCATGTCATCACCCTGACTTTGACATGTCCTGGAGTTCCAGCATTGCACCAAGGTGCAGCTCCTCCAGGTTGTCCCCAAAACAGTAATGTGGGTCTCAGTGTGCCACATGCTGTGGGTGCAGAACCCATCACTTCACCACCCTCTCAGGGTGACCTCGGCATGGGCAATATCTGCTGACCCACCCAGCGAAGGACACATGCCGTCAATGATTCAATGCGGTCACTACACTCAGACTTGGGGGGCGGGCAGGAAGCCTACCAGCTGGGTTAAGTGACCAATGCCAACATGGTACTCACCCTTCCTGAGCACAACAGGCCATTGAAGCGTTTGCGACACTGGATCCAGGTGCGCCGCAACGCGTCACGGGAGCTCACCACCCCCGCCACCTCCTCCCAGGCACGTTTGGTCATGTGGAGGGGCCTCCTCCTCCTGTCTTGGGGTACGAGGACCTCCCACCGTGCTGCCAGCCCCTCGAGGAGGGCAGCAAGGCAATCATCCGAAAACGAGGGGCACAGTGCCCCCCCTGCCCTACCCTCCTGTCTGGCCTGCTCACCTGCTCTGGGGAGCCCTTCCACTGGCCATGATTCACAGCCTTTGAAAGGTTGCAGCAGCTTTTTAAACCAGGCTGTCGGGTCACCATTGGACCCGATGGTCATTGCAGTCCCGCCGCTGCTCACCTAATCCCGCTGTCCTCAGGAGCCGCGATTCACGCTGGGTGGGCCTTAATTGGCCCACCCCCGTAAAGTTTTTTTTTTTTTTTGTAAAAATATACTTTATTCATAAAAAATCTTCAATCACATTCAAAACCATTTCAAAAACAACATTACAAGGGTACAATCCAGGTTAAACTTTTACAAAATGTATCACCAGGTGCATCAGTACAAACAATATTACAATCATTTACAGCCTTTCATTTTGATCTGTACAGCCCGAGGGGCTCTAAACAGTTCCCAGTCTCTCGGTGGGCTGTGGTAGAAAGGTCTTAGACAGCGACCCTTCCCCATTGCGCCTTTGCGGCAGCTGCCCCAAGCTTTAGTGCGTCCCTCAGCACGTAGTCCTGGACTTTGGATTGTGCCAGTCCGCAACAATCGGTCGGGGACAACTCTTTGTGCTGGAAGACCAACAAGTTTCGGGCGGACCAAAGCGCCTCTTTCACCGAGTTGATGATCCTCCAGCTGCAGTCGATGTTTGTCTCGGTGTGTGTCCCTGGGAACAGCCCATAGAGCACAGAGTCCTGTGTCACAGAACTGCTCGGGATGAACCTCGACAGCAACCACTGCATCTCTCTCCAGACTTTCTTTGCAAAGGCACAATCCACAAGGAGGTGAACAACGGTCTCTTCCCCACCACAGCCACCTCGAGGGCAACGTGCAGAGGGGGTGAGACTCCTGGCGTGTAGGAAGGATCTGACGGGGAGGGCCTTTCTCACCACCAGCCAAGCTACGTCTTGGTGCTTGTTGGAAAGTTCTGGCGATGAGGCATTCTGCCAAATGACTTTGACAGTCTGCTCGGGGAACCATCCCACAGGGTCCACCCTCTCCTTTTCCCTCAGGGCCTCTAGGACGTTACGTGCTGACCACTGCCTGATGGACTTGTGGTCAAAGGTGTTTTTCTGCATAAATTTTTCCACCAGGGACAGGTGGTACGGCACGGTCCAACTACTTGGAGCGTTCCGCGGCAGCGTGGCCAGACCCATCCTTCGCAACACCGGGGACAGGTAGAACCTCAGCACGTAGTGACACTTGGTGTTTGCGTACTGAGGGTCTACGCACCGCTTGATGCAGCCACACACAAAGGTGGCCATCAGTATGAGGGCGATGTTGGGCACGTTTTTTCCCCCTTTATCTAGAGGCTTGTACATCGCGTCCCTGCAGACACGATCCATTTTCGACCTCCAGATAAAGCGGAAGATGGCTCGAGTGATCGCCATCGTGCAGGAGTGTGGAATGGGCCAGACCTGCGCCACGTACAGCAACAGCGAGAGTACCTCACACCTGATGACCAGGTTCTTACCCGCAATGGAGAGGGAGCGTCGCTCCCACATGCCCAGTTTCCTTTTCACCATAGCCACTCGCTCCTTCCAGTTTCTAACGCATGCCCCGGTCCCTCCGAACCATATCCCCAGCACCTTCAGGCCGTCAGCCCTGACAGTGAAGGGGACAAAGGATCGGTCAGCCCAGTTCCCAAAGAACATGGCCTCGCTCTTCCCACGATTTACCTTGGCTCCCGAGGCCAGTTCGAACTGGTCGCAGACGTGCATCAGTCTGCGCACCGACAGCGGATCCGAGCAGAAAACGGCGACGTCGTCCATGTACAGGGAGGCTTTTACCTGAGTGCCTCCACTGCCTGGGATCGTCACTCCTCTTATGCCCGGATCCTTCCTGATGGACTCGGCAAAGGGTTCTATGCAGCACACGAAAAGGACAGGCGAGAGAGGACAGCCCTGCCTGACTCCAGATTTCATCGGAAAGCTATCTGTTTCCCACCCATTGATTGAGACTGCGCTACTGATGTTAGTGTAGAGCAGTTGGATCCAATTTCAAATTCCCTCCCCAAACCCCATTTTGGAGAGCACATCCCCCATGTAGGTGTGCGATATTCTGTCAAAGGCCTTCTCCTGATCCAAGCTGATGAGGCAGGTATCCACACCCCTGTCCTGTACATAGGCAATCGTATCCCTGAGCAGCGCCAGGCTGTCAGAGATCTTCCTGCCTGGCACAGAGCAGGTCTGGTCAGGGTGAATTACCAATTCCAGAGCGGATTTGACCCGGTTGGCGATGACCTTGGACAGAATCTTATAGTCCACATTCAACAGTGAAATGGGTCGCCAATTTCTAATTTCCTCCCTTTCCCCCTTGTGCTTGTAGATGAGGGTGATGATGCCTTTCCTCATGGATTCTGACATGCTGCCGGCCAGGAGCATACTCTCGTACACTTCTAGCAGGTCTGGGCCGATCAACTTCCACAGAGCCGAATACAACTCCGCCGGCAAGCCGTCGCTTCCGGGGGTTTTACTCTTCTCGAAGGACTCGAGGGCCTTAGTCAGTTCATCAGGAGTTAGCGGTTTGTCCAGGCTCTCCCGCGTACTGTGGTCTAAGACCTCCGTGATAGAGGACAGGAAGGACTGGGAGGCCGTGCTGTCCGTGGGCTTCACGTCATACAGTCCGGCATAAAAGTATTTGCTGATCCTCAGAATGTCGGACCGTGATGACTTTACTGAGCCGTCTTCTTCCTTCAGGCTGCTGATCACAGAGCGCTCTCTGTGTACCTTTTGGAAGAAGAAACGTGAGCACGTCTCATCCTGCTCCACGGAGCGGACCCTGGAACGGAAGATGATCTTGGAGGCCTCCGAGGCAAAGTGCGAGGCTTGCTGGCCCTTCACCTCTTGGAGCTCCTCCTTGACATCGACCCCCATCGACTGCAGCCGCAGCAGATTCTGCATCTTTTTCTGGAGTCGGGACATTTCCCTCTGTTCCTTTCTAGCTTTCTGGGTGCCTTTGCGGATGAAAAACCTCTTGATGCTTCCCTTGATCACTTCCCACCAGTGTGTCAGGGACTCAAAGAGGGGTTTCACGGTTCTCCAACCTTTGTAATCCCTCTTGAGCTCCTCAATGTTCTCTGGGGTCAGCAGTTGCACATTTAGCTTCCATGCCCCCCTGCCCACCCTCAGGTCCTTCTCCAAGTGGCAGTCCGCCAGTAGGAGGCAGTGGTCAGAGAAGAACACCGGCTTGACCTCGGTGGATCTGACTGTGAATGCACGGGACACAAACAGGAAGTCTATCCTGGAACGAATGGACCCGTCTGGCCGCGACCAGGTGTATCTACGCTGCACTCCGTCTGCAGGGTTGCTGAAGACGTCGTGCAGCTTGGCATCCTTAACTGTTTCCATCAGGGATCTGGACGTAGCGTCCAATCTGCTTCCGGCCCTGCCGGATCGTCCAGCCGCATCGATGATGCAGTTGAAGTCCCCGCCCAGAATGACCGGCCTGGAGGTCGCCAGCAGCAGTGGGAGCTGCTGAAAAACCTCCAGCCGCTCAGCCCCTTGTGCCGGGCCATACACGTTAATTAACCGGAGTGGAGCGTTCTTGTACATTACGTCTGCTACGAGGAGTCGCCCGCCCACCACCTCCTTGACCTCGGAGACGGTGAAGTTGCCTCCCCGCAGCAGAATACCCAGGCCGGAGGAACGAGAGTCGTTTCCGCCCGACCAGATCGATGGCCCGTGGGACCACCATCGTGACCATTGCCTGTAGGAGCTGAGGTGCGGTATCGCACACTCCTGCAGAAACAACAGGTCAGCTTTGACCTTGGCTAGGTAGTCCAAGGTCGCAACACATCGCGTAGTAGATTTAATGCTACGCACATTTATGGATACAATCTTTAAACCCATTTTAAAGCATTTATTCTCCTACCAAACCCACTGTCTCTGAGAGTCCCAGACCTTTAGTCTGCTCCTTCATACCCGTAGTGAGCTCAAATTCCTTCACTTTGGATGGGCTGAGGTAGATCTCCTTGGCCGTGTTCTGCTCCAGTGGCATCTGGAGGTTCACGTAGAGAGCGGGTTTTGAGATGACCTTTGCTGGAGAAGCTTCTCCAAAACTCACCCCCTCTGGGGTGTTGCTGTTCCCGGCTTCCTGGAGCTGGGGTGCGATGATTGCCTCACTGCTCCCAGATTCCAGGGGCTGTGGTGCACTGGCCTCCTCAGGTTGCAGGCAAAGTTGGGGTGCGCTGGTCTCCTTGTTGTCTCCAATTTTCTGGAGCTCGGGTGTCTCGTCCTCCAACGCCCTGGAGCTTTGCCGCCTCTTCTGTCGGTGCCGCTCTGGCACTTCATCATCCGAAGAGCTGCTGCCCTTGTCATCCGTGTCGGATGGGAGACGCCTCTTGCCGCTTCTCTGGGAAACGCCTTTGCTTCTTCTTCGCTCCCTCTTACTTTTCTTGTTCTTCACCGTCCGCCACTCCCCCTGCTGCTTTTCCACTGCTGCCTCCTCCTCCATTGATTCGCTGTCCTGAGGACTGGGAGGTTCAGGGGGTAGTGCTGTTGATTGGCTCTCTGTTGCCTCGATCTCTTTCTCCACCTTGTCTCTCTCTGTGTCCTCCTTTGTCCCGTTGAGCTCCCTGGGGGCCTTGGTGGTTGGAGTGACACGGAACATTTCTTCTGCTTCCCCCTGGTCGGCTTTGGCTGCCTGTGCGTAAGTACGGCAGCGTTTGGGGCAGGTCCTGTAGAGGTGACTTGCCTCGCCACACAGGTTGCAGCACTTGGCCTGTTTGCAGTCTTTTGTCTGGTGCCCTTCCTGTTTGCAGATCTTGCAGAGGGAGGCGCTGCAGTTGGCCGCCACATGACCAGCCTTGCCGCATGAGCGACAATGCTTGGGTTGCCCAGCGTAGACCAGGTAGCCCCGGTTTCCCCCGATGGCGAAACTGGAGGGAGGGTGGAAAATGGCTCCCTTACCATCGGTCTTTAGCGTGACCTTAAACAGGCGTTTGCCTGTCCAGATCCCCAGGTCGTCTCGAATCTCGGTGCCGCTCCCCACCTTATCGAAGTACCTGGTGAGGAAGGTGACCACGTCGGCGACAGGGACGAAGGGGTTGTACACATGCACCATCACCTCACGTTCCCGTTGCAACGGCAGAGAAAAGTGCGGCTCCGCCGTCAGGATCTTCATCTCCGGCAGGTCTCTCTTCTCCTCGAACACCCTCAGGAGCCAGACGCAGTCTGCCACTCGCTTGAACGTCACGTCGAAATAACCACCTTTGCGGGAGTCGTGCAGGGTGAAGATCTCCGTAGCTTGGAAGCCGCACGCCTTCAACAGGATCCTCCTGGTGAAGAAGCCCCGATCCATAGGTGATCCTCCTTCGTCGCTGTGGTTCACCGTGACTCGGACGGTGATAGGTAACCCACGGTATGGATTTGGATTGCGATTGGTTATCGCCCTTCCATCCCGACCTTGCCTTGGCAGGACCATGGTGTCGCCCCTGCAACACTTGATCTTAGCCAAAAGGCCGCGGCCCACCCCCGTAAAATGGCAGCCGCTCCCGCACCACCCGCCCGACAGGCAGAAAATTCTGCCCACAGATCTAGATGTACCAGCAGTTTTCAGTCACCTGTCTAAGTAAGGCTACCCAACATTCAAGGTATACATTAGATGGCCAAAGTTTGCTTGCTACAAAGAATTTCTTTTGAACTTGTTACAGTTACAGTGGCTGCAGAAAAAAACACACATAGATAACTTTATAATTCTTTCATTGCGTGTTAGTTAAGCTCAAACTGCAGCCTGACACAAATTAAAGCTGTAAACTGCAAATAGAAACCTTATTTACACCTTTAAAGCATGTGCTCAGAAAAATATCTTCCAACCCCAATCTATGAAGCACATGCATTTACATACACAAGTGGCAGAAATTTTTAATGCAGAATCAGCTTGAGTACTCTGAGTCCTTCTGGCTCCACATTGAAGTCAAGATTTTTAGCAAACTTGTCTTTTTGGTGCTGGCATGCTGCTGTCTCTTTAAGGCACATGTTTATTTGATTTACCTGAATGCATTGACACCTCAGGGCAAAACAATAGTGTAGTGGTGGTCTCAAACTAGCGTTAAGTCCTTTGTTTGCACATGCAAAGGATCTAACACCTGTTTCAGGCAAAGGCTTATGAAAATAAGAACATAAGAAATAGGAGCAAGAGTAGACCATTCAGCTCCTCAAGACTGCTCCATCATTCGATACTTTAATGACTGACCTGCCACACTTTCTTGTCTGCTTCCTATATCTCTTGATTTCCTGAGAGATCAAAAATCTATCGACCTCAGTCTTAAATATATGAACATTCACAAACCTTTGGGTTAGACAATTCCAAAGCGTCATAACTCTCTGAGTAAAGATATTTCTCCTTATTTGAGTCCTAAATGATTTGTCCCTCATTCTGAGGCTGTACCTCCATGTTCTAGATTCCCCAGCCAGCGGAAACAACCTCTTAGTATTTTCCCTGCCAAGTACCTTCAGAATCGTGAATGCTTCATTGAGATCACCTCTCATTCTTCTAAACGGCAGAGAAGATAGACCAATTTACTCAGCCTCTCAACATAGGACATTCCTCTCATTCCAGGAACCAATCTAGTGAACCTTTGTTATAATGTCTCCAAGGCAAGTATATCCTTCCTTCGATATGGACATCAAAATTCTGCACATTACTCCAGTGTGATCTCACCTAAGCCCTGTACAACTGTAGCAAGACTTCCCTATTCTTGTACTCCAATCCCCTTCCAATAAAGGAGAACAAGACATGTGGCTTTTTAATTACCTGCTGTACAGAAATGTTAGCTTTCTGTGTCTCTTGTACGATCGCACCCAAGTCTCTCTGAACATCAACATTTAAAAGTTTCAAGCATTTTTAAAATATTCTGTCAAAGAGAATAACCTCACGCGTTCTTTGGCTATATTGGTAGGGTGGGTGGTGTATATTTAGGTCATGTTGAATAAATGCTTCTTGCATTTCATATTTGAGGCTCAGGCATCTGTATAGCACCCAAATAATGTACACATGTTATGTAATCTGATAGAACCAGGAGTTTAAGCAGCTAAAACTATGCAGCTTACAAGTACAGAGCACCAGTAGGCTTTAAGTTGATTATCCAGTCAAGACACAGGTTAGGACTTTAACTTCCAGGATTAACTGAAGCCAAGTGGCTACCAGGCCCACCAATAACAGGTCTACCTCCCTACTTAGCAATCGGTGAATCATCAGCGCCACTGTGGAGTACTGGAGACATGTCTTGTTTACGCCTTGGTTAATCAAAGCAACAAGAGAAGTAACTTTGATTTGAACTTCTGTCATCAGCTGTGTCATGGTGAAGCCGCTTGGACCTTTAAAATATCCCATTACCCTCCTAATCATCATAATTTGGTGCCACAATGGGGGTGGGCGCGGTGGGTGGTGGAGTGGGGGGCGGTGGTGGGGAAAGGAGCATGGTATGCCTGCAAATAGTGATTACATAGCAATATACTGTATGTCATGGACTTGATTATCTACTGGTGTCAGAGTGAATAAGTAGGGGAAGAAAAAAATGAAAGGAAGATTGTTACCTCACGTGAGAAGCAGGCTTAATGCTGGTTTGCCCATTTCTCCTCCAAGCCATTCCTATGCCAGGTGAGCAAAGCAGAAATTATCTCCTACATAAAAACAAACCAAAAACAGTCAAACATCACAAATCCTAAATTTATAATAACAGTGATATAAAATCGCCAACAAAAATGCCAAGTCATGCAATTCAGCAAAGTGCGGCTATGAGAATTAAATCGCAAAGGATTACCCAGTAGTTATATAAATGATTCTCACTCCTTGGTGACTGTGGAGAGAAACAACTGCTTGCGTGAATCATAAACTCTAAACAGGAATGTTGCTGAAGAACTATGCTGCTGCAGTTGTCAAGGTCTAGTGCCAGTTAGATCAAATTTGTCTTATTGATTAACTGACCAAACCAACACTCTCTGCTGCCAGGAAAGAAAGGTAAGGTGAGAGACTGTGAGACAAAGTAACAACCATCTTTGACAGCACAGATGATTTGTGAGCAGTCCTAGTGAAACCTAACACTTGCCAGGGACATCTGCACCATGGAATTTCACACGGCCACTTTTGCCTGTTTTGCATCGCTGAACTCAGACTTACACCCAATGCCAATAACCCATCATAATCAGCAGAGTAAGCTCATTTTGATATCTTTAGGTGGTTCTCCATCCCGAGTTCTATGCAAAATGAGGATGTTGTAATTGGCGTGCTTGGAAATTAGAGTGCCACCTTGAAAAAACCCAGAGTAGAATTAATGCCCTTCCCTGAGGTGAGTTTGGAGGTGGGGGAAGCATTTAATCAGGCAGAAAGGTGCTGAGTGGGACCCCACTAGCTTCCTGCTTCTCTCCTGATTAAGTGTGGGTCAGGAAGCCTCATGTATGATCAATTAATGCCCACTTAAGGGCCTCATCTCAACACTGTTAGTATTTAATCAGTGGTGGGCGGGGCACTTGCCATGTGAGGAGCCTGGAAAACAAAACTGTTGTAATTATGGTTTTATTTAGTGTGTAATGTACCTTTAAGAGTAATACTTGTTAAGGAAGATTGCATAATCTATAGTTACCAATAGGAGTCAGTACAGAGATGGAGGTAGAGTTGAAAGCACACGTGTAGTTGCTGCTGAGTATATTGTAAATAAACTCAATGTCTCCACCCAAGAAGTGTGTGCAGATCAACTCTGTCATTAATAGCACAACTCAGCCATCCTACAGCAAACTGGCAATGAGGATAAAAAAGGATTGAACAGAAGAAATCAAGTTGGAAAGAAATCGGCATTGTACCTCGCCTAGTGATTGTAAGTAACAAGCTCTGTTATAATTGAAGCAGTTATCCTCTCTCAAAATGCCACAATTTGGGATAATTTATCCTTTTGAACCAGCCACAGATGATTGGTTTCAATACATAGAACACCTCATATTCTTTTTTCAAGCGAATGAGATCATGGGGGAAGAGAAGAGGCGAGCTACCCTCTTGAGCACTTATGGGAGCAAAACCTACAGCCTGATTCAAAGTTTGACAGCACCCAGTGCCCCACATTCAAAGAATTTTGATGAATTAGTGGACCTCATGAAGGGTCACTTTCAACCCAAGCCCTCAATCACGATACTGATGTTCACTCGTGAAGTAGAGTCCCGGGTGAGACAATTGCATGCTATGTGGCAAACTTGAAGCAGTTACCGGAATATTGTGAGCTCAGTACGAATCTGAATGACATGTTCAGAGATCGTTTAGTGTGTGGTGTGAAAGAGGACACTATTCAGAAAAAATTATTGTCCAAAGTGAATCTGGATTTCAAGAAGGCGCTAGAGATAGCGCTGGCCATGGAAAGCACAGTAAGAGATTCAAAGGCAAAACAGGGTGTGCAAAATGGCGCCGTCCTCCACATTGGGCGGGGAACCTCAGCCAAAAGATATGCGAAAAAGCAAGTCTTTGCCGGAAAGTGGGAAACAGCCACCACTAGCCGAAGAATAAAGAAAAATAACTTATCAGTGAAATGAAATAATAATTTTAATAGAGGTGGAAACAATCAGTCTTTTAATGATTGGCAGTTTAAAAAAGTCAAATACTACTATTGTCACGCAAATGAACATATGATGAGGCAATGCAAGGAAAGATTCAAGCAGGCTTGTAAACAAAAGAAGAAGCCCAATGAAATCTAAAATATAGAAGAGCCTGAAATAATAAATTCAGAGAGTTACTCATTGTTTAATTTGGAAGTTGGAAAGATAGAACCAATATTTGTCACAGTGAAAGTAAATGGCAAACCTGTTAGAATGGAAGTAGACACAGGAGCTTCCACTATAGTAATTGGGGAACATGCCTTCGGATATTTGATTAATGGTGAACATCAATTAAGTTTAGAAGAAACAGCCGCCAAGCTAACAACATATATGGGTAAAGACATTCAAGTAAAAGGCAGAAGAAAAGTAACTGTCCATTATGGAAGCCAATCAGCAAAGCTACCCCTGATGGTGGTAGCAGGTGAAGGGCCAAGCCTCCTGGGGCAAAATTCATTAAAGGAGATTAACTTAGAATGGGCTGAAATTTTCCAGTTGTGAGCAAGTGGGCTACCAGAGCCACTTAAAAAGTACGCCACCATCTTTAAGGATGAACTGGAGAAAATCCAGGGCCTGCAGGCCAAGATTCACGTGACTCTGGAAGCGACCCCTCACTTCATGAAGGCGAGGCCTGTGCCATATGCCTGCAAGAAAAAGTCGACATGGAACTGAACAGACTAGAGAAACTGGGCATTATACAACCTGTTCAGTTCTCAGAATGGGCAGCACCCATAGTCCCCATCCTTAAACCCAACCAAAGTGTCCAAATTTGTGGAGACTACAAACTGATGGTTAATACATTAGCTAAGCCAGATAGGCACCTCATTCCAAAGATCGAAGACCTGTATGCCAAGCTGGCAGGAGGGACAATGGACACAAAGCTTGACAGGAATCATGCTTACCAATAATTAGAGTTGGATAATGTCTTCTGAGAATTTGTCACAATTAATATCCACAAAGTGTTCTACCAATATACACGATTGCCTTTTGGTATCTCCTCCGCTTGTGCCATCTTTCAGAGAACAATGGAAAGCTTACAGCAGGGACTGCCCCAGGTTGTAGTCTATTTGGACGATGTATTGGTGACAGGATTCACTGAAAAAGAGCATTTGGTAAACTTAGAGAAAGTCTTAAAACATTTCTTGCAAGCTAGTGTGCGTTTAAAAAAACAAAAAGTGCACATTCCAAGTGAGGGAGGTAATCTATTTGGGTCACTGGGTAGATTCACAGAGCCTCCACCCAGTTGAGTAGAAAGTGAGCGCCATAAGAGAGGTACCTGCGCCAAAGACACCTCAGAACTCAAATCATTCCAGGGAATGATCAACTATTATGGGCGGCTCTAACTCAATTTATCTACAAAGCTGGCCCCCTCTGCACTCTCTACTCAAAAATAACCAACATTCATCTTGGAACGTGCCCCAGAAAGAAGCTTTCATAAAGGTGAAACAATTGTTGCACTTGTCTAATTGACTAATGCATTACGACCTGATGAAAGAATTGGTGCTGACATGTGACGCATGTCCCTATGGAGTGGGAACAGTGCTCTCTCATCGGATGGACGACAGCATGGAACGGCCAATAGGTTATGTGTTAAGAACACTCACCAGAGCAGAAAAGAAATACTCGCAGATAGAAAAAGAAGGCCTGTCCATTATCTTTGGCGTCAAGAAATTTCACCAGTCCGTACACGGCCGTCATTTTCCAATCGTTTCAGATCACAAACTTTTGCTAGGATTGTTTAATGAGGACAAGGCTACACCACCCATAGCTTCAGCAAGAATACAATGATGGGCCTTCATTCTGACAGCATACGAATACACTTTCGTACATAGGCCTGGCAATCAAATTCTAAACACTGATGCCTTTAGTCGTTTGCCTTTGCAAGAAAATGGGGATCACATCCCAGTCCCACAGGAACTTGTTTTACTGTTAAATCTCTTAGCTTCCTTGCTGCTACGTGCTCGACAGATCAGAGACTGGACAAATCGGGACCCAGTCCTGTCTCAAGTACGAGAACAAGTGCTACATGGTTGGTCACAGAAGCCAATATTTGATTAAATGAATTTGTACTTCAACAGAGGACATGAAATAACCAGCCAGGATGGCATCTTAATGTGGGGAGCATGAGTGA
Source organism: Cetorhinus maximus (assembly GCF_964194155.1). Lineage (NCBI taxonomy): Eukaryota > Metazoa > Chordata > Chondrichthyes > Lamniformes > Cetorhinidae > Cetorhinus > Cetorhinus maximus. The sequence continues at coordinate 28,921,376 of NC_135882.1, read as the reverse complement.
TAGTTCCTTAAAAGGGAAGGGAGCCACTTTTAATTAAACTGCACAGTGCCCATCCAGGAATTTCCCGAATGAAGACCATAGCACGCGGCTATCTATGGTGGCTTGAGATGGATGGCAAATTAGAGAGTAAAGCACCGTGTGCAATGTCAGCAACTGTAACAGTTGCTAGTGACAGCTCCGTCACACCCATTGGAGTGGCCAGGTGGACCCTGGGTGTGGTTACACATTAACTACGTTGGACCTTTCCTGGGAACAATGTTTCTGCTCATTGTCCATGCCCATTCAAAATGGTTGGACATATATGAGGTGAAGTCACCAATGTCAGCCATTACAATTCAGAAACTAAGTTTTGCCATTCACGGACTACCAGATGTAGTTATTTCCGATAATGGCACAGTATTTACAAGTGCTGAGTTTCAATGGTTTATCAGCCTCAATGGTATCACTCAAGTGAAAACTGCACCGTACCACCCTTCCTCAAACAGACTGGCTGAAAGGTTGGTTCAAACGTTCAACGCAGGCATGAAAACGCTAACTGGTGATTCCTTGGCATCCAAGCTAGCACACTTTCTTTTTCATTACAGGACCACCCCTCATACAACAACAGGTAACACATCTGCAAAGTTATTGTTGAAACGCTGTCTCAGGAGGATATTAAGCTTGATTATACCGAATTTCGAGGGGAAGGTGGAAAGGAGTCAGGGAAGCCAGAAAACTAGACCCAACCAGCTTAGTCGCAAGAGGAAATTTACCGTGAGTGAGCCGGTATATGTGAAAAATTTCGGGGAAGGACCAAAGTGGTTACCGGGTGAAATAAGTGTGGTGACTGGAGCTCTATCTTACCATGTGGAGGTGGAAGGCCTGAATACCAATAGCATATGGACCATTAAGGAAGAAATTCACCAAGATTTGGTCCCACCAGTGATCGTGACCAGGTCTGCGTTTCCTGTTGAGGATACTGACATGTCTGATGTTCCTGTAAGAGTTGAGGATACAGAACGGCAAGTGCCCACCGAAGCACCTGATATTCAGGCAACTCCAGAAAAGGAGGTTCCTGACAAAGCATCTGAATTTGTGGAGCTGCGACATTCCACATGTATCAGGAAACCACCTGAAAGCCTGAAATTGTAAATTTCTTACGCAGTGCAAATATTATGTTGTCTTGAAAACTATGTACTTGTAAATATAATTTGTAAAGCTCAGTTAAAGGGGGAGAAATGTAGTAATTATGATTTTAATTAGTCTGCAATGTACCTTTTAAGAATAATGTGTTAGGAAGATCACATGATCAGTAGTAACCAATAGGAGAGTAGTGTGGGCTACCTCATCAGTCAGTGCAGAGATGGAGTTGGAGTTGAAAGTGCACGTGTAGCTGCTGCTGAGTATATTGTAAATTAACTTAAATTTTTCACCTAAGAAGTGTCTGCAGATCTACTCTATCATTAATAGCACATATTGGCCACCCTACAACAACAGGTAAGTAGGAAAGAGCTTGGCTTTAATGAGTTGGTTGTCAGATTGCTTGACTGAGAGCTCATGTGTGATTTTGTGCCACTTTTAATCAGGCAGAAGCAGCTGAGGAAGAATAAAGTTTAGGTTTCTGTATATATTACCTTTTTTAGTATTTTTTATACAGGAGGCAATTCTCGATCAGCTAGTAGCATTTTAAACAGGCAAGCCCGTCTCAAGCCTTTTTGTCACCTGATGTACATAGAGGACTATCTTGCACCCAAGTCCTATTTTTATCACTGTGAGTTGCCTCACATTGTTAAGTCCCAGGAATTTTTCTTCTGCATGTAAAGAATTTGGTATCATGATTTTTCAGGTTTTTCTGTGGAAATTCACTGAAGTCATTAAGCATTCATTGTTTTTTGATGCTTTGAAGCAGTGGCAGGGCATATATGCCACTGGGTATTAAAAAGGACAGGTCAGCTATTTTGATGAGGGTACTTCTAGAAATTTGTTTTTCTTAAGTCATTGAATTTGTAGTCAGATGTTTCAGTCCACAAACTTCCATCTTAGCATTCGGACTAATTTGCATTTTCCTAATTTTCTGGGCTAATTGTGCAGTTGAGATTTATAAGCAGCTACAATCATGAAGTGGCTGCAACCTTAGTTATGAATATAGACAAGCGTGTTTGCTCATTCTGGAATTGGAAGATAGGAGGGGTGTGAGTTTGTACCTGCGGCAGATTGCCTGCACTTGTACTTTCCCAATTACCAATGTCTACACAGTACGACTTAACAATGTCGAATGAGATCTGCCTTCAGGGCCTACACTTACTCATCACACAATAATACTCTCTCTTTGAGATGTTCCTACAAGTTCCATGATGAGGATAGCTCTACAGGTGGCTGTCAAAATGATCACTGCCTTGAACTTTTATGCTACTGGATTCTTCCCAGAGAAACAGAGAACATATATGCCAAATATAACTGCAGCTGCCAACTCAATTCTCAGTCAGGAGGACTTGAGCGCCTAATTTAGGTTTACTCTTCAGTATGTACGACAAAACTTGAAAAAGCTGAAGCAGCCCGAAAACAGCTGACAACTCAAAAAATAGACACAATTGAAAAACAGCCTTGAATATAGGCTTTTGCTAGGCAATTTTTAAAAATTCATTCACAGAATGTTGGCTTCACTGGCTGGGCCAGCATTTATTGCCCATCCCTAGTTGCCCTTGAGAAGGTGGTGGTGAGCTGCCTTCTTGAACCGCTGCAATCCGTATGGTGTAGGTACACCCGCAGTGCTGTCAGGAAGGGAGTTCCAGGATTTTGACCCAGTGACAGTGAAGGAACGAACATATATTTCCAAGTCAGGATGGTGAGTGGACCGAAGGGGAACTTGCAGATGGTGGTGTTCCCATTTCTCTGCTGCCCTTGTCCTTCTAGGTGGTAGTGGTCATGGGTTTGGAAGGTGCTGTGTAAGGAGCCTTGGTGAATTCTTGCAGTGCATCTTGTAGACGGTACACACTGCTGCTACTGTGCGTCAGTAGTGGAGGGAGTGAATGTTCGTGGATGTGGTGCCAATCAAACGGACTGCTTTGTCCTGGATGGTTTCCAGCTTCTTCAGTGTTGTAGGAGCTGCGCTCATCCAGGCAAATGGGGAGTATTCCATCACATTCCTGACTTGGGCCTTCTGGATCGTGGACAGACTTTGAGGAGTCAGGAGTTGAGTTACTCATCACACGATTCCTAGCTTCTGACCTGCTCTTGTAGCCACAGTATTTATATAGCTAGTCCAGTTCAGTTTCTGGTCAATGGTAACCCCCAGGATGTTGATAGTGGGGGATTCAGTGATGGTAATGCCATTGAACATCAAGGGACAATGGTTGGATTCTCTCTTGTTGGCGATGGTCATTGCCTGACACTTGTGTGGCGCGAATGTTGCTTGCCATTTGTTAGCCCAAGCCAACATATTGTCTAGGTCTTGCTGCATTTGGACATGCACTGCTTCAGTATCTGAGGAGTCGCAAATGGTGCTGAACATTGTGCAATCATTAACGAACATCCCCACTTCTGACCTTATGATGGAAGGAAGGTCATTGATGAAGCAGCTGAAGATGATTGGGCCTAGCGCACTACCCTGAGGAACTCTGCAGTGATGCCCTGGAGCTGAGATGACTGACATCCAACAACCACAACCATATTCCTTTGTGCTAGGTATGGCCTCAACCAGCGGCGAGTTTTCCCCCTGATTCCCATTGACTCCAGTTTTGCTAGGGCTCCTTGATGCCACATTCAGTCAAATGCTACCCTAATGTCGAGGGCAGTCACTCTTACTTCACCTCGGGAGTTCAGCTCTTTTGTCCATGTTTGAACCAAGGCTGTAATGAGGTCAGGAGCTGAGTGGTCCTGGTGGAACCCAAACTGGGCATCAGTGAGCAGGTTGTTACTATGCAAGTGCTGCTTAATAGCACAATTGATGACCCCTTCCGTTACTTTACTGATGATCGAGAATAGACTGATGGGGCAGTAATTGGCTGGGTTGGATTTGTCCTGCTTTTTGTATACAGGACATACCTGGGCAATTTTCCACATAGCCGAGTAGATGCCAGTGTTGTAGTGGTACTAGAACAGCTTGGCTAGGGGTGCGGCAAGTTCTGGGGCACAAGTCTTCAGTACTATTGCCGGAATATTGTCAGGGCCCATAGCCTTTGCAGTATCCAGTACCTTCAATGCCTAGTTCAGTGCTTTACAGTTTCTGAATTTAGTCATATTTCTCCTGAATGCATTGGACCAGGATTCTTATTAGTGTTGTAGCCCTGGAGGCGTTTACAAAGGTAGGGAGACTGAGATCATGATGATGATGATGATATTTTTAAAATTTGATGTATTGGGATCTGAGAAAAAATGTAGGTCTGCAAGGACAAGGGCGATGGGTAAGTAGGACTTGAGATGCAACAGGGTACAGGCCGAACAGCTTTGAATGAGCTGAGGTTTATGGGAGGTAAAGGATGGGAAACAAACTGGAGGAGCTCTGGAATAGTTATGTCTTGCCGGAACAAAGACATAGACCAGGCTTTCAGCAGCAGAGGGCCTGAGGTAGGGGTGGAGCAGGGACATGCAGTCTCACCAAAAATGGTGTGGATTGTTTTGTGTTCTCAATGAAAAAGGAGGCATCAATAATTCAACTTAACTGCCGGATAATCAGTCTCAAAATACACCATCAGTGAATGAGTAAAGAAGATGGCGGAGAAGTAGAACAGTAAGTTACCAGTATACATGTGGAAGGTCACCTCATGTTTGTAGATAATATTCTCAAGGGGAAAACATGGATCAGAAAAAGCAGGGATATATCCTTCAGAGACTCTAAAGATAACAGTGTAGGAGTCATTGCTAGAGACGCTCTGCCTATGACTGATTGATTATGTAGGAGTGGAACCAAAAGGAATGAAATGAGGGCAGTCCCATTGAGCTGAACAATGGAGGAGAGGCACTGGAAGAGGACTGTCTGGTTAGCCTTGTCAAAGGTTACATGAGGGTTAAGAAGGATTAAGAAAGAGAGAGCACCATAGTCACAGTCACAGGAGGTGTCATTAACACACTTGTCAGTATTTTCTAAGTGCAGTGAAAGCAGAAGAATGCATTTATTCTATCATTCTTCAGGATGGAAAGACTAATATTTATTGGCCATCCCTTGTTGCCCTTGAGAAGGTGGTTGGCCTCCCTCAAATTGTCACGGACAATAAGGTAAAGGTACTCCCACAATGAAGGAATGGTGATATATTTCCAGAATGGTGGCATGTGTAGGAGAGGAACTTTCAAGGGATGGTCATCCCATGCTCCTGCTGCTTTCGTCCTTGAAAGTGGTTGAGGGTATGAGTTCAGGAGGTGCTTCAGAAGAAATGTACTTCAATGCTTCATGTAGGTAGCATATATCACATCCATGATATATTGGTGGTGCAATGAGTTGATGTTTAAGCTAGTGGGTAATAGACTACTTTTTCCTGGATGACATTGAGCTGCTTGAGTCTTGTTTCTGCTGCATCCATCCAGGCAAGTGGATAGTATTCAATCACATACCTGACTTGTGCCATGTAGGTAGCGGAGAGGCTTTGGGGAGTTAATAGGTCAGTCACTCATAACAAAGTAACCAGTCTCTTAACCTGCACTTGCAGCCATAGTATTTATGTGGCTGGTCCAGTTAAGTTTCACATCAATTAGTAGATGGCGGGCATTCAGTGATGGTAATGCCATTGAATGTCACGGTGAGATGGCTAGAGTCTCTCGTGTCAGAGATGATCATTGCCTGGAAGTTGTGTGGAACATGTTACTTGCCACTGACCAGCTGAAGCCTGAATGTTGTCCAGGTCTTGCCACATGTGAGCACGGAATGTTTCATTATCTGAGGAATTACAAATGGAATTGAACACTGCAATCATCAGCAAAAAGCCTCAATCATGATCTTATGATTATGGACTAGCCATTGATATTCAATTAACCTCCTCCTTTTATCTTTAAAATCTTCAATCCAACTAAAACCTAACCTTAAACGCTCACTTCAAGGCTCGGCAGAGGAGGAGGATAATCCTTTAACAGGGAAATCTTTTACATAAAAAAAAGGAAATCCAGCAATTTGACTGAGTACATAAGTACAAGTACAATGATATGAGGTTAACTCACCTGCCCCTTTAAGCACAGTCTCATTACCTCAGTTTACACAACTGTATATTCCGGGATGGACTGTTTACCAGATTTAGAGCTCCCAAGATGTATTTTTTCCCTCTACTCTCTTTGTGTTGCAGGTTTTTATGAAGTTAGTTGTAAATACCCAGCCTTTAATAACTGTGTCTTCAACCTCGCAGATGTGCTGCAAAACAGCATGGCATCAATAAAGCATCTGAGGAAGCCTACCACTGGGCTAAAAAAAAAGCTCTTTACGGTCTCCATTAGCTATCATCACTGACGAGAGCCCATCACAACATGCCTCAACGTGATTGAAGAATTTTCCAAAAAAAGTACAAAGGGTATGCCGAGGGTCTGACAAGAGCTGTTCTTTTTCTGCTTTTAGTGTTAACAGCTCTTGCTTGCACTCTGCTCTCTTATTATTTGTTGGATCCACACTGGCTCAACCTTTTAGGTGGTGGGGTTTGCCAAATACTGATGAGTTAGCTCACGGTGTAGTGGGAATTGTTATCTGTGTGCATTATGGAGACGCTAAAATATCCAGTTATACTAGCAAGCTTTTAAGGCACAGTTGAAACACCAACAGTCTACACAAAAGGATTATGTTTCCGTTTACACAAATGGAAAAAAATAATTGTATTGAAATAAGAAGGCACTGATAGTAAAACACGCAGCTTTAGGAGTTTGTGTTCTGGATATTTATGTATACTAAGTGCCATGACAGTGGGCGGAACCATGACAGAAAAATGAAGTTTTATGCCGGCCGCAGTTACGGCTTCACACACCGATTCGACCCAATCCCGCCAAATTAGTTATGAGTTCCTGAGAAACATACCATTTTTAATAGGTAGGCTCTCATTCGTCCGCCATGCCATTGCCTCGCCACTTCATTATGCTGGGCATCATATTTAAAATGCAGCTGCGCACGCACACCTCTCAGTTCTTCCAGCCCACGACTGCTGCACGAAGACATGGCCTCGAAAGGCAAGAAGACTACAGTCCTCTGGTTTAATGATGTATCCCTCGAGTGCCTTTTGGACACAGTGGAGGCTTGTTGTGATGTTCTCTACCCATGCCCTGGCCACACGACGGGCAGCGACATCACCAATCTGACTTGGGAGGCAGTGGCAGCGGAGGTCAACACCCAACACCCTGCAAAAGATGACAGCCACCCAGTGCCACAAGAGGATGAATGATTTCCTCTGTTTCGCCAGGGTAAGTCACTCTTCTTATCACTCTCAACTCACACACTCTCAAACCCATCACACGTCCACAGGGCCCTCACTCACTGTCAGTTCAAGAGACATCACCATTCACACTCTCTCAGACATCTTCACTGTCCTCTTCCCATCCTTGGGACCACTCACCACCCACATGTGCCAAGCATAATTATCATCTGGCCTGGCAGGTGTCCTGCTTCCACTTTCCCCATCTCTATCCTTGCAGGACAAGCTGGCTCACAACAGGAGGGAAAGGTCGCAGACAGGTGGAGGGTTGCCGGAGATCAAAGTTCAGACAGAATTTGAAAACAGAGCCATCCACTGGCCGGCAATGACTGGAACCATTCCTGTGCTGACAGTGAGGTCAGTGCTGCTCTACCAAGTGAGGATCCAGCAGCACAACATCCATCAGACAACCATGCTATGAGTGATGTGTCCTGTTTCACAAGCCACTGCCACGCACTCATTCTCTCCCCTTGCTTGTGCAGGCACATCTGGAAAACAGCCAACAGAGTCCATGACCCAGAACCTCCAATCAAGTCCTGAAGAAACCTCTGAAGAGGAATCTGGAGGAACACTACTTAAAATCCCATCACAGTGCTCAACCATTCCTTTCACCAGCACAGAGACACACACATCGGTGGGACCTAGCTTTAGAATAGCCTCGGGATCACAATCTGGTGAGAACATTGCTCTTTTTGATCCACAGCAGGCGGCGCCAGGGACTTCATAGATGTACGACACTCAGAGGACTGCTGGAGGCCAGAACGTTGCTGAGTCCGAGTCAGATGACGAGCCTCTGGACCCGGTTATGTCACAGTTGTTGGAGCTGTAAAGGCAAGCTTGTGAAAATCAGGAAGGGATGTCCACTGCACTCCTCAGATTGCAAGGCACAATGGAGGAGTCTGTCTACCTTCAGGCTGAGGCGAAGGTGCCAGCATGGCAGTTCACTGAGGCCAACACTAGTAGAATGGTGGCCGCCATGAAGACCTTGGTCCAGAACATCGCTCTGCACTGCTGCATGGGCTTAATTCCATCGCTGACACCATATTTGGCCTCCAACAGTGTGTACACGAGAGGGGTGCGGGCAGCTTGATCTCACTCCAGCTTCCCCTTCTCCTAAATGAGTCAGCCTGGGGCCCTCAGGGGGGAGGATCAGCAGGTGCACACCCCGGGGCTATCCACCCAGGTGACTCCGGGAGTGCTCAGCCCATCCAATTCCCCTCTTCCTGTGACCACAGCAGCTCCAGCTCCACAGGCCAAGGAGCGTGTCACTCAGATGTGGAACCTTGGTTCCTGCACAAGATAAAGGCAGCTGTCTCAGTCCAGATCCTCTTCCCTGTGCTTTGTCCAGCCTTCAGACCAAAGTGATGCTCCGGCCTCACACTCCCTGGACACATTACTGATGCCTGCACCTAGACGGTGCTTGTCATTGCTGCCAGAATGTCGTGGGCAGGCGTCACAGAGTTCCGTCATTTCCTCTGTGTGTTCTCAGCACCATTTAAGGTGGGGCTGGCCCCCATCTTGTCAGCATCTGTGACCAGTGTCGTGGTGCTCCTGAAGGGGTCAGGTGCTGAAGGTGGACAAAGGATCAGGTGCTTTTAAAGCTTCATGCCCGCGTCTCCATGATATGACCCAGATCACAGAGCGCAAGCGAGCTGCCCTTGGCCAAACAGGAGTCTGGCTATGTGAAGATCTATAAAATGTCCTCATTGCATGCCATCATCATCCCCCTGCAATCAAGCAACAATTGGGGCCTCCACTGCGTCAGGACCATTATCACAGACAGTATGTGCGCTGCCTTGAGCCAGACTGGAATCAAACGTTCGTAGATGCAATGTGAGGATCTATGGCGTCTCCTCACTGCATGTCGTCATCAACCTCCACAAATCTAGCAACTATGAGTCCCTCCCAAGCATACCTGTCTCGTCTGGCCGGTGTGAGGGCCTCATCACCATTCTCATAACCTTCGAGGACCTCCTCACCCTCATCCCCGGTGACGTCTTCCTCATCGGAGGAGGCCTCCAGTTCTTCCATCTCCTCCTCAGCCAGCTTTTGTCCCTGTTGCAGTGCCAGGCTGCAAAGGGTGCAGCAGATGATGACGATGCGTGACACCCTCTGTGGACTATATTGCCGGGCTCCACCAGACCGGTCCAGGCACCCGAACTTCATTTTCAACATACCTATGGTTGTGCTGCACCAAGGTGCGAGTTGCAGTATGACCCTCATTATATCTTCGCTCTGCTGCAGTCTGAGTCCACCTCATGGGTGTCATCAGCCACGTCCTAGCCCTTGTCCCCGAGCAACCATCCCTGCAGCCACTGTGGACCCTGGGAGACATCAAGGATCTGTGACCAACTGAGAATGTAGGAGTTGTGCACACTGCCTGGAAACTGTGCACAGACCTGCAGGATGCATCTGTGGTGGTTGCACACCAGCTAAACAGTCAGCGAATAGAAACCCTTGCCGTTGACATAGTTAACTGTGTTTTGCGATAGAGATCTGAGCACCACGTGACTGCAGTCGATTGCACCATGCACCTGTGGGGAACCCACAATCTGGGCAAATCCAATCACTCTTTCTCTTGGCTGTCCCGGTCCCAAGCGAAATGCACAAAGCTGTGTTCCCTCACAAAGATGGCATCCTTGACCTCATGGATGCATTTGTGGGTGGAGGCTTGAGAGATCCCACAGAGGTCACCTGTGGAGTCCTGAATGGAGCCACTGGCATAGAAATTGAGTGCCGCGGTCACTTTCACTGCCACGGGCAGCCTTTGCCCTCCATGTCCTGTGCATCAAATCCTGCAGCAGCTGGCAGATGTGACCGACCATTTCCCTGGGCATGCTCAGTCTTCGGAGACACTTGTTCTTGGTCATCTGCAAGAATGGACGCTGGGTCTATCTAGGCGCCAACCAGTGATGTCTCGCTGTGGCTCTTCAGCGGGCATATGCGGAACCCCAGCCGCCCTTTCTTCCAGATGGTGCTGCTCCTCCCTCTGCACAGCCAGGCACCTCCATCGCTCTCTTCTCCATTGTTTTCATTCTCTGTAAGCCATGATGCATACAGCTAGGTCACCAGGCTCCATGATCCTCATGTACTCCTCCTGCAGGATTAAAGAGAGAGATGAGTGGGTTAGCTTGGGTGTTCTAAGAACCTCTCCTGGTTAATTCTGAAGGCCCCTTAATGCATTGTGGGGATTGTTGGCCACCACTTGGATGGCCAGAGTTTAATATGCATTATGGCTGCCCGACACCCCACCCACCTCCATCCCACTCTACTCGACCGATTGGCAGCAGCTTTGCCCATTGGACTGCATGCTGTGCTCTCAGCTCAGGGGCAAGCATTCTTCTAACCTGCACTGCAAGGCTGCACCATTAGCTTGAACTATGGGGGAGACTGGTCCAACCTGAATGATGACATTGCAAGGGGCTGTGAGCACCTCCACCAGTGACTGCTCCATGGCTAGCTTTAGCAAGGAGAGTGTACAACATGCCCAGTTGTCCAACTGTTCTGCAGTCCACTAAAATGCTCATTAGTTTGCAGTCCACGCCCGAGAGGTTTAAAGCCCTGGAGGACTTGGTGGCACTTTGACATGTGTGGAGTCAGGCCTCAATCTTATCTGCCCACTCAAGCAACGTGGAGGCAATGTGGCTGCCCTGAACTGTCTCAGCAGCAGAGGAATGATTACTTCATACAAGCTTTCCCTAATGCGTGGTCACTTCCTTCCCCCTGACCCCACACATGCTTGTGCACTACCTTACTTGCACCCCCCTGCCACAAGTCGCCCCAACCTTGAAGTCCGACAGGTGACCCTGGTGAGCAATGCGCAACATTACTGTGCATTTACCCACTAGTTCCCATCAAACTGCAGCCTGCCAAGTGCACACCTTATATAATGTTATGATCCCCAGCTGACATTACCACTGGAAAAGACTGATCCCAGGGTGAAACCCTGCTTGATAGATCCTAACTTTTATTTTTGTTTGTTTAGATATGTGGAGAGGGGTTACTGAACAGAGTCACCAAAGTCAGCTAATTAACTTTTATTAAAAGCATAAAGCATGTATTAAACAAGAAAAGATGAACTATATTACAATGCTTCTTCACCCAGAACCATACCGTTATAGATATATACAGGTTTGTAAGGATAACAAAAATCACAAAAGCTATCTTGTACTCTAATGTTCACAGTAAGTGCACAGTCCATGTAAACCAATAGGCGACCTGTGGTCAGGCACATCACACTCTGAAACCAAGTGACAGATGCAACCTCAATCAGATGCTTTGGATCTGTCATCAACTCCCCCCAGACGCTTGACCCACAATGAGCCAACCAGTGTCACTGAACTCCATCTTTCACATGAGCGTTTCTAATCTCCACTCTCCAAGAATTCACTTTGGAATCTTCTCCCAAACCGAGGCTTTCTCTCAGACATCTTCTACAAGGGTTCATCTCCAGGGTTTCGAACTCTCCTTCCAATGTTCCTATTCCCTGAGTCACCACATGCATTCAAGCTGTCTTCCATACACTCTCTCTCACCGGCTCAGTTGACAACAGCACACCACTGCTTCACATGCCCATGGCAAAGAGTTATAGACTTTCAGTTGTCTCTTTGCACATTCTTGCCTCTTGCAATCTTTACTCACTTTAAATCCAATTTCTGCAGCTTTTGTCTCTTTAAATCTGAAGCTTGGAGCCTTTCTCACTGCCATTCACTTTTAACTTCACCTAACAGGACCTTTTCCAAGTTCCTGTCCTTCCTTTGACTAGAAGGTCTGCTCGGGACTTTCCCCTGTTTTTGTCTCACTACTTTGTCCTTGGGACCATTTGGTTCTTTTGGGAAACCTGCTCTCACTCTGCAGTTCCCTCTGCAAGTGTCCAGTCTCTCTGGAGTCCTGGTTTCAAACTGAACTCAAAACTTCTGTTTCTTTAGTATTTCTGCATTTCTGTCTGTGGGAGGGACCTGCCTCTCTAGACCCCTGTTGCTTGACAACAGCCTAGTTTCTCTACTCTTGTTTGTTTAACTTAGCTGCAACAGTCGTGAACCTTTCATTAGAAATGCAGGCACCTTTTTAAAGTGAAACTAAAATTCAATTTGGCCTTTCTGAACACACAGATACGGAAATAGAAATCAAAACTTAAGCATTAAAGCTAAAACTCATTCCTCACACCCACAAAAATATAACTTCCTTACACTGCCTCTATTTCCTAACAATATGCTGTTGTGAAACACGTTGGCGGTGATCCAGCGTGGGGAGGGGGGGGAATGATTCCGACAGGCTGGTCTTATAATGATATGCAGGTGTATTACAATGAGGTTCCCAATGTCCAACGGCGGGAAAGGCGTCCCACCATCAATGGGCAGAGTAGACGATCGCAAACTGGTTGCACGATGTCGTTAAACAGATTTTTGGCCTTCTCACCTATATTGTCTGCTCCCACCATCGAACATGCCTGATGTCAGCAGGCACGGAAAATTCTACCCAGTGCGTCGTAACAGTATAATAAATTGTGATAACTATTTTTTAAGGTTCATTTTTAAAAATGAACTGAAAGTCAAAATAGTCTCTAAGGTCATGACTTCTCTTGTGGATTTTAAGCATTCTCACAAGGAGACAAAAGAATGCATTCTCAGGCAGCAAAGACATTTAGAATTCAATGAGTACTCGGTGAATATAAATGGACACTATTGACTTTGATGGTTTCCATCACGCACATATATTGGGCAGAATCGTCTCAGATTTACACTAGTGCAGTAACGAGCGGACAAAAGTTTTACCTGACAATGGCAGCCCCCTTCCCAGTGCAAAAAGCCTCATTAATCATGCATTCCTGGAAAACACGTTGGGTCACTGGCGGGGTGGCTTTTGATTTGCCTGCCCCACCATCACCTCAGGCTTTCAGTAAACTGGACACCATATTTAAAGGGTGCCCCTGCACAGAGCTAGCACTCTTCAAAGGATAGGAAGCTGCTAGGAATTGACGGCTGCCAAAGGGATGAAACATGCTGCCTCCAAATTTAGCAATCCCTCCCTCAAGCGCTGACTGGACGCAATGGAAGCCCACCACAAAGTCCTCTACTCCCATTCTGGACGAAGATGCAAGGTAAAAAAGCAAGGTGAAAAATCCAGCATGGGAGGCGGTGGCAGTGGTGGTCAGTGCCAATGCCCTGCAAAAGAGGAAAGCCATCCAGTGCAGGAAGAGGATGAATGCTTTTATCTATTTTGCCAGGGTAAGTCACTTTTCTCATCACTCTCAACTCAGACACTCAAATGCCCATTACACATCCACAGAGATCTCACACCTTAAGGGACAACACCACTAACTCTCACACACCCTCACATCTCCATCAGGCTCATACCCTCTCGAGCTCGGGTCTTCATCCTGTTCCTGTCCGTGTCTCCACTTTCCACACAAACATTCCCCGCAGTGCCAAGTGTCCTGCTCACACTCTCTCCATCTGCTTTCATACAAGAGAAGCTGGCTCACATCAGCAGGGAGAGGTCCCAAACCAGGGGTGGAGTGGCCCACATTAGGCCCCTCACTCACTTTGACAAGCGTACCATCACGCTGACTGCTGAGGACGTGGACCATGTCTGCAATGATGGTGAGGTTACTGGCAAACATGCACGTGAGGATCCTAAACCATTGCATCCCTCTCTCAACACAACTGTGAGTGCTCTCTCTCGTGCTTTTGACTCTACTGCCATGCACTAATTATCTCTACTTTGGTTCACAGGGAGGTCAGTCAAGCAACTGATACCCCCAGCCAGCCAGTCCTTCAACTCCATCCAGGTCCTCACCTCCAGCTAAGAGGGCACCTCCTCCATTGAAGAGCTGGAAGTAAGCAGCCTGGAAGACCCATCACAGCGCTTACCCACACCCTCCATCAGCGCGGAGACATACCCCTCAGTGGGTCTTAGATCTAGAGCAGGCTCAGGTTCACAATCTGGTGGTCACTGCACAGGCAAGTGTCCGCAGCGGGAGGAGGCAGGTTCAGCTGAGCTCCCTAGCACTTGGAGGACTGTTGGGGAAGAGGCATCTGTGAGGTCCGAGTCAGATGACAAGCCTCTGGTTTCGGTCTTCGAACTCATCCTGGAGAGTCAGCAGAAGGCGAGGGAAAATCACACTGTGCTTTGGAGGCCTTCAACAGAGTGGCACACAAGTTGGAGGAGTGCGCTCACTTGCTCTCTGATGAAGTGGTGCCCACATGTGTACGTATGGAGTTCTCCATGGTGATGATGGTGAACGCCATGGAGACCCTGGTCCAGCAGAACTTGGAGATCCGTGCATACCTGCACTCCATCATGGTAGCCATGGGTGAGTTCCTGCAGTGGTAATGCAAGAGGGAAATGGGGCACCTCGACGTCTCCCCAAGGAGACAGGTTAGGGCACTCAGGCACCCGAAGGGAGGAGGAGTGGCAGTTTGACACCCCGTGTCATCCACTCAGGAATCTCAGAGTCTGTCCTCTCCCTCCGAGTCCCCTTTGCCTGTGACCCCCTCAACCTTGTCCTCTGTCACTGTAGAGGGAGCAGCTGGCCCACAGAGGGACAGTCAAAGTCCTCAGGGCCTCAGCTCACCAGAGGATGCACGCTGAAGTCCTCAGCGGCAACAGGGCCAAACATTGCACAGGCTGTCTCCACCCCTGTTGCAGATGTCAGGGCAGCACCTGGAAGAAGTGGTAGGACTAGAAAAGTTAAATTCTGATCACAAGTGGTTGCATGTGTGAACACATTTAGGCACTTTATAATCTGAAAATATAATCCCTTTCGCTGAATAATGTGTAATGGTGTCTTTCAGCTTCATTGACAGGCTTTGCGAGTCCTCCCCCTGCATCCACACCATGAGCAGTTCAGCTACGTGCAGCCGGACCATGAGTGATTCTCGAGGGAGAATTGTCTGTGTGGCAGGGCCTTTGGAGCTTCAAGCAAGCATTCTGCCACGCAAGCGGAGCCTTCCTCTAACACACTCATCTCAACGTCCCGGGCATTTTCAATGCTGCCTGCTGGGGTTCTCTTTCAGTTGATCATCTGAACTGACCTGCATCTCTGCTCACCCAGTGATCACACTCCCATGCAGCATCTGTGCCTGTCCAACACGAAGCTCTGCTCACTTTCGATTTCAAAAACATGGCCGAAGTATGGTTTCTTCTCAGCTCCACTGTCCTTTCCCCTCCACCCAATCACCAGTATCCTTTCCCCCATCACTGTTGACCTTCCTGGAATTACCTTCAACCTCTCCACTGTCGCCTAACAACCAGAACCCTTTTCTTTCCAGGATGTATAGGTGAACGTGCACATTCCCTACCTTCCTGAGAATCCTACCCCTATCCACATTGACCTCCCCGACCTCCTCCTTCCCATTCCCAGGGTCTGTGCCTGCCTCCAAGTCCCCACCAACCACCCTCGCCGTCCCTTCTACCCTTACCGTCACACCCTCATCCTCCCACCTTTCTGGCTCACTCTGCCCCCTCTCACCATTCCCTCCTACCACACCCATCCCTCATTTCACTCCCCAGGAGGCAGTCATTGACTCCACAGACCACTCCCTTACGCATTCACCTGGACATCTCTGCCTTACTCCCTCCACCACCCATTCTCCCTCCTCCACTCAGAGTTCTTCCTCCCCCCTCCAAACTCCCTTCTCCCCCTAAAGTCCCCCCCCCATCTCTCCAAAGTCTTTCCCCCCTCCAAAGTCCTTCCCCCCCCCCGAAGTCCTTCCCTTACACCTACCTCCCCAGTTGCCGTATTCTCCCCCATTACACCCTCCTCTCCCCATACACCCTTCCTGCTCCCAAACTCACACCTCCCCCCCCCCACGCCCCCCCAAGGATACCTTGCTCTCCCATCAAACCTAGACCTTCCTCCTCCACCCCCCTCCTCCCCCACCCACCCACCCACCGGTACACCTTCCTCTCCTACTCGCCGCTGAACCTTCCTCTCCACCCCTACCGGCAATCATCTGTAGCAGCCCATGTCCAAGACCGTGATGTCCCGAAACAGACGCCAGACATCAATGGAGACCTCCCTCATTCCATGAGCTGCTTTACAGCAGACCCATGTCCATGAGAATTCACCCAGCATGCAATGCACGTGTTCCTCCGGGGTCCAGTAGCTGTATGGCCCCAGTATGTTCCGCTCCTCGGAAGTTCGTGATGTGAGAAAGGCTGTAACAGTAAGTCCCGATTTCTGCATGTCACACTTGCCAAGGTGTGCCTTGGGCCACTGTGTTTTCCCACCAACGTGGGCAGTAAATTTGATGTGGGAGGATGATTCCAGTGAGCAGGCAACATGATGAAATGCAAATGCACTGAAATGAGGTTTCTGACATCTGGGGGTGAGAAAGGTGGCTCGCCATTGACAGATGGAGTCGATGATCACAAACTGGTTTTCCGACGTGTGAAACAGATTTTTGGCTTTCTCGCCATATTGTCCCCTCGCACTTTCCATGAGGTCTGATGCCAACGGAGCGGGAAAATTCTGGCCATTGATGGAAAAGAAACTTTAAGTTTTGAAAAGCCACCACGGCAGGTGGGAGGAAGATTCAGACCGCAAGTAAAATTATTATAATGCCTTATCTGGAAGACGATTTGGCATTTGTTAGAGGGTCACATGATACAGTGGTCATCGTTACTCCCGATTAAAAATAAATCAAACTGCCACAAGCAGACATAACTCAATGACAGAACTTCATCACACAAGGAGAGAGGTATGAACAAGCACACCCATTGAACTGCTCTAGTCAACCACGCTTAAAACAGGCCCATTCTGTAGTTCCTCCCTCCCCTCTATCAGGTTCCACCTTCAAGCTTACCTGAGAACGTCTCCTGTTGATGGGCTACAAGAGCCATTGCAACTGCTGAGACATCCAATTTTAAAGCTTCACTTCAGACAACAAAACAATGTGACTACGCAAAAACAGACCGGCATTGAAACAGAAACTGCGATCCATTCCATTTTTTAGGTATTGTTTTATCTTCATTTTTCCTATTTTGACGTGTGAAAGTGAGAAAGATAGTGAGTGAGATGTAGTTTTATTTAGCAACCTCCAGGGTAAGGGTATGAAAAATTTTTTTTTTTCATTTTCAAGTACAAAAGGATTGCAGTTGGGTTATTTAAAATTGACTCACTTGCTCCAAGGGTAAGAAAACACACGCACTCATGTACAAATATAAATGATCATGGGCAATAAAAGCTAACACCTTACAATTGTCTGTGACACTAAGCCATTAGTATTAATGTTGGATTTTGATCCATCATAAACTTAGTGAATTGAAGTCTCCTGACTCTGTAGCTGAGAGGAAATCACATAGTGGTGTGTTATATTTGACAACTGGAGACCAATTACAATTGGATCAATATCGCTCCATCTTTTCAATTAAATTATAGCTGAAAGATTAGCAAATGCTATTAATCTTAACCCCAGACAGAACGGTTTTATTGCAGCAATACCAGCTGTAGCAGGAACATAACTATTCCTCAGAACTGTTTTAAGGGAGCAAAGAAGAACCGCAAGCAACTGGCCATTGTATTTGTCGATCTTGCTAAGGCCTTCGATTTCATTGGGTAGACGTTAATATCACAGAATCTGACTAGAATGGGGTTGAGCAGAAAAAAAATCAGATTAATAGATAACATGTACATCGGAACATTCTCCTGAATTGGCTACTACCTGTGGCTGAGGAAGTGTGGCTTTAGACTTTCCAGTGGAATCTTCGACATGGCCTTTGTTGCCAGACCAATCCAAGAAAAATAAAGAGAACAAGACCAGGAAGTCTTCATTGCATTCATTGTCCTGACTAAAGTATTTGACTCAGTAAATCGTGAGACTCTGTGGAATGTGCTCCATCAATTTGGATGTCCAAAATTCTTCTTCATAATCCTGCGACTGCTTCATGATGACATGATTCCAACTGTGGAAGATCTGAAACACTTGCCTTCATAATCCAGACTGGGATCAAGCAAGTCTTTGTGACAGCCCCCATATTCTTCCAGATGAAAACTCTTTAACCTTGCTCATCTCTGTGCGAAAACTAAACTGACTACCATAGACATTCATGATCTACAGTTTGAGAATGACGGCATGTCTTTGCCCACTCTGCACCAGATTTGCAGGCCACTATCGATCTCTTCAGCTCTGCACACAAGAAGCCCGATCTGTCCTTGAATGTTGCCAAAACGAAACTCATATTTCAACCCACATCTGGTCAGCCAAATATTCCACATCCCATGTATGTTGAATATGTTGAGCACTTCCCATATCTCAGGAATCACATCTCTCAAAAGGCCCCCATTGATGAAGAGATTCTACACTGGAAAGCTGCATAAGTTCAGCCTTCTACAAACTATCGCAGCAAGCGTTTGACAACAAAGACCTCCATGTAGTATATCTCGTGCATCCCTCTCTGCTGCCCTCTCTGTTGGGGAAGTACAAATAAAGTTAGTTAATGGCTGCCGGCAGTTCAACATTTTGTTAATTTTATTTAGTAGAATACACAATGGAAAGATGATGACGAGTCTAGGGTAGATTTTTTTTTACATTGAATTTGAGAAATTAAGTATGAAAAAACATTGTGAAATATTTTTTGTAACTTTTAAAGTTAATTTTGAGGAAGTTTGAGTGATTTGAAAGATTGCTTCAGGAGCACATTGTATTCAGGTAAACACAATGAATCAGCATGGTACATTAATGAATAAAATGGCACTGCAGGCATATTTCTGGACAAAGGGGGAATTCAGCCCTAATGTAGAGGATTGGTGTAATTATAAATAAAGGTTGCACATTAAGCTGAAAGCAAATAACACAGGATATGAGGATAAGGTAAATGTGTTCCTCACCATGATGGGACCAGTTGCTTTTGAGTTAGTGTCAAACCAGTGTTGCCTGCGAAACCCCACAGTATGGAACTTGCTGAAATTAATAGGATTCTGGACTCATGTTATGACATGACTAAGAATGAAATTACACTGAGAGTTATGTTCTGTCAAAGGAAACAGTTGCCAAGTGACTGCCGTAGATTACATTCTCAAATTAAATAAACTCTCTCGTTGCTGTGGGTATGGTGCAAACTTAGAAATTGACCTTAGAGGCACATATGAGGCCTAAAGAACAGTAACATCCAGGCCATGCTTTTGAGAAAAGGCAATAAATGACATGGAAAGAGACCGGTGGTGAGCCACAGTCATGGAAATGGCAGAAAGAGACAGTTGCAAATTGTAAGGGAGTTATTTTCCTGAATCCTAATGGGAGGCCCACCAGATTTTAGCAGGGTTCAGGGCATGGCAGCCAGAAGAAAATCACCCTCCCCAGAGTCAGAAATTTGGATGTTCTCATTGCCATGGTTGCCGCCAACCATTTAATTGCCCCCCATTTCCAGTTAAATTGCTATGCTTATAGGAAACTTAGTCATATCTAGATGGTATGCAGAAGTAGAGGAAACAGTAATGCTCTAGGTCATGGTAAAGCTCCAGGTCACAGCGATACACCAGGTCGAGGTCATGGTAGATCGAAAGTTAGCTCCAGAGCCTGAAATTCCTCGAATGTGCATATGATAGATATGGAAGCAGAAGGTGATGTAATTGAGCAGGAAGATGGAGAGTTGTACTCAGTCAGAGAGCAAGTGAAAAACAGCACATGGAAGTTGAGAGTAATAGGGCTGAAGATGAGATCCCAGTACCAAAAAGCAGAAATGAAAGCCAGAGATTCACTAATTAATTTCATCATTGAAGCAGTTGCAGCATGCCTGTTATCTCAGTAGGAGAGTACAAGGAGTCGCTAAGTCACTTTCCTGTATACAAAACTGGTGTGAAACTGACTGGTCATTCCAATAATTGTATTCTAGTGTTAGGTGAAGTTTGTATTAGGGTGGAAAATGATGATGCATCCTATTACTTGCTGTTAGCAGTAGTAGAGAACAAAGTCTCATCTGATGGGAGGGAATTGTTTTAAGGAGCTATGGGTAATCTGGGCAGGGTGATTTACAGTAGGGATCACTAAGAGTATGTCTGGCATTGAGAAAGTGCTAGAAGAGCACAAAGTGGTCTTTGGGCAAGAGAAGCCAGTGATAAAATTAAGCATCACAAAACTGAAGTCAAGATAAAGGACAATGGCAGGAATTGTCCCAGATTTGCAAAAAGTGCGGTAGCCAGCCACAATGGCGGCTTCTCACGCCATATTGTCCCAAACCTGCCATATTCATTATGCATTCCTGGGAAACACACTGTTTCAATTGTTGGCGGGCTCTGGTTCGCCTGCCACGTTGTCACCTCGCCGCTTCGTCACACCGGGCACCACATTTAAAAGTCCCGCCGTGCGCACACCTATCAGTGCTTCCAGCCCAAGACTGCTGCAAATAACATATGGCCCTGAAAGGCAAGAAGACTGCAGCCCCCAGGTTTAGTGACGCATCCATCAAGCGCCTTTTGGATGCTGTGGAGGCCTGCTGTGATGTCCTCTACTTCAGCTCTGACCACAGGAGGGGCAGCAACATTGCCAGTCCGGCTTGGGAGGCGAGGGCAGTGGTGATCAGTGCCAATGCTGCTTGGAAGAGGTTGGCCACCCAATGCAGACAGAGAATGAATGATCTCACCCATGCAGCCAAGGTATGGCAACCATCTCATCACTCTAAACTCACACACTCAAACCCATCACACCTTCACAGGCATCCCACTCACTACCAGGTCAAGGGACATCACCACTCATTCTTTCACACACACCCTCACATCTCCACCTGGCCTCATCTGCTCTGGAGACTGCCTCCTCAGCCCTCACCATCTTGAGCCACTTGCACAGATCAACTTGTGCCCTCACACACACCCTGGATACTCCCCTTCCCCAGTACAACCCTCAGCCTACAGCCTCTTGTCTTGCCTGAGGTCACTTCTCCCCCTTCCCCAAGCAAGACCTAGCCCTGCCACCATGCAAAATCACCCTTGCCTTATGGCTGGTCTGGTAGGTAGAGACCTGCCCGTGAGCCCCTGTAAAAGTGGTGTGGTGCTGTCTGTGAAGTCTGGCACTAATGAGTATGAGCGCTGCCCGAAGCACGGTAGGCAAAGAATCCTCAAATTTCTGAGCCAAGTGCAGCTCGCCAGCTGCACCTCACGTATGTGCAGTTGTGAAACACATCGTTGTGCAATCACGCCAATGTGGACAGACGATTCAGTGTGGGGGGATGAGTCTGGCAGTTTAGACTTATAATGATATGCAGATGTATTACAATGAGGTTCCCGGTTCCTGATGGCGGGAAACGCGGCCGATCATCGACGGGATAAGCGGATGATTGCAAACTGGTTTTTGGCATTCTCGCCATATTGACCACTCACACCGCCGAGCATGCCCAACGCCAGCGGGCACGGAAAATTCCACTCAACATCTAGCTGACATTTTGCAAGGCTATGCCAGTGTCTAATGCTCAGTTAGAAACAGTTAGTAAAGAGCTGGATAGATTAGAAAGAACAGCTACAATTAAGAAGGTGAAAAGTTGCGAAATGTGCCTTAGAATGAGAAATGATCCAACCAAGTTTCCTCCGATTTCAAGGTCAAATACAAGAATACCGTGGGAACAAATACATGTAGATTTCTTTGAAAAGGAAGGGAAAGAATACTTTGCATTGATCGATAGCTATAGCAGGTGTATAAATGTTGAGCCTATGCCCAATGCTACAAGTGCTAAAGCTATTGAAGTTTTAAGAAGTTGGTTTGCTATTTATGGGTTGCCAGAGGTGTTGGTGTCAGATAATGGTCCACAGTTTATGTCAGAGGACTTTGAAATATTTCGGAGTAAGAATTGAGTCAAGAACACTCAAATGCCATCATATCATCCAGCATCAAATGGTGCTGCAGAAAGAAGCGTACAGATTGTAAAGAGGTCTTTGTGGAAGTATTTGCTTGGTGACAAGCAAGGCAGTAATTCCCATGCTTCTCTTTGACACAGAATAAACAATTGCCTGCTCTCTTATCGAATAACCCCGCAGCCAACAACATGTTGCTCACCTCTTAAGTTAGTGCTAAACATGCTCCTGGTCAATGTTTAATTCGCTTAAGTCTGATGACAATAGCAAGGTACGAGAGAAGCAAGACTAAGTGAAAATGAATCATGATGTACCATGCGTGAAACTTAAGAGGTCAGTGCTAGTCAAAAGGTCATGGTGAAAAATCATTGCAGTGATAAGGAGAAGTATGCGATTGGAGTTGTAAAGAGATTAGATGCATTCACATATCTAATGAAAATTGGAGAGTGACTGTCAGTGTCATCTTAATCGTTTGCTTGAAAAGGAAATCTGACAAAGGGAGATCATGATATACCTTCTATAGCCCAAATTCCTCCTACAGCCAAAGTGAAAATCAGAAAGAAAGTGAAATCAAAATGTTTGCCAGTGTTACAAATCCCCCCTGTCAGAGTGAGGCAGGGTCTTTGATTAAGACAAATCAACTAATGTCACAGTCCCAACCATTAAGCACAATTGGTGCTCAAAGTCAAAGTTTAGGCTTGACAGTCAGGGAAGTTGAGCAAGCAGAGTTAAGCTAATGCAAATGGAAGGAAAAAGGGAAAGAAGCCAAATAGGTAAATTGAAAGTATGTAGGAATGAAGAAAAACAAGTTGTTCTTTTCATTATTTCTTGTCAAATGTTGATATTTTGTTAAACACATACTAGGGTTAAGGAAAAAAAACTTTTTTTAATGTACATGTAAATTACTCTGGTAATTTGAGTCCTATATGTTTTAGTTGTGATTACATATCAACAAATATGCAACCAAAATCTGCAAAAAATTTCAAGTATTGTTGATATTGGTTTAGGCATGCTCTATTCTGGGAAATTATTTATATTTATTCTTTTACATTTCGATGTAACAGTCGTTTTTTTTTAAAGTGGGGAGCCAGTGTTTTAGGACTGCCCTCTCTGTTGGGGTGCTTTAAATAAAGTTAGTTCTGTAATGGCTGCCTGCAGCTGAGCATGTGTTAGTCTTATTCAGTGCAATACACAGCACTCTGCAAGTCAACAAAAGTCTTAGGGCAGGATATTCCCCTCGGTGATTTGGGGGCAGGGCCCACTCGCCGAAGGGAAAATGACGCGGGATGACGTCGGGAGGAATCCCCGACGTCATCCTGGTCCCTTTAAATTTTTAGGAAGGCGGGCAGACAGTGAAATCAGCTGTCCGTCCACCGACCTGTCAATGGCTAATTGAGGCCATTGACAGGCTCATTAAGATAATTAAAGACCTGCCTGGCCAACCTTAAAGCTGCTGGGCAGGCCAGGAGCCCCAGCAGCCTTCTGATTATTCATGAAACTTCATCCACTGGCAGGATGAAGTTTCATGCCCGTTTTTTAAACATTTAATAAATTTTATGTGTTTATTATTAACATGTCCCATCTCATGTGACATTGTCACATGAGGGGGACATGTTAATAATTTCAATATTTATTTATTTTTAGACTTTACTTACCTGTCACTAATCTCCCTGAGACAGCACTTAGTCTCAGGGAGCAGTGCACTGTTTCACGCGCATGTGCGAAAGAGCGCACTTTGACAGATGGGGATTCCCTCCGCCCCCGCACAGGAAGCGCATAGCGCTTCCTGTCGGCAGCTCGCTGGGTGGGCCTTAATTGGCGGGCCCTGTTTTGGTGGCGGGTGTCGGCTGTCCGCCCGCCATCGAGCCGGTGGGGCCCGCACGCCATCCGAGGGCAAAATTCTGCCCTTAAGCTGGGATTTCCCTTTTGTCATTGGGTGTCATAGTGGGTGGGAGCAGAAAATATCAGGAGATCGCAAAAAACTGTTTCACATCGTCACAAAACCAGTTTGTAATCGTTGGCTCCATCATCAATGGCTACATAATTTCCCATTGCTATACGTCGGGAAGCTAATTTCAATACATTAGAATCTCAATATTAGCCCTGTTCGCCGGAATCATCCCTTCACGCTCGATCATGACCTCATATCGGCGTGATTGCAAGCTGACGTGGTTCACAACTGTACATACGCAACATGCACCCGGCACTTCGCTGCGACTTCGAGGTTTGTTTGCCTACCTTGCTTTGGACATCACTCATAGTCATCAGTGCCAGGCTTCGCAGAAAGCACCACATTGCCTTTATTGGGGCTCGTGGGCAGAGCAGTGGCAAATAGAGTTCAATCTGGAAAAGTGTGAGGTAATGCACTTGGGGAGAGCTAATAAGGCAAGGGGTTGCACTATGAATGGTAGGACCCTGGAAATGCTGAAGATCATAGGGACCTTGGTGTGCATATCCATAGATCCCTGAAGGTAGCAGGGCAGCTAGATAAGTTGGTTAAGAAGGCATATGGGATACTTCCCTTTTATTAGATGAGGCATAGAATACAAGAGCAGGGAGGTTATGCTGGAACTATATAAAATGATGGTTAGTTCACAACTGGGGTACTGTGTGCAGTTCTGGTCACCACATTATATGGAGAGGGTACAGACGAGATTTACCAGGATGCTGCCTGGGCTGGAGGGTCTGAGCTATGAGGAAAGTTTGGATAGGCTGGGGTTGTTTTCCTTGGAGCAATGAAGGTTGAGAGGGGACTTGATAGAGGTGTATAAGATAATGAAGGGCCTAGATAGGTTAGGTAGGAAGGCACTTTTTCCATTAGTAGAGGGGTCAATAACCAAGGGGTATAGATTTAAGGTAAGAGGTAGAAGGCTAATAGGGGAGTTGAGGATACTTTTTTTTCACCCAAAGGGTGGTGGGAGTCTGGAACTCACTGCCTGAAAGGGTGGTTGAGTCAGAAACTCTCATTACATTTAAGAGGTATTTAGATATTCACTTGCATTGCCATAGCCTCCAGGGCTAAGGGCCAAGTGCTGGAAAGTGGAGTTAGTGCAGTCAGGCCCAATGCCCTAATGTTGAGGCAGAAGGATGGCAAAAAAGGAAAGAAAAGGAAGCAATTCCTTCAATCTGGATCTCACTATCTCATGGGGATATCCTGCGACATGTGTCCAAAGGTCCAAGAGGCGAAAATCAGCCCGCTCAGTCACATGAATTCCTATGGCAGAAACTCTTAAACCTGATTGGATGCCAACGTCGAATAAAGGGACAGTCAGCCCTAAGCCAAATTGTTGTACTTACAGTTCAATGACACAGACATGGGAATGTCAACAGTTACCAAAGAAGGTAATGGGGATATTGTCTTAATAATGGTAAATATGGGTGACCCTCTCCAACCTCTACTTTTTAATGTAACAATGGACCTGCTTCTTGTTTCACTTGAAGAAGGTGGCTCAGGCATTTGTTTTAGAAATACCATAAAAATAATGAGATGTATATTGTTAGCTTTTGCTAAATCTAACCCCTAGTATGCACAGAGTTATGCATTAACTGTGGTTGATGCCAAATTGATACTTAATCAGAGAGCATGCAAGGTATATTGTTGAGCAGATAAGGGGAAGTTTTACTTTTTAACCGACCTATGTTTTAACTGACCAAGAATTCACTGGCACTTCTATTGATTGCAAGAAAAGAGTACATTTCATTCCACAAGCACACTTATTACTTACTCTGGTAATTACAATCTTTGTCAAGATGAAAATAGGATCAGTAAATGGCACTTTGGATCTAAGCCAAATTGTTATACTTACAGATTAGCAAAGTGAAGTTGTAGCTCAGTTTCAAGATTTAATTTTATGATTGAAAAAAAACATGAACTTAGCTAGGCAAAATACTGAAGATGCTGGAAATATGAAATATGAACCGAAAGAGCAGACGACACTGTGGAAAGAGTTTGTCCAGTTCTAGTATACCATCAGCCTCAATTTTGAGGCTCAGGCCTTCAGTCGTGTCTAAATATGTTCTTGTTCCAATTCACTTTCTTGATTATTTCTTTTTATTTCACTTCATTATCTGACTCTCTGAATTCACTGAAATTTGAGTAGAAAGGAGAAATCTTTCAGAGTTTTATGTTTAACATTTGAAAGAGCTCAAAATGTTGTCACTTTGCCTGATGTCCTTTCCCTGTGTCTCACCGGCGATGGCACCACAGGCTGATTCAGAAAGTTACTCCTGAGCATAAAATCACTTCTAGTTGTTCTTGTAAAACAACTTGGAACGCACAGTCAGAGCAAAAACCTTCTGCGTGTCATTTGAACCCAGTCCTTGATGTACTCGTGCAGCCAAATGCCATGCCCAGTACAGGCACGAAGATATTACAAATTTTAAGGCTATATTTTTAAAAATAGACACCAAAAGTTGTTTAAGATGGCTCTAGTATGTCATGTGACTCAGTGGTGCGCATCTTCAGACAGTCCTGAAACTCAAGCAAGTGCCTAATTAAACTATGGACAATCTCAGCCACTTGTGATATTCACACACCTCATTGTTTAAGAATGGGCCAAAATCTACAGACAACAGGGTTTGCAGACAACTCATTTCCATGTTTCACTAGAGACAATAGAGATATCAAAACTCCATAGGTGCTAAACGAATATGAAATGGACCCTATCGACCTTTCATTGTATTGTGATAGCTCCACATTGAAACAGAAAGAACTTGGATGCTTCAAACTCTCAAAGTATGAAAATCCATAACACAGAATATTTATTGACTTAACATGCCATCTTCTATGTTAAAGGACTTTGGACTTGAAACAGAAGTAAGGCAGCCATGTTTGTTACCTGCTTTTAAACATTACAGCAGAAACTGTTTGGAAACAGTTACCATCAGAGACACCTCTAAGCCATCGAACCAGCTGTGAGACAACTATGCAGCCAAGGTAATATACAGATATACCTTGAAAATTGGAGAAGGACTCTTTCCCCCCCTAACTTGTTCCAACTTTAAGTTCACCTGAGAGTTGACTTCCTGGCAATTAGACTACAAAAAGTTTCACAGCTTACTGAGAACCCTCTGCTATTACAAGACCCCCACTCCAGCTAATTCATCAATTCACCCAAGAAACTGAAATAGACTGAAATAATGCCAGATTGCAATCGTTTTTTTCTCTTCACCTGTATCTTACCATTGTATGTGTGATAGTGTGAGTAAGAAATTGTGTTAAACCTCAGGGTCAAGCGTGTGAATTATATTCTTTATTTTTAAATTTACAAAATGTTTGCTGCTGGAATCATTTAAACTGGGAAAAACAATTTAGAGGGTAAGAAAACACATTAATATTACACATAAAAACACTTTGATCATGGACAACAACAAAACACAAAAACTCTGTCCATGAAGCAATGCATACAACTGGATTGAAAGAGGAAGCCTTTGGATCATCATAACGGATTGCACTTTAGATATCCGTGTCCTGGATTTTCTGTGACCATCTGTTTTCCCAGTGGCAACTAGACAGTAAACCAATAATGCTTCTTACATGTGGAATTGCTTAACAGAGAACATGGACAGATAGACAGAATTCCTATCTTGTTCCTTAAGAAATTTAGAAATGAATCATGGTAACACCAAATAAATCACAGAATCACAGAATTTTAATGGCACAGAAGGAGGCCATTCGGCCCATTGTGTCTGCACCAACTTTCCAAATGAGGATTATGACCTAGTGCCATTGCTTTGCCTTTTCCCTGTATCCCTGCACATTGTCCCTATTCAAATAATCAAATAAACATCTAATGCCCTCTTGACAACCTCGATCGAACCTTCCAGGCAGTGCAGTCCAGACCTGTACCACTCAATGTGTGAAAAAGCTTTCTCTCACGTCACACTTGCTTCTTTTGCAAATCACTTTTAGTCTGTGCCCTCTTGTTCTCGATCTTTTTACAAGTGGGAACAGCTTCTCCCTATCTACTCTGTCCCGCCACCTCATGATTTTGAACACCTCTATCAAATCTCCTCTCAGTCTTCTTCTCTCCAAGGTGAACAGTCCCAACCTCTCCAATCTATCTTTGTAACTAAAGTTTCTCATCCCTGGAACTGTTCTTGTAAATCTCTTCTGCACTCTCTGCAACGTGTTCATCACTATTTGGAATGGAAGCTTTTTTTAAGTAGCTTTTCTTTTCTGGAGTGTGTACTCTTCTCCTTGGTCAGGCTGTACCCCATTGATTTGCTTATACAGTATTCAGGGGTGAAAAAATTCATTTGTTAACCTGCCTCTTCACTTCAGCACTGGGGGAACGTTCCTCCATCCTCTTTCTAGCATGGTACATCAGCAGAATACTTGAATAACTCTGATGAAAGATAAAAGTATTGAAAGTAGAATTAACTACTGCAAGGAAACAAGTTACTGGGTGAGATGGGTGAAACCATTTACCACCATTAGCAAGATCATGCTTCTTGTCCTCATGAAAATCTAGACCCTGCTTCTGTACAGATAACTTTAACACATTGTAATTGAAAATTTAGATCACGTCACAGAAAAGGAGGTCGGGTTGCTTTCTTATGTTGTCAGCTTGGCTCAGTGGGTAGCGCTCCTGCCTCTGAATTAGGAGACTAGAGGTTCAAGCTTCCCATCAGAAGCCATGTATTTAGCATCCCCCTGCTGACATTTATCCATCAACCAACACTGCCACAGAACAGATTGATTGGTCATTCATTTAATTTGCTGTATGTGAGCAAACTGGCATTTCTCAACAAAATAACAGTGAGTTGCACTTTAGGAGTAATTCAATGGCTATGAAGGATTCTGGGACATCCAAAGGACGTGATAAGGTCTAAATGAAAGTTCATTCTTTCTTCTTTATAGTTTCGCTTGTTGCAGTAGTTATGACCCACTTCACAGAGAGATAAGTGTTGAATTTCTGCAGGGGTTTTCCTAACTGTCTGCGGCAGCTTAAGAAGAAAACCTGTGGAAGTACCAGCGAAATGGCTTAAACGATGCTTTCATCACCTCTCCAGGGTTCCTTTGGACCTTCGTAGGATTAACTCATAGAGGTTGTCATCCCTGGGGAGGGAGATTGGAGGTCAGGCCTGGAGTCTGTAGGTCGGGGTGAGACAGATTGGAGATCAGAGATGGAGATTGGGCTCAAGACATTGAGGTGAATGAGATGCGAGCCAGTCATGGATCTGGCTGCTTCCAAGGGAATCATTCTTACAGCCAGAGCTTCAACATGTGTTAGGCCTTTTAACGGACAGGGGAGAGATGCAAACTCGGACTCCTTTATTTTCTTGCCATCTGTTCATAAGCAGAGATGTTTTAATTTTTGACATAGGTTGTGGCAATTTTCACCAAGCCCTCAGTTTGTGAGGTCAATTTGTAAAGTGACTCGAAGCAAGCTCCCTTTAGGGTTAAATCAGAAGCATTGTTTATTCATACATTCAAACCTGGGAGATGGTCACAACTTCATGCACACACACACACACACACGCACACACAAGCACATAATAAGAACATAGGAAGGAGGAGTTTTTACAACTATGAATAACTTAAATAAAAAGCACCACAGATATGAATATCAGTTCACATGATTGTCAGAGTCCAGAAAGTCAGAGTCCAGGGTTCCTTCATGGAGGAGCTACAGTTCAGGTACATTCAACTAGCTGAAGCAAGTGTTGCAGAATTCTTTTAAAGTTGATGGTGACGCAGGGAGATGTGGTTGGTGTACAGAGACTTGGTCTGTTCAGCAGGTGATGGCAGGAATCTTCCAGAGAAACAGGCTTCAAGAAGGCTTAGACTTGATGCAGGCTGTTGGTCAGCCTGGAGTCCTGCTTTGATGTTTTGCAGGCTGGAGGTTAAACAGCTGACTGAATTGTGAGTCTAGAAATGTAACAGTAAAACGTTCCAAAGGCCAGAAGCTTAAGTCATGTGATGTTGCCCATTAATGAGTCAGCTGCAGGCTAACAAGCAGCTTCTATGCCTCTGGTCAAAATCCAACGTAGGAGATAGATAGTGGCTATTAGTACCTCTACAGGTATAACAAGTTTTGATGGCTTTCCCTTTGTTATAGGACCAGGCAGGGTAAATAGGTCATCTGCTGGTCCCTGGTTTCATTGATTGTAATGTATCCTCACAATGAGAGGTGTGAGATTCCACGAGGGTGAGGGTTGAGCTTTTGTCCTGTAACTGCTGTTGGAAATTTCCAGAAACTGAAGCCAACTTGTGAATCATGTGACCTGTAGCAGCCTTTTTTGGTTCAGCAAATTCCACCTCTTCAAGAAGAAAACAAATAAGGTTTGATTTAAACAGTTTATGATCTCCTTCATGTCTTAAGGGCATGACAGCCTCTTATTCATATATGAAAATAACCTGTGACCTTCTTCAGGGAAAAGTTAAAGGACAACTTTTTTTTCTCCTTACACAATATAGCTGACAATGTACCTCTGGTCAGAAGTGTGTGTGCACTTCCTATCCACTATTTTCAATGCTTAGGAGGCTGCATAGTATGTGAAAAATGAACCCTACATGACCCAATATCTAGGCTGTTATGTTCACACAATGTGTGACAGAACCATTTGGATCAAGAAGATCCCTGGTTCAATCTCTAGTCTGTGCCGTATCAGCTGATCTCATCCATAGTGATGCTACAATTGGCCTTAGCATCCTGGGTTAGGGGGGAAAAAAATCAATCGTGGTACCCACTCCTAATCAGTGTCTGGTGGTACCTGCTGGAAGTGACAATGGGCAGAATTTTATGCATGGCGTGTGGGCCTGCACCCGACATGCCCGAGCGTAAACAGACACACAAGAACGTGAGGCGTGGGTCCTGACGTCATCGCGCACTCGCGCGATATTTCGTTTGGCGGGAGCGGGCCCGGACCTGGCTGCGCATCCGCTGATAATTAAAAGGCCTATTAAGGCCATTAACAAGCTAATTAACTTCAACCTTATGGCTGGCAGCAGGTGAAAAGGCCAAGCGGCCTTTACATTTTTTACGAAACCGCATTCACGAGCGGGATGAAGTTTCCTAAAACAAATAAACATTAAATGAAAACTTTATTTTGGAATTAAAAACATGTCCCACCTCATTTGACAGAGTAACAGGAGAGGACATGTTTTATTAAATTTTTACTGCCTTTATTAATTCTTTTCAAAAGCGCTTCAATCTCCCTAAGGCAGCTCCGTGCCTCAGGGAGATTGAAACGCTCTTTCGCGCGCATGCACGAACTGTGTGCTAGGCCCAGCTCTCACTCCTCCCCCTGCCCGCATAGGCAGTGCTCAGCACTGCCACTCGCGATCCACACAGGGTGGGCCTTAATTGGCCCACCCACGTGAAAACACCGAGCAGAGCCAATCGTGGGTGGCAGTCGGCTGCCCGACCGCTCCCGCCCAGCCTCTCCGAGCACCCCCGCCAAGGGCAAAACCCTGCCCCATGTGTGGAGACTGGGTGAGGGCAGGATCAAACTCAGTTGTGATCCCTGCACAGTTTGAATTAGCCAGCCAACTCTGACAGGATTCACATATGTGTAGTAATTATGTGAATGATGTATTGCAGGCTGTCCAGCATGAGTTGAACTGTGTTGCAGCGAGAAGAGGTAAACAGAGCATTGATGAGGAGCAAAAAAATTGCTTTATTTTAACGGGGGCAGTGAGGTGGGGAACAAGAACAGTGCCAATGAATCCAACGCAGAGGATGATCCTGATAATGGCATTGAGGCCTGGCCAATGTTAACCACCAGGCCTCATTTTGACGAATTCTGTCTGACTACCACAAAAATCTGTTTGGTGTAGTTGACATGGATTTTAGCAAGGCTTAAGAGTAAGACCCCATGGGATCCAAGGACAAGTGGTAAATTAGATCCAAAATTGGCTCAGTGGCAGGAAGCAAAGGGTAATAGTTAACTGGAAAGCTGTTTCTGGTGGGGTTCTGCAGGGCTGAGTACTGGGTCCCTTGCTTTTTATGCCATATGTCAATGAATTAGATTTAAATGTATAGGAAATGATTAAGAAGTTTGCAGATGATACAAAAATTGGTAATATGGTTGATAGTGAGAATGAAAGCTGCAGATTGAAGGAAAATATCAAAGGATTCGTCAGATGGGTAGAAAAGTGGCAAATGGAATATATTCCATAGATGTGTGAGCTAATGTATTTGAGGGGGCCAAACAAGACCAGGGAATACACAATATATGGTAGGATACTGAGAAACGTAGAGAGACAGTGGGACCTTAGAGTGCATGTTCACAGACCTCTGAAGGTAGACAAGAAGGTTAAGAAGGCAAATGGATTATTTCCTTTACTAGCTGAGGCATAGAATATAAGAGCAGGGAAGTTATGTTGTGGCTGAATAAAACACTAGTTTGGCCACAGCTAGGGTACTGTGTGTAGTTCTAGTCACCACGTTACAGGAAGGATGTGATCACGCTGAAGAGGGAACAGAGGAGGTGTACAAGTGAAGTTGCCAAGAATGGAGAATTTTAGCTGTGAGGAAAGATTGGATAGGTTGGGGCTGTTTTCTTTGGAACAGAAGAGGCTGAGGGGAGATTTAATTGAAGTGCTTGAAATAATGAGGAACTGAGAGTTGATAGGAAAGACCCATTTCCCTTAGTGGTAAGATCAATAACTAGGGGCCAGAGATTTAAAGTATTTGGCAGAGGAGAGTTGAGGAAAAATGTTTTTACCCTGAGGTCTGGAACTAAGTGCCTGAAAGGGTGGTCGAGGCAGAAGCCCTCATTGCTTTTAAAAAATACTTGGATATACATTTGAAGTGCTGCAACCAATAAGACTATGGAAAGTGAGATTAGGTTGGATTGCCCTTTCTTGGCCAGCTCAGATACGATGGCCAAAATGGCCTCCTTATATGCTGTAAGTTTCTACGTTTCTATATTTCTAAGCCCTGCTATGACCTGGCCTGCAAATGGGACTGGGAATTTGGACACAGCTGGGGATCCAGGAATCAGGCAAGAGTTAAAGAGGGAATTGGGGTGGGTGAAAACCTAAGGCAAGGAAGTCCCAGGGTTTCCTTGTGGAGCCTGGAGAAGCGCTCCTATTCCTCCTTGTCCACAAGGAACGATAAACATTTTTTTTAAAGTAGCTGTCTGAGCCACTTCTGACCCAGCTCCAGCAACTAGTAAGTTTGGCCTGATGGGTAAAGCCATCAATGCTCACATGTTCAGGCCTCCAACTAAACTTGTAGTTGGATCCTAATGGAAAATGGGCAAAAGAAGAATCACCCTGCATTGGTACTGAAGTGTGCCCTCCCCACAAGAGAGTGGTGTGAACTGCATGGGGGGAATTGATAGAAAGGGTGAATCCTCAGAAGAGACAGCAGCTTGCCAGCATTTGAAAATCACTGTGACAAAGCTGCCTAGCATTGTAAAAACTATGGCTGTGTGCACTCTCAGCTTCTGAGTTATGAAGCTTGTGGGTTCAAGTCCAACTCCAGTGACTCTTCTTGAACATATGTTTAAGGCTGATACTCCAGTGCTGCACTGAGAGAGCTGCTGTCTTTTGGATGGCACACAAAGTTGAATCCCCATCTTCCTTCTCATGTGGATGTTAAATATCCAATGGCACTATTCTGAGGAAGAGCATGGAGTTCTCGCTGGTGTACTGGCAATACTTATGCCTAAACTGACATCACAAAAATAGGTAATCCAGTCACTATCTCATGGCTGTTTGTGGGACCTTGCTATGCACCAATTGACAACTCTGTTACCTACATTACAAGTGTAACCACGCTTCAAAAGTAATTAATTGACCGTAAAGTGTTTTTGAATGTCTTGAGGTTGTGAAATATGCTTTTTATTGAAGTCTTTCTTTCTGTTGGCCTAAACCATTGTCACATGGCTGTGTGAATGCATGCAATCCAGCTCTGATGGAAGTGAATTTGGCTGTATGCCCCTTTTCCATCTATGTTTCTAGAATAATTTGTAAGGATTAGCCATAAGAATCAGCATATCCAGATGTTTTCAGCGTTCCTACAAACAGAAAAAAAGCACGTTGGGCAGGGTTTTCAGGTCGTCGGGCGGGTTTGGGAGTGGCTGGGAAATGGTCCACCGTTGCCTGCGATTGGCCCCCGACTGCGAGTTCACACTTGCTGGCCAATTAGCAGCCAGCCAGCGTGAAAGGCACGCTGAGAGGTTCAGCGCTGCCGGGGTGGGGGCAGGAGGAATGTGAGCGCAAATGTCTGCATGTGCACAGGGGAGCGCGCACTGAAAGCTCCCTGAAGGCAGGGGGGGAAGCTGAAGAATTTGAAAATCAAAAATAAAGAGTTTTAAAATCTGAAAAAAAGTCCCAACGTGGGACTCACTCACAATAACATTAACAGAATAAAAGTTCTGCCCAAAAATTTATATTTATCTTTTACTTAATTGTGGAAACTTCATCCCGTCTGTAGGTTTGCTAAAAAATCAGAAGGCCGCCTGGCTGATTCGCCCGCCCGCCAACCATAAGGTTGGGCGGGCAGCGAAAAATAGGTTTTAATTAATTGATTGAGGGACTTAATATGTCGACGGGCGCACTGCCGACTCTCGCACGTGCCTGACATCAGAAATATCGTGCGAGTATGCGATGACGTCGGGACGCTCAGCCAATGTCATCTCGCACTACTTTACGCCCAATCGGGTCAGATGCACACCCGCCCGCAGGACATAAGATCCTGCCCCTTAAAAATTATCATACAAACGAAGTCTAATAACAATGAAATAAAACAGTTTAAAATGCATAGGGAATGTCGCTCTGAAAGAATCCTGCAGTCAATCTATCACAATGTCCTTGCTGCCGAGCCTTCATTACCTATTTTCTGTACGCCACATAAGCAATCTTCATTATCTAATAAAAAAAACCCTTGAGTAAGACAACGTGTTTGGAGAATAAGTCAGATTCCCCATAAAAATCACAAATTGTTCATGAATTTATGCATAAAGTACTGCGACAGCATGGTAATAAGAAGTTCGCCTGTTTGAGTCTCATAGCTCAGTTGAATTTGTTTCTCTCTAGTGGATAAATTTTATCTGTTGTCAGTCTCAGTATTAGCCTAGAAATGACCATTAGCAATATCAGCAGATACATATTTCACACATTTTGGTGGTGTTCCTCCATTAGCTTTTATAACACAACAGGGACAGGGGAAAACCATTAAGCCTCCATTACGACATGCAGTCATTACTGGGCTTTCATGCTGTCATGAATGCTGAACTTTACAAGATGATTATGTTTTAAAATTCACCTTTAACTCAAAGTAGAACAGAGAATTCCAGGTAGACACCTCAGCTCACAGAAATGCCCAGTTGCCATAGGGAAAGAAATTCAAACAAAACCCCATTGAAGCATAAAAAGCAAAATACTGCGGATGCTGGAAATCTAGAACAAAAACAAAAATACCTGGAAAAGCTGAGCAGGTCTGACAGCATCTGCGGAGAGGGAAACAGTTGACGTTTTGAGTCCGTATGACCCTTCATCAGAGAATGGTGAAGGGTCATACAGACTCAAAACGTCAACTGTATCCCTCTCCGCAGATGCTGTCAGACCTGCTGAGTTTCGCCGTTGAAGCATGATGGCTTTTGACCCAGAAGCAGGTGACTCAGATGTAGCCAGCACACTGAACTGCCACCAAATGAAGGCACCATGACTGCTGCCAAGATACTAGACCTTGACCTGCAAGACTCACTTCCTATGTTCACACACCAGCTGGAAATTAAGGGAATGGAATCTCTTTCATGTCCAGTGTATGGCAGAATTGGCATGCAGTGCTCACAAAGTGATGCATGTGCAGTCAATGGTACTTTTTTACCATGGGGAACCCCATGGTGTTGGACTTCTTCAGTTTTCTTGGAGCTTCATTCAACTATGTAAATGGAGGATATTCCATCACATTCCTGACTTGTTCCTTGTAGATGGTAATGAGACTTTGGTGAGTCAGGGGATGAGTTAATTGCTGCAGAATTCTCAGCCTATGACTTGCTCTTGTAGCCACAGTATTTATATGGCAAGACCAGTTAAATTTCTGGTCAATGGTAATCCTCTGGATGTTGATTGTGGGGGATTCAGTGATGGTAATGCCATTGAATATCAAGGGCCAATGGTTAGATTCTCTCATGTTGGAGATGGTCATTGCTTGGCCATTATGTAGTGAGAATGTTACTTACCTCTTATAAGCCCACGCCTAAATATTATATTTGGCAACAGAGAATGAAATGCCATTAGCTCTCTTTGAATAGGGAGTCACCATAGCCTCCTTTATGCAATTGTGGATTGCAAACTGTAAAATATTGCAAATGCCTCCAGCTCTAGCCTGGAAGGAGGCAGACACCAGAAAATTAATCTGGATCATTCTCCAGCTCTGATGTAGCACTTGTGGCTGCAGCAGGTGGCAGATTTCAGTGAGGGCCTCCTTACAGAAGCACATACATTTCACACATTGTTCGTCACTGCGGCTCAGGAAGGACAATTTCTCACTGACCATCCTGAAAAGATATGGCCACCTTCTGAGAGCCCTTCTCCTCCTCCTCTTCCCCCCACTTCCAGCAGTTTTTCTTCCATCTATGTATGACCTCTGTTCATTCTCCAAGTTATGCCATATTCCAAAGAGTTGCTTCCTGCAACAAATCAGTTGCTTCCAGTCTACCCATGTCTGGAAGCAACTGATTTGTGCAGAAACTGTGAAATCAACTATATCGCTGTCTTTAGACTTCAGCAACTTGAAACTGTTATAAAAAGCTCCAAAAACTAGTAGAATCACAGCAAAAGCTGGAAGAAATCAATCAGCAACTAACTTGAATGCAGGCATGATTATTTCTTTAAATAGTACTGGTGTGAGGGCCTTCTGCTTACTGAACATGTGTTTGACTTTGCGATGTTAAGGCAGAGCATTGATTTGAAGCCAACTGAATGCCATGATCTGCTTGCTCTACATACATCCAGTCAATGTTAACAGCACATGTGTTAATTCCTGCACCAATATAGTGCCAGACACTATTTGGCCCATAAGTGTGCACATGCGCCATAGAGGCCACTTTGGAGCTCTAAGGGCATTCACAGCACCCAGAAAATAGGTACTAACAAAACCAATTTCTGACTGCTCTATCTTTAGCCAGCCAATGATTGGATGGCCTTTCCTTCCCCCTTTGGGAATATGCCTGCTAAGTACTTAAGGCACCTCTTCCTTGAAAGCCTCTCATTGTTTTATCTACCAATCTTTGCTTCCAATCCATCTGGGTAAGATCCCTTTTTAACTCCCCAAAATTAACCCTCCCATAGTTAAATACTTCTTATTGCTTGATTGTTCCTTCTCTCTCTCTGTCTCTCTCTATCTCTCTCTATATATATATAGCATCCTTTTTGTCCAAGGATTTTAATCATGGCTTATGCCATGATATTATTATGTGGCAAGGCAAAGAGGCAGACCCCAAGAACTACATCAGCCAGTGCAGGCATTGAACCCACACTGTTGGCACTATTCTGTATCAGATTCTAGCCATTCTTATCCACAACTATCCAAAACCCAAAGATCTTGTGATCACTGTTCACCAAATGCTCCCACACTGAAATATGTTCCTTTTGTATCACAGCATTTTTTAGAACTAGATCCAACATTGCTTCTTTCCTTATTGGACTGAAACCATCCTGATCAAATAAGTTCTCTTGTACATAATTCAGAAATTCCTCCCCCTCATTGTTCTTTACATTTTTTACATCAGCTTTTAGCATGTGAACATTATTAGCAAGGCCAGCATTTATTGCCCATCTCTAATTGCTCTTGAAAATGTGGTGTTGAAACAACTAAAGAAAAAACCCAGCGTGCCTGACCCCAGGTAAATCTGCACCATAGTCTCCCAAGACATTTTATAAGGTTGTCAGGGAGGGTGTAGGATGAGCATACACTCAGTAGGCAGTGGGGGAAGAGTCAAGGGGAGGTGACTGAAAGTATAGTCAAGCAGGTAGGTTTTGAGGAGTTTTTGAAGGCGGGAGAGAAAAGTAGCAAGTGGCATTGATTTGGGAATAGAAATCCTGAGTTTGAGGTTCTGATTAAAGCACCAATAGGAAGGAAGGGATATGGTTTGCACTGTAGATCCAATTCAGAAGAGTGAACGCAGATGGACACCAGGCTGGAAATGGTCGGACTAGTTTCGCTCAGCAAAGCTGTGAAGGAATTTGAAGCTGAGGACAGTGGTGGTAAGTACAAGCAGGATTACTAGAGAATAACATACTGGAGATGGATTTCAGCACCTTTGAAAATTGCACATGAAATGAGGAACATAAAAATTCTTTATAGTTATGTTTCAAAAGTTGTCACGTACTGGGACCAGAAGAATCTTTCTCTCATACTTTGTGTTACCAATGGTACAAATTAATTTCCACCTTCTGCCCCGTAAGCAAATGCATTGAGCTCTATATTATTTACATGAATGACTTTTAGCAGGGAGTAATAAATGTTTCTTTGCTGGTTACATTTTTAAGATTTATACTATTTTGTCAAGCAGCACAAATGTGAAAGATCACAAGTCTCTCAACGTCATCACAGGCAAGAAGTACCTTACCATATGATGGAGAACTTGCTGCTGATGATTCTTTCCAGATTTCCACTCTGCAGCACTTTGTGGGTCTCTACACTATAAAGGGAATAATGCATGTTGGAGTATGTGCTGTAGGCAGTAACAAACTCCAGGGGTTTGCCGATATCTTGGATCATAGAACAAAGCTCCAGAAGCTTGTGCTTGAAATTACATGTTTTCTTAAACATTACTGATTCTCCTTTACTTAGGTGCATGTCTCAATGGCTGGCAGTTTGCATCAAACAGCATGTACATTCAGCTGTTTGCAACAGGCAAAATATTGGCCATGCCCAACCAGCCTGCATTGCAAAACTTAAAACATGGTGTCTAACATTAGATGTGATTCTGTGATTGGACAACACTTGTTAAACAATCCTGATTGTGCTAAGAATTACACTGAAAACCAATTTAAGCTTATCATTTGGACTCACAGCATGGCTCACTTATGCATGCTAGAAGCCATATATATTCACACTAAGGGCCCTATCCTTTGCAGACCAAGGGAGCACATCCACACATTGTGCCTTTTTCAATTAAACTAAAGCTTGTGGGACAGCCATTCCCTGGTTTGCTCACCATGGCCAAGCCTTGACAAATCAGAATCGACCTGCCTGGTTTGAATTTGAATGTTTGCTTGGCAGTTAACTGTTCCCTGCTGCATTCTCCATGGCAATACCTCTACCAATCAGAGTCCACTTGCCAACCAATCAGCACTCTCTTCACATGCAATAGAAATTGTTTTTCCCTTTACTGTTGATAATCTTGCGATCTGTCATGATGAGAGCAAGATGAAAAGCTTATACAGCATATCTCTTTTTTCAGCAGTTATGATTACTATATGCACTACCCCTTATTCAAACACTTAGCATTGCAAAAAAGGGTCAATTGTTCATGTAGCAGGTAAAATGTAAGGTCTCCAGCAAATTGTGTGGAGGTTAATGGCGAGGTTGGTACTACTGCATGCTTTATATATCTTCCTTTATCTCTCTGTCTTTTGCAGTATCCAAATATTTATTTGGGGGCTGATATAATATAATTGGGTTGAAATTGGGTTGTATGGTGCCTGCAGAAAATCAGCCATGATCATATTGAATGGTGGAGCAGACTTGAGGGTTGAATGGCCTACTAATGCTCTTATTTCTTAAATTCTTGTGTTGTAATGCTTAAAAATGGTGTCCAAGATGAGTTTCTGGATTATTTCTCATGGCTGCTTATGCTTTGGACACATGTTTGGAGCTTTCCTATTCTAGCCTAAAGTTTGAATAATTTACCTTGACTGATCTGGCTGGTGCTGAAATACTTTTTTATTGATTTGAATTCTTATGCTGAAGCAAATTGCTTCCAGACATGTTTGACTTGGTAGACTGCCTGTGGGAATTGACCATGACTGGGAAAATGAAGAGAAGCCATACAGAGCAGGACAAGCTGCCAAAAGAGGGAGGAGGAGATGGGGAGAAGGGGTCTTAGCAGGAGGTCATATCTATTCTGAAGGGAGAAATTGTCTTATATCAACTTCATTGAGCATCAATGCTTGAGATAGCGTTACTTCACAAAAGTGGCAATGACTGAAATCTGCCAATTGTTGCAGCCACAGATGCAACCTCAAAGCAGGGCAAGGACAACATTACCTGTGGTTGTCAAGGTGACTGTGAATCTTAACTTTTATGTGTCTCATTCCTTTAAGCATAACTGATATATTAGCAACATCGCACCCTCCAGTGAACTGACACCTGTGCTATCCTTTCCCTTTGCCATATGGCTCCTGTGTGCTTGTGCCCGGTGTCACGGATGCTTTAAATGGTGTTTCCCCAAAATTGCCCATGAATAATGTATTTGTATGTGCGTGTATGTATTTTCATACCCCATGCAGTGAGAAATTCAATTTAAAATAACTCAGCAGCAAATTCTTTTTACTTGAAAAAGAAAAGGTTAGTTTATTTCAGGCAAAAATAGTCCAGTCCATATTCTGGGTGGTAAAGGTCAAATCCACAACAGAAGTCATGTGACCACCAGAATCCATTTTGTTTCAGTTTTTAAAAAAAAAATCATTTCAAGGTTTTTAAAGATAACCTTAAAATACAGTTTCTTTAGAAATTCATAACACTGTCATGAAAACACTGTCCTGACACCTGTGTCTCATCATGTGCAGATCCCTCCTTTATCCTAGCCTATAAAATATACACAGTGTCAGTGTCTGCGCTGATGGCTGTGAGTGTAAGATTGAGTGGCAATGTCTCTTCATCTTCACTGTCTTCCTCCACTGACAGAAAGTATCCAATTATGAGATATCTGAAATGAATAAAGGACAAGTGTCAGGTTAAGGTGAAAACATAAAAATGTAGAAAATTTATGTCACAGAAGGAGACCAATTGGTCCATTCTCTCTGTGCTGGTGGATAAAGTGCTATCCAGCCTAATCCCACTTTACAGTTCCTGTAGGCTGCAGCGCTTCAGTAAATGTGATGAGAGTCTCTGCCTCCATCACCCTTTTAGGGTGTGAGTTCCAGACCCTCACTATCTTCTGGGTGAAAAAGTTTCTCCTCAACTCCTCTCTAATCCTTTTATCAATTAAATCTATACTCCCTGGTTATTGAGCTTTCTGCCAAGGGGAATAGGTCCTTCCTAACCACTCTATCTAGGCCCCTCATTATATTGTGCACATTAGTTAAACCTCCCCTCAGATGCCTCTGTTCCAAAGGAAACAACGCCAACCCATCTACTATTTCCTCATGGTTAAAATTCTGCATTCCTGGCAACATCCTCAAAATTCTTGCCTGCACCCTCTGCAGTGTGATGATATCTTTTCTTTCTATGGTGATCAGAATTGTATGCAGTTCTCTAGCTGGGGTCTATCTAGTGTTTTAGATCGTCCTAGGTTGATTCATTTGCTTCTCTATTCTTTGCCTCAAACTAATGAAGGAAAGCATCCCTATGCCTTCTTAAGCACCTTATCTACCTGTCCTACTATCTTCTGGGATCTGTGGACATGCTTTCCACGTTCCATTTGATCCTCTACAATTCTCAGCATCCAATCATTTATTGTTTGTTCCCTTGCCTTGATTGCCCTCCCCAAATGGATATCGGACATCTCTCTTTCTTTTCATCCCTTCTACTAGTGCATTGTCCGTAAATCTTTGTGCATGCTCTCTCATATATCCAGCCATTGCTCAAAGTATCATGGCTCAGACTGGCTTTTGGAGAAACTCCCACGATTTCTTCTGTATGTGGGCAGGGTTCTCAATGAGTACTTTGTGTCTATCTTCACTGAGAGGGATGACACAGACATTCTAGTTGAAGAGGAGGAGTGTGAAATATTAGATACAATAAGCATAATGAGAGAGAAAATACTGGATAGAATGACAGCCTTGAAGGTAGATAAATCACCAGGGTTGGAAGGATTGTATCCTAGGCTATTAAAGGAAGTCGGGGGGAAATAGCGGATGCTCTTGAGGATCATTTTCCAATCCTCACTAGATACAGGCAAGGTTTCAGAGGATTAGGGGTCTGCAAACCTTGTACCATTATTCAAAAAGGGTACGAGGTATAGGCCAGAATATTATAGGCTGGTCAGCCTGACTTCGGTGGTGGGCAAATTATTGGAATCAATTCTGAGAAACAAAATAAACTGTCGCTTAGAAAGGCATGGGTTGATCAGGGATAATCAGCATGGTTTTGTCAGGCAAAGATCATGTCTTACTAACTTAATAGAATTTTTTGAGGAAGTAACAAGGAGGATTGATGAGGGTAATGCAGTGGATGTTGTCTACATGGATTTAAATAAGGCATTTGACAAGGTCCCACATGGCAGACTGGCCAGAAAAGTGAAATCCCATGGGGTAAAGGGGAAGGTGGTGAATTGGATCCAAAATTAGTTCAGCGACAGAAAACAAAGGGTAATGGTCAATGGATGCTTGTAACTGGAAAATGGTTTCCAGTGGTGTACCACAGGGCTCAGTGTTGGGGCCCTTGCTGTTTGTTGTGTATATTAATGATTTGGACTTAAATGTGGGTGGCATGATTGGGAAATCTGCAGATGACACAAAAAATGGCCGTATAGTTGAAAGTGAAGAGGATAGCTGTTGTCTCCAGAATTATATCAATGGTTTGGTTGAGCGGGCGGAAAAGTGGCAAATAGAATTCAATCCAGAAAATTGTGAGGTAATGCATGTGGGGAGGGCAAACAAAGCAAGGAAATACTCAATAAATTAGAGGATATTGAGATGGATTGAGGAAGTGAGAGACCTTGGAGTGCGTGTCCGCAGGTCCCTGAAGGTGGCAGGACAGGTGGATAAGGTGGTAAAGAAAGCATCTGGAATGCTTTGCTTTATTGGACGAGGTATTGAATACAAAAGCAGTGATGTAATGATGGAACTGTATAAAATGCTGGTTAAGGCCACAGCTAGAATTTTGTGCACAGTTCTGGCCACCACATTACAGGAAGAACATAATTGCTCTGGAAAGAGTACAGAGAAGAGTTACAAGAACGCGGCCAGGGATTGAAAATTGCAGCTATGAGGAAAGATTGGATCGGTTGGAGTTGTTTTCCTTAGAACACAGGATGCTGGGGAGTGACCTAATTGAGGTGTAAGAAGTATGAGGGGTCTAGATAGAGTAGGCAAGAAAGACTTGTTCCCCCTAGCTGAGGGGTCAGTCACCAGGGGGCACAGATTTAAGGTGATTGGTAAAAGGATTAGAGGGGACATGAGGAAAAACTTTTTCACCCAGAGGGTTGTGGGCATCTGAAACACTCAACTCATTTAAAAGGTACTGGAGCTGTACCTGATGTGCTATAGCCTGCTCACAGCAGACCCTTACAGCTCTTTTCAAGGCTTAGCCAATTTCTCCATCAGTATGCATTAACTCCAACTTGGTAGGCAGTCACTGACCAAAAACTACCAAATAAGGTAAAAATCCAGTTTGCACTCAAATCTAAATATAAAATGGAACATTAGGCTACGGACCAGGTACTGGAAAGTGGGATTAAAATTATAAAGTGGGTAGTTTCTTTTTTCCTCTTTTTAGGCCAGTGCAGACATGATGGGCTGAATGGCCTCTTTTTGCGCCGTAACATTTCTACGGTTCTTGCAGCCCTTCCCCTTTAAATGCTGCAAGGTGTCTGTAAGTAGTGATAAGTACTAAAGACATTGAGCCACCCCCTGCTGATGAATGCTGCCAATGAAAATAATGGGGAGTGTTGGCTGCACACAGGAATCAGATAAAGCA
Organism: Cetorhinus maximus; assembly: GCF_964194155.1. Taxonomy (NCBI): domain Eukaryota; kingdom Metazoa; phylum Chordata; class Chondrichthyes; order Lamniformes; family Cetorhinidae; genus Cetorhinus; species Cetorhinus maximus. Next base: position 28,877,466 of record NC_135882.1, on the reverse strand, counting down.
GCATGTAGCTCCAATCAAACATGCTGCCTGCAATGCAGTTACCGGACATGGGTTAATCATGTACCACGACCCTCACAGCTCTTTTCAAGGCTTAGCCAATTTCTCCCTCAGTATGCATTAACTCCCACTTGGTAGGCAGTCACTGAGCAATAACCACCAAATAAGGTACAAATCCAGTTTATACTCAAATCTAAATATAAAATGGAATATTAGCCAGGCACAATTTAAAGGATTTCTAATCTTCCATCTTTTGTACAACCCATGTGTTAGATCGAGTCTTCCAGTCATTAACATTTGAAAGAATGGGTGATTAAATGCCTTACTAGCACTATTTAGTAAATGATAGTGTGGTAACTGGATGTATAGTCACTCCCTCTTGCCCATCACAAGTCATGTGATGTACTGCGAGGGTGTCAACCAAGGAGCTCTTAGCACGGACAATTGTTCCCTGCAGCCACAACCAGGAATTACAAAGGTCGGATTGCCTGCCTGGTGACAGGGTTAAAGACATCTCCACACAGCTGAAGAGAATTTGGAGTGGGAGGAGGGGATCTGGTCATTGTGGTCCATGTAGAAAACACATCGGTAGAATTGGAATGACGACCTGCAGATAGCGTTTGAGCAGATCTGGGCAAAAATTTGGCAAATAGGGTATAATTTTGGAAAATGTGAATTTGTCCTCTTTGGCAGGAAGAATAGAAAAGCAGTATTTTATTTAAATGGAGAGAGGTTGCAGGACTCTATTGTACAGAGGGATCTGAACATGAATCACAAAAAGTTAGTATGCAGGTGCAGCAAGTAATTAGGAAAAGAAATGGAATGTTGGCATTTATTGCAAGGAGAGTCAAATATAAAAGTTGGGAAGTGTTGCTACAACTGTATAAGGCTTAGTTAGACCACACCTGGAGTACTGTGTGCAGTTTTGGCCCTCTTACTTAAGAAAGGATATAATTGCAAGAAAAGCTGTTCAGAGAAGGTTCAATCAACTGATTTCTGGGACGAAGTGGTTATCTTATGAGGAAATGTTGAGCACATTGCACCTATACCCATTATATGCAAAACCTCAAAGGTAATAATCCCTGGATTGTTATCTGAGTCATGTGCCAATGGCATAAAATCATGCAGATTAGCAAAAAGAATTGTATAGGTCAAAGAATGGTTTGTACCAGTACTGGCGAAAGAGAGGGCTGTTTTGTTAGGATGGGCTCAACTAAAACAGGGCTAAGATCTGTATTGCTCAATGGTTTAATTAATCTGTCTTTGATTGTGTTAGTCTGTTTACTGATTTATATCTACTGTGCTTGATTGATTAATCCTGGGTATAGCCTCTGAGAGCTAAAGTGAACAGAAGTTTCCAGAAAGACCTGGAAAGGCAGAACTGTGAACGTGTGCAGATATCCTGTGATTGCTGAGATATTTTAAAGCACTGTAAATAAACCTGTTGTAGACTTAGAACTAGTGTTATCTCTACATTGCTCTGAGGTAAATCAGATATACAAAATTTACAACCAGCCAGCAAATACACAACAGGATCAATATCCTGGTGAAGTATATAACTATGGTAGTGGATAGGGCTTTAACTTAAGGTGGAGGGAGCAGGCCATGTGAAGGGAAATTTATAAATCTAAAGGGAAAAGTTGGGGCAATAGAGCTATGTAGCAATTTGGGTAAAGACAAGAAGAGTGGAATGTGAAGGGACAGAGAATTTAACAGTACTAGTGTATCAGCAACAAAGTTCATGCAAATAGTAGTAAGATAATAAAATTAAAGGTCCTTTATCTGAATGCACACAGCATTTTTCAGAGGATAGACAAAATAATGGCACAAATGGAGACAAATGGATTTGATCAAATCACCATACAGAGACATGATTGTTAGATGACCAAGGTTGGGAAATAAATATAGCAGGGTACACAACATTTTGAAATGACAGACAGAAGGGAAAAGGAGGAGGAGTAGTCCTGATAATAAAGGATGACAAGGACAGTTGTAAGAAAGCATCTTGATTTAGAAGGTCAGGTAGTAAAAGCAATATGTGTGGAGGTTAGGAATAACAAGGATCAGAAAAAGTTGGTGGGATTAGTCTATCCACCCCTAATAGTACTTACAGTTTGGAAAGAGCAATAAGCAAGAAAAAAATGGAGTTTGTTACACAGGCAATGTAATAATTGTGGGAGACTTTAATCTTCATATAGACTGGACAAATCAAATTGGCAAAGGTAGCCTTGAAGATGAATTTGTAAAATGCTTTTGTGACAGCTTTCTATAAGAATACATTGTGAAGCCAGCTCGGGACAAAGCTATTTTAGGTCTAACATTATATAATGAGACTGTGTTAGTTAATAATAGCATAGTAAATCTCCTAGTAAAAGAGTTTCTGCTATGCCGTTACCTCACTGTATTCTCACTCCAGGTGCCATATATAAACTGCAGCCAAGCACACAGTTCTCAATGCTTGCAGTCCAGGGCTACTCCAGTAAAGACATGGCCCTGAAAGTCAAGAAGAGTTCAGTGGCCCGGCACTGGAATGCCATTATGAGGCCCACTGTGATGTCCTCCACCTCACCCTGGCTGCAGGAGATCCAGCAATCTCACCTTTCCGGCTTGGGAGGCAGTGGTTGTGGCAGTCAGTGCTAACGCTGCACAGAAGAGGTTGGCCATCCAGTGGAGAAAGAAAATGAATGATCTCATCCATGCCGCCAGCTTAAGGCAGTCATCTCACCACTCTAAACTCACACACTTACAAGGCCATCACATGTTCATTGGCATTTCATTCACTGCCAGGTCAAGGGACATCACCACTCACTCTCTCACACACATCCTCAAATCTCCATTTGGTCTCATCTCCTCTGGAAACTGCCTTCTCAACCCTCACCATCTTGAGGCCACTTGAACAGATCAACATGTGACCCCACACACACCCTAGGATACTCCCTTCCCCAATACAGCCCTTGCCCTGCAGACTCTTCCCTTGCCTGAGGCCACTTCTCCTCCTTCCCCAAGCAAGCCCTAGCCCTGCAGCTGTTGAAAAGCCACCCCCACCTTACCGCTGGCCTTTGTAGTAGAGACCTGCCCGTGAGCCCACCTAAAAATGATGTGGTGCTGCCAGGGAAGCCTGGCACTGATGACTGTGAGTGCTGCCTGAAGCGAGGTGGGCAAACAAACCTTTAAGTCCTGAGCGAAGTGCAGCTCGCCAGGTGCGCGTCACTTATGTAAGTTGGGAAATGACCCAGTGTCGGGGAATGATTCCGGTGAGCAGGGATTATAATGAGATGCTAAACTATTGAAATTTGTTTCCCAACGTGCAGCGGCAGGAAACATGGCCCATCGTTGACGGGTGGAGCGGATGATCGCAAACTGGCAAACTGGTTTCATGACAGCATAAAGCCGATTTTTGGCCTTCTCACCATATTGTCCACTCAAACCGCCAAACTCGCCCACTGCCAACGGAAGCAGAAAATTCCGCCCTCTGTTTCTCTCTCCACAGATGCTGTCAGACCAGTTGAGTTTTTTCAGCACTTTCTGTCTTTGTTTAAATTAAGGATAGTATTAGATTAAAAGAAGAGGCACAAAACATTGCAAAGAATGCGGGTAAGCCTGAGGATTGAGAGAGTTTTAGAAAACAGCAAAGGGTGACCAAAAAGTTGGTAAAAAGGGAAAAATAAAGTATGAGAGTAAACTAGCCAGGAATCTAAAAAAAAATTCTAAGAGCTTTTACAAGTATATAAAAGGGAGAATAGATAAAGTAAAGGTTAGTCTCTTAGAGACAGAGACATGAGAAATTATCATGAGGGATGAGGAAATAGCAGAGACATTGAACTAATATTTTGTATCTGTCTTCACAATAAAAGACCTAAATCACACACCATAAATAGGGGTAACCAAAGAGCTGTCAAGAGTGACAAACTTAAGATAATTATTATCAGCAGAGAAAAGGTATTGGAGAAACTTAAGAGATTAAAAGCAAACAAATCGCAAGCACTTGGTGGCCTACATCTCAGGGTTTTAAAAGAGGTAGCTGCAGAGTTCCTATTGCAGCCACCATAAGACAATGGTTAGCACCCTGGTGATCAGCTCTGTACTAAGCTTCACCTGGTGTGACTCAGGAGCCCCACTCTGGCATGGCAGTCTCTGCCGCATTTGCCGCGAAGGAAGTCAGTGGGCTGAGAAGGTGCATGATTTGCTGGCCTTGTTTTTCTCTGGGTCCTCTTCTCAGCCAGATGAGTTTTTTGTTTTGGCTCGCTCTTTCCAAACAGTCAGCCTCCAGAGGTCGTGGCTGTCAGTGACTGTCTCTCAGTTGTCAGTGCCAATATCTGCCATCTTCATACCTTGCTTGCAGGTGTTCTTGTAGCAGAGGCATGGACACCCTGGAAGTGATGACCCAGTGACCAATTAACCATATGAAAAGTTTTTGGATATGCAGTTGTCACCCATCTGATGAACGTGGCTGAGCAAGCTCAGACTGCATTAACGTAGCAATGAATGTATATTGATGGAATTATCATGCTCCAGGACCTCTCAATCGGTGACCTTGCCCTGCCAAGAAATGCCGAAGATACATCTGAGACAGTGAAGGTGGAAACTTTTCAGCCTTTTCTCATGCCTAGAATATGTTGTCCAGATCTCACCACCTTAGAGAAGTGTGCTGATGATGCAGGCTTGGTAGACTCACAGTTTGGTGTTCTCAGAGATAGTGAGCTATAAATGACATCCTATATGACTGTGACAGAGGTAAACTTTCATTCCTGGCCCTTCTTGACTTGCCTGCACCCTTTGACATGGTTGACTACACTATCCTCCTCCACCGCCTTTCCATTGTTGACCAACTTGGTTGGGGGGGTGGGGGGTGGCAGTGGGGTAGTGGAGGAACTGCAGTCACTTGGTTCCATTCTTAACTATCTAATTGTAACCACAGAATCACTCGCAATGACTTCTCTTCCTTCTCCCACTTCATTACCTATGGTGTCCCTAAGGATCTATCGTCGGCCATCTCCTATTTCCAATCTGCATCCTGCCTGTGAGTGACATCATCTGAAGACTTAGTGTTAGTTTTCACTGTACGCTGAAGACACCCAGCTCTACCTCACCACCAGCTCTGTCTCGACTCTTCGACTGTTGCTAACTTATCAGACTGCTTATAAGACATCCAGTCCTGCATGAGGAGGAGCTTCCTCTAATTAAATACTGGGAAGACTGAGGGTAGTGTCTTTGGTCCCAGTTCAGCTTTGGTCCTCATTCCAAACTCCAGTTCCTAGCTATGAACTCCATCTGTCCCATTGTCTGAGATTAAGTCAGGCTTTTTGCAACCTTGGTGTCATATTTGATCCTGAGATGAGCTTCTGATCTCATATGCACGTCATCACTCAAGTCACCTATTTTCATCCCCTTATTATCGACTGACTTTGCCTTTATTTCAGGCTGTCTGCTGCTACAACCCTCATTCATGACTCCATTACCTCTAGGCTCGACTATTCCTCTGCACTCCTGATTGAGCTCCCACATTCTACCCTCCATAAGCATAAGATCATCCAAAACTCTGTTGCCCGTGTCTTAATTTGCAGCAAGTCACATTTCCCTATCACCCCTGTGCTTGCTGACCTACATTGGCTTCCCAGCCAAGCAACATCTTGTCTTGAAAATTCTCATCCTTGTTTTCAAATTCCTCCATATAGTTTAGCCCCCACTTCCTTCTGCAATCTAATTCTGGCCTTCTGTGCATTCTCAATTATAAATGCTCCACCATTGATGACTATGCCTTGAGTTGCCTAGGCCCAAGCTCTGGAATTTCCTCCCTGCACATCTCCACTTCTTTACCTCATTTTTCACCTTTAAGACATTCCTTAAAAGCTGCCTCTTTAACCAAGTGTTTTGTCATCTGACCTAATATCTCCTTATGTGGCTCTGTGTCAGGCTTTATTTTTTAATGCTCCTGTGAATCACCTTGGAACATTTCATTACTTTAATGAAACAGAAGTATGTTAATGTTCTTGTATTATTGACAGAGTGCTGCATTATCTGAGATTTTGTGCATGTTTTGGGTGAGACATTAAACAGAGGCCCAACTGCCTTTTTGGGTGCATATATGTATTCCCATGGCATGTTTTTGAAGAATAGAGAGGTTCCTTCTGAACAGCATTCCTCAAAAACAGATAAGCTAGTAATTCACATATATGCTTTTTTTTTGGGCCTTACAGTGCTTCCCAGCCAAGCAACGGAACTGAGGAACAAGAGTAGGACATTTAACCCCTTGAGCCTTTTCTGCCATTCAGTGAGATCACTCCACATATCAGCAGTTGCCCCATATCCCTTAATATCTCTGGTTGACAAAAATTTAACAATCTCAAATTGAAATTTTACAATTGGGGAAGTTGTTGGGGTGGGGGAGCTGTGGTAGTTGAATCTGATGATGGTGCAGCGGAAGAAAACCTGGTTGCAATTAAAATAATGGGATGGGAAGGGTGTGTGCCTGATAAACAGCTGACCCAATATAAGGCTGAAACATCTTTCACAGTTACTTTATGTATGTGATGTTGGTCACCTCATTGTATTCCAGTTATTATGTGAAACAGATGAAACAAGGTTCACTCTCTACTTCTTGATCCTTTTTGTTCTAAAGGAACACTTTTTTTTTGTTTCCTGATCTGATGCTCCTGGTGAAGGATAGTGCTCCCTGCTTTAAAATTGTTCCTTAGGAATGGTACAGATTAGATAAATGTTGTATTATTCAGCATAATAGTGTTAGCCTTGGCTCAATTATACCGTTTTCAAATCTGGGTCAGCAAGTTGTGGATTCATGTTCCACAACATGGACTTGAGCACGTAATCTAGGCTTAAACATCAGTGCTGTAAATTGTTGGCGGTGCTATTTGAAGACAAACAGCAGATGGTCAAGCTATTCCTCAACTAACCCTACTGGGGGTGTTTTGTGGTATAAAACCCTTTTAATTCAAATATCGATGTTCTAAATTTTTCATTTATAACAATGGGGTCCTCATTGCCTAACCTCATAATGTACGAACAACCAGTATTTATGACTCAAATAGAATTTATTAAGCACGATGTGAAATATACTTAGCAAGAGTAGTGAAGCCAGTGTGGAAGTTTCTTATCCCACAAGGCCCTAGGATTCCGTGAATGCTTCCAGCACAGGCAATGCCATTCTTTTCTGTTTCTGAAGTAATGTGGAACCTGTGCTGTAGAAGAATTACACCACAGAAGCAGTGGTGAAACTGTGCCAATGAAGATTCTGAATTTCCAACTTTTATCCTTAATTCTGCCTGTTCCTTGTCCCTTATTAGGAAATAGTCCAACTCACCTCTTTTCATTGGCTTACGGTGAGAGTCATCTGGTGTCTCCCATCTCTGTAACGAGAGTCATGTAGAGCTGAGACAAATGTCATATCTTATTTCCTTTGGGCCCCAGGAGTTTCATTCCATTGTGTACAAATGGCACAGCTTTGAAGATAGAGAGCAGTTGTGCAATGTTGCATCCTCTTATCAATGTACAAACAGTTGTAAACAGGAACATGTTAACCTATTCCCACTGATACTAAGGAAATTAAGAATAAATGCTGGCAGTAATTCCTAGCAAGATATCTTCATGAAATGTAGGTGTTCTGTCCTATAAATGTGGTTAATGAATCAAAGCATTTAGTAAGCTAAAATCTAATTAAAATATATAATTAAAAGATAAGGTGTCATACTAAGTTCAAGCTGCTGAGTTCAAGCCTTTTGCTTATTTATTTAAAGCTGACAAAGAGGCCCTCAATTGCACATAGTGCAAATAAAACAAATGCAAATGCTTGAACCCAGACTTTTTGGCATCTTAAAAGTCATTTGGTTCATCAAAAACAGTTTCTCACAGGCAGCTGATTCTTTGCTCCCAAGCTGCTTAACTGTTAACTGTCTCACTAGCAGAAATTCAAATTGGACTATTTAAAAGTTGGTTAAAATAAAATCCATGAATATTACTTCAAACCAATATGGAACGCTAAGAATTAGCAGTATTATCAAAACGTTACATAAAAGGTTTATCCCTCAGCCAATATTGTCAAAGCTAACTACCCATAGTTCATTTACTGTTTGTAGGACCTTGCTAAAGGAGGTCTTGTGGTGCAATGGGTGGTATTGCTGTCCTGAGCCAGAAGCTCCAGGTTCAAGTGCCGCTCCAGGATTTGAAGGAAAGTGCGTTCACAGCATGGCCAAACAGGTTGAGTGTCAACTTGTAAATCCTTTCAACATATGCCGATGGCCAAGAGCAGGACAGATTCCTGATCAGCCATGTGATAGAAAGTAATTGGAGCCTCTACCATAGCTTCAGGTTACAACATGCATGTGAAAGTACATGTTGCCACAGCAACTCGGACTCCATAGGGGCTGGTTGACTGGATGGTTGGTATGGATCAAATTGGTGCCAATAGCAATGGGGTTCAATCCCCGGTCCAGCTGAGGTGTATTCAAGACCTGGCTCCTTTCCCTACCTATGGTGGAGTTCATGACACCGTGGGTTGACCTGCCTTCAAGCAGAGAAGTCAAGAAAAAGTAAGTTCTCCCTATACACAAGTTGCCCCTGCGGTGTAACAGCAACTACAGAAGAGTTTCATGAGTTGTCAAGAACTTTGGAACATTTTGAGATAATTAATGGTAATGTATAAGGGCAAAATTGGGCTCTTAAACATCTATTTTTTTCGGCATTAAATGGCCTCTGAAAGTTTGAAAATTGCACCGATGATGCATGTGCACATATCTGACAGGAAGTGCGCTGGACATCATCTTGGAAAAAGGAATTGCGCTCATGCATTTAACAACAGTCAGCAGCATTCAGAGCAGGCCGATTGTAACTTCAATCAGTGTGGAACCAACACTGCCATTTTCAAACATCATGCTCAAGCTTACACCCTGCTTTAAGCTCATACAACAGAAAATTAAATTAGAAAGAATGTTGGAACCTCACCCCTCCGCCAGTGCTATTTAAAGGGGCATGGGCTATTTTCAGGTTAGTTGCTGGACTATTTCTCCTGGCTGCTGATGCGACTGCACTCATTTTTGGAGCATTCCTATACTGGGCTAAAGTTTGAATAGGAAGTGGTCTGGCTGGTGTTAAGTACTTTGTATTTCATTTAAAAGTTTGTACCGAAATAAGTAACTTCTGGGACATGGGTGACCTGTTTGGCCCTCCCCTTGGAATTAAGGATGACTGGGAGAAAGGAAAGAAGTCACACAGAGAAAAACAACTTGTCGGAAGAGGGAGGAGGGGAAAAGGGCAGGAGGCCATATCTGTTGAGGATCTTTAGAGATCAATTCTCTTAACTTACAGTCATCAAGGAGTAACGGTTGAGACATCTTTGGTTCAATAAGGAATTTGTGACTGAAACATGCCAACTGCTACAGCCACAGCTGCAATGTAATGAGAAATTAGGGAAGATAAACAAAGGCTTGATGACAGGGGTGGGTTTTAAAGGGAAAAGAAAGAAAGAGAGGTGGAGAGATTTCAGGGGAGGGAGGGTGATTTCCAGAGCTCACGGTTCCCCTTTAGGATTGAAAGTTGGCTGTAAGCACACAAGAACACAAGAGATAGGAGCAGGTGTAGACAATAGAGCCCATTGGCTGTGATTCACCATTCAATATGATCATGGCTGATTTTGGACTTCAACTCCACTTTCCTGCCAGCTCCCCATATTCTTTGATTCCCTGAGAGACCAAAAGTGTGTCTATTCCAGCCTTAAACATAGTCAATGATGGAGCCCTTTTGGAGTAGAGAATTCCAAAGGTTCACAACCCTTTAAGTGAAGAAATTCTTTCTCAATTCAGTCCTAAAAGATCAGCATTAATAGTGGTTAACCTAGGAATTCTACTACAAAGTACTAGGGGATAGCCTGGAGGGTATCAGCTGCCACTGTGAAATCCCAATTGTGGAGTTGTTTTCAAATGTACAAAACTCAAATATCAACCCACATCTGGTCAGCCAAATATTCCACCTCCCATATATATTGAAAAAGAGACTCTGGAGTATCTTGAGCACTTTCCATACCTTGGCAACCATTTCTCACAAAAAACCACCAAAGCTGTGTAATACCCCTATACTATTCGCAATCTACCTGACAGTGGCTTTTACCTCATCCAAGATCAACTGCCTACTGGTATGAGTATTAAATACTGTCTGGATGGAAACTCTTTAACCTCAGACACCTCTGTGCCAAAACTAAACAAGACACCATAGATATACATAATCTGCAGTTTGTGAATGACTGCAGTATCATTGCCCACTCAGCCTCAGGTATGCAAGTCATTCCCGATCTCTTCAATTCTGCATACAAGAAACTCAGTCTGCCCTTCAATTTTGGCAAAACAGAACTCATATATTAACCCTTCACTGTACCACCTCCAAGGCGAGTATATCCTCTCTTAGATATGAAGACCAAAATTTCACACAGTACTCCAGGTGTGGTCTCACCAAAGCCCTATACAATTGTAGCAAGACTTCCTTATTGTTCTATTCTAATCCCCTTCCTATAAAAGCCAGCATGACTCAGAAATTTAACATGCAGGTACAGCAAGCAATTAGGAAGGTAAATGACATGCGCCACAAGAGGTTTAACGACCTGCTGCACTCAGGAAGATTGAGTACCGTATTGGCATGGATCAGTGTGTTGAAGTGTTAAGGTCTGGCTGTACCCCCCGAGAAGTTCAGGGGTGTTAGAGTCTGAGTGCCAATTGTCAATGATCCCGGAGCTGGCCAAGTGGGTGAGCCCTGGCTGCTTGGACTGAGTGCCTTGTGGCTCAAGAGCCATGACTTGGATGTGCCCTGCAAGTTGTTCCTCAGCTGGGGCCAAGCAATGGCGCTGCAGGTAGAGAGTGGACTAATCAATGCTCCCCTGCCCTTTCGGGAGAAGACGGCCCATAACAACATTGCAAGGTTGTGCACTGGCAGAGACCCCCAAAACCATCTAATCCTCATGAGGTATGAGCAGGATGCCTTGGAAGTGAAGAGCCGGCATGCATCTCGGTCAAGCGACTGCGGAGAAGCTAGGGTGTCAGACGAAGGTAAGAGTGCAGTGCACAGAGGTGAGAGTTTCAGATAGTGCAAACATTCTTGCATTGTCTCATCATTGATAGGAGCGTGGATCATTGAAAGATGGTGGCACCATAATGCAGATCTCCATTGTCTCACCAGGGTGCCTGGCATGCACAATGACAGTGTGATGACTTAAACTAATGTCATGTCGTTCTTCCTTAGATTTGCCACCACACACCCGATCGTAGGATCCCGAAGAGCCACCCCTGATGTCAGAGTACCGCCAAGCTCCAGATGCACTTGCATCACACTTGCCAGACCAGGCACCAGCACAGATACCAGCACCTTTGTGGGCTTAGGTCGGCAGCTAGAATGTCAGTGCACAGAGGTGAGGACACTTCACGCTTGCTTGAGGTGCAGGGGGAGGCAGAGAGTGCCCAGAGCACCAGCAGTCGGAGGGCTGCTGGAGACCAGGCCGGTGCCAAGTCAAAGGCAGATAATGAGCCTCTGGAGTTATCCATTAAGCAGCAGATGCTGGGTGTCCAGTGAGATGTGCAGGAGGTTCTGGCAGACATCCATGAGAGTATGCATGCCATGGTCTCTCATACGGAGGAGCCCATGTGAAGCATCAGCACTGTGTTGATCATCATGGCCAAGCACACTGCCTCCTTCATTGAGAGAGTGCTGACTCTAATGGACACATTGCTCCAGGGTCAAAATCAGGGGTTCCTGGTGCTGCGCTCGGACCTGCAAGCCCTCACACAGGCAATGACCTCAGGTGGGCAATGCCAGTGTGGGAGATGGATGAGGCACCCAGTATCTCAGCTAGGTGCCGTCCATCAATGACGAGCAGAGAGGTCCAGAGCGACCTCACGTTGGCACATGAGCTGTCTGTGGTCTCTGCGGGCTTCTCGCAGGGCACTCTGGATGATGGCAGCTGCTCCTCCACCTCTCTACCAGTGACCATGGCATCTGATGAGGCTGCGGCGACTGGGGAGGTGCTAGCAGTGACATGGCCGCTCCCTCCTAGGCGGGGCCTGCACAGGCTCCACTGGCCAGAGGATGACCGCCAAGTTCATCAAGGCCAACAGGACAGCAGAGTCAGCAGGCAGTCTCCAATACCGCTGCCAGCAATGTGGGCGACACCAAGACACAGCACTTACAAACGTATGTTTAAGGCACCATGAGCACAAGAGGGACTGGTCACGGGTGACCTTCTGTTGTGTAATGTTTTGTTTATTTTAACTGGTCTGTGGTTGAAGAACTTTTTAATAGCCTTAACTGGCCTCTTAATTAATGGTGGGTGCAGCTTTGACTGAACAATCATGCGAGTGCACGATGACATTGGGACGCTCACCTGACATCATCACACGCTATTTTACGCTCGAGGGAGTCAGGCGTGCACCCGCCCGCTCAGAGAAAAACTCTGCCGCATGATCTTCTGAGCCAAGAATCTACCTCATTAATGTCTTTATGTCCTAATTTACTATCATGCCTACCTCTCCTCCTTTGTTCTTCTGTCCTTTTTTTCAAAATATTGTGCAACCTGCAATATTTATTTCCCAACCTTGGTCACCTTGTAACCAAGTCTCTGTAATGGCAATTAGATCTAAACCATTTATCTCTATTTGTGTCACGACTTCATCTATCTTATTGCAAAACTCCAAGCCCCTCCCTGTCCCACTCTGTTTTTATCCTAATCCCGACACTGTTCTGTTCCCCTTTTCTCTTTGGATTTCTAAATAACCCTTCAACTGAATCCAGCCCTCCCACCCCACCTCCCCTCCCCACCCCCCGCACCCCTGTCCCTGCAGTGCTCTATTAGTTTAAATCTCTATTTACAACCTTCATTATGCGATTTTATGCGCTTTGTCAGGACAGTGGTTCCAGCCCGGTTTAAGTGGAGTCCATCCTATGGGGAACAGTTCCCCCTTTCCTGAGTACTGGTGCTAATGTCTCATAAATGGAAACCCCTTCTTCCCACACCACTTTTTGAGCCACACATTTAATTCTCTAATCTGCTTGACACCATACCAATTTGCATTTGTCTCAGGTATCAATCCAGAGATGTTTACCTCTGATGTTCTGAATTTTAATTTGATGCTAACTCTTCAAACTCTCTCGGCAGAACAGCATTCCTAGTTCTACCTATGTCGTTGGTTCCTATGTGGACCATGACAATTGGATCCTCCCCCTCCCACTCCAAGTTCATCTCCAGCTGCAAGATGTCCTTAACCCTGGCAAAAGACAGACAACACAACCCTTGGAGTGTTAATGTTGCAAACGCTGTGACAGTCGAGTGCATGTTCTAGTTGTGATTAAGAGGAGCTAATACTAAGTGGGGTAAGGTTAGGGCACATATATAAGAACCAGTTTTCACCTGTGTGGGGGACCTATATGGAAGGGAAAGGTAGCCTGCATGTACGTTATACCGAGATTTGTGAATAAAGCTGTGTTGCAGACAGACTGGCTCCCACTCCTTCCTTTGCCAGACGGATGTTCACTGGAGTAACATGGAGCTTTCAGTCAGGGCTACAGAGAACAGTGCCTATCCCCTGGACTGTACTGCCGCCTATCTCTACCACATTCCTTTTCGCTCCCCCCACTTGTATGGCATCCTGCACCGTGGTGCCATGGTCAGTTTGCTCATCCACCCTGCAGTCCTACTCCTCATCAGCATAGGTAGCAAGCACTTGTTGAATTGCATGTTGATCAAAGTCAAGGACTAAAGCTCCTCCATCTTTTCCTGCTGGATTCCCATACCTGCCTGACTCACAGTCATATCTTTCTGTCCCTGACCATTGACAAACTCATAAGTTCTTTGTAATATAAGGGTTGTGGCTGCCTCCTGAAAGGAATATGTGTGTGTTAAATAAGTCAACAGCAAGACCATCAAATTGTAGCAAAGTGAAGAGATTTATTACATATAACATATGACCCAATAAACTAGGCAGTAATTAACACAGCTTAATAGGTTATACTTCCCGCATTGGCTATAGACAAATGTATGTAAAAACCCAGACGGGATTTGTCTTATGTACTTCTCAAACTCCTGTAGCTTCTTCAAACTTCTGAAATCTGCTCAGACTTCTATCGTTCTCTGATCCTGGGTAGAGGCAATTGCTTCCCCTTGTGTCTTTCTTCTCTTTGCTGCAACTAACATGGTTTCAACCTCCTTTCTTATAAACAGTTAATTAGTTTTGTCTATTACATTTAAGTCAATTAACTGGTTACCACAGCACTCTAACAAGGTCCCTGGTAGCTAGTCCTTACCCCTGTTCTATGTCAATCTTAAATATAAGAGATTGCACATTCACAAGCATGCATATCAGCTTCATTCTGGTTCTGACACCTCAGTTCAGTTTTTATGCAGTTGCAACATCATTTTATGGAAGCATATGTATTTTCAAGCACATACACAGGCTAGGATTACAAAATTTCACTTAGGGTTTGAACTCTGATACTTGAGGTTAGGCAGGCATGTTGAAACTGCTGACTTTGAATGCTGACTAGATTCCCTTGCAAAGCATGATTCTAAAACATTAATTACTCGCAATTTAACAATATTGTTTGGAGAGGGCAGGGGATGAGGGGATGGGGGGTTATAAATTTTCCCCTATTGCAAAAAAAAAACAATTATGAATAGCTTAGGCTGTTAGCGGAAATCCATGTATCAATTCTTCTGCCACAAGAAGATACCATAGATTTTGATAAAAGCTTAAGAAAAAACTTGCATCCTGAGATCATGCCTTTCATAATCTCAGGATGCCCCAGAATACTTTACAGCTAATAAAGTACTTTTGTGGAGTAGTCACTGTTGTAATGTGAGAAACACAGCAATAAAAATATACATAGCAATATCCCACAAATAACAATTCAATAATGACCATATTATCTGTTTTAGTGATGTTGATTGAGGGATACATATTGACCAGGACACTGGGGTGAACGCCCCTGCTCTTCTTTGAATTGCACTTTGGGATCTTTTACACCCTTCTGCAAGGGCAGAAAGGACCTCTGTATAATCCAAAAGGCAACACCACCAACAATGCAGTACACTCAGAGCACTGTTACTGAGGTGTTAAACAAGGCTGCACACTCATGTCTCTGGAGAGGTACTTGAATCTGACTCAGAGGTGTGAATAGTATCACACAGCCAAGGCTGCCACCTTGGTATTTAATGATTAGGGAGGGAGGTACTAATCTTCATGATTGGTTCTGAGTTGCATATATTATCTAAGTAAAAACATTGCATGTTGTGTGTCTGCAGGTCAATTCATAACATTTAGTGCGTGAAAGTGGAATGGCATTTATCACTCCGACATGTTCATGTGAATGGTGTGCAAGGGACAAATCTTACACTGGAGGATTCTTCTTTATTCATTCTTGCGATCTGAGCGGCATCTTTTTCATTCTTTCACGGGATGTGGGCTTCGCTGGCTGGGCCAGCATTTATTGCCCATCCCTTATTGCCCGTGAGAAGGTGGTGATGAGCTGCCTCTTTGAAGCGCTGCAGTCCATGTGGTGTAGGTACACCCACAGTGCTGTTAGGGAGGGAGTCCCATGATTTTGACCCAGCAACAATGAAGGAACAGCGATATTGCTCCAGGTCAGGATGATGTGCAGCTTGGAGGAGAACTAATAGGTGGTGGTGTTCCTAAGCATCTGCCGCCCTTGTCCTTCTAGGTGGTAGAGGTCAGGGGTTTGGAAGGTCCTGTTGAAGGAGCCTTGGTGAGTTGCTGCAGTGCATCTTGTAGATGGTACACATTGCTGCCACTGTGCATTGGTGGTGGAGGAAGTGAATGTTGAAGGTGGAGGATGGGGTGTCAATCAAATGGGCTGCTTTGTCCTGGATGGTGTCGAGCTTCTTAAGTGTAATTGAAACTGCACCCATCCAGGCAAGTGCAGAGTATTCCATTATGTTCCTGACTTGAGCCTTGTAGATGGTGGACAGGTTTTGGGGAGTCAGGAGGTGAGTCACTCTCTGTAGAATTCCCAGCCTCTGACCTGCTCTTGTAGCCAAAGTATTTATATGGCTGGGCCAGTTCAATTTCTGGTCAATGGTAACCCCCAGGATGTTGGGGGATTCAATGATGCTAATGCCATTGAATGTCAAGGAGAAATGTTTGGATTCTCTCTTGTTGGAGATGGTCATTGCCTTTCATTTGTGAGGTGTGAACGTTACTTGCCACTATCAGCCCAAATCTGAATGTTGCCCACATCTTGCTGCATATGGGCACAGACTGCTTGAGTATCTGAGGAGCTGTGAATTGTGCTGAACATTGTGCAATCATCAGCAAACATCCCCACTCCTGACTTTATGATGGAGGGAAGGTCACTGATGAAGCAGCTGAAGATGGTTGGGCCGAGGCCGCTATCCTGAGGAACTCCTGCAGTGATGTCCTGGGACTGAGATGATTGACCTCCAACAACCACAACCATCTTCCTTTGCAATAGGTATGACTCTAATCAGGGGAGAGTTTTCTCCCTGACTCCCATTTGACTCCAGTTTTGCTAGGACTCCTTGACAATGCACTCGGTCAAATGCCACCCTGATGTCAAGGGTAGTCACTCTCAGCTCACTTATTAAGTTCAGATCTTTTGTCCATGTTAGGACATAGGCTGTAATGAGGTCAGGAGCTGAATGGCCTTGGCAGAACCCAAACTGAGCATCAGTGAGCGGGTTATTGCTGAGTAAATGCCACTTGATAGCTCTGTCGACCACACTTTACATCACTTTACTGATGATCGAGAGAAGACTGATGGGGTGGCAATTGGCTGGTTGGATTTGTCCTGCTTTTTGTGCACAGGACATAGCTGGGCAATTTTCCACATTGCCAGTTAGATGCCAGTGTTGTAGCTGTACTGAAGTAGCTTGGTTAGGGGCATGATGATTTCTAGAGCACAAGCCTTCAGTACTATTGTCAGAATATTGTCAGGGCTCATAGCCTTTGCAGTATTCAGTTCCTTCAGCATTTTCTTGATATCATGTGGAGTGAATGGAATTGGCTGAAGACTGGCATTTGTGATGCTGGGGACCTCCAGAGGAGGCTGAGATGGATCATCCACTCGGCACTGCTGGCTGAAAATTGTTGCAAATGCTTCAGCTTTATATTGAGCACTGATGTGCTGGGCTCCCCCATCATTGAGAATGTGGATATTTGTGGACCCTCCTCCTCCAGTGAGTTATTTAATTGTCTACCACCATTCACAACTGGATGCGGCAGTACTGCACAGCCAGTATCTATTGTCCATGCCTAGCTGACGTGAGAAAGGTCGACACAACTATTTGGCCACCTCAGAGGATAATGGGACCACTGTCACATATAGACCAGACTGTGTACAGCAGGTTTCCTTTCATAGAGGACATTAGTGAATCAATTGGTTTTGATGAAAATTTGTTCAATTTTACCCACACCAGTTTTTTTTATATTTCCAGATTCTTTAAACTGAATTGCTGTTCTCTCACTGTTCTGGTGAGATTTGAATTTCATTCTCTGGATTATTAGTTTGGACCTTTTCATTATTCTATAGAACCATAGAACCAGAGAAAAGTTACAGCACAGAAGGAGGCCATTCGGCCCATCTTATCCATGCCAGCCCGAGGACACCCAGGTGCCCTTTCTAATCCCACCTTCCTGCACCCGGCCCATAGCCCTGCAGCTTACAGCACTTAAGGTGCAGATTCAGGTACTTTTTAAAAGAGTTTAGAGTTTCTGCCTCCACCACCAACTTGGGCAGTGAATTCCAGACACCCACTATCCTCTGCATAAAAATGTTTTTCCTCATGTCCCCCCTAAACCTTCTGCCACTTATCTTGAATCTATGTCCCCTGGTTCGAGAATTCTCCACCAAGGGAAACAATTTTATCCTGTCCACTCTATCTATTCCCCTCGTAATTTTGTACACCTCAATCAAGTCACCTCTCAGCCTTCTTTGTTCTAAGGAAAATAACCCCAACCTATCCAATCTTTCCTTGTAGCTACACTTTCCTAAGCCTGGCAACATTCTTGTAAACCTCCTCTGCACTCTCTCCAGAGCTATTACGTCCTTCCTGTAATGTGGTGACCAGAACTGCACACAATACTCCAGTTGTGGCCTCACCAGTGTTTTATACAATTCCAACATTATATCCTTACTTTTATATTCTATACCTCTGCCAATGAAGGAGAGCATTCCATATGCCTTCTTTACAACTGTGTCTACCTGAACTGCTGCCTTCAGGGACCTGTGTACTTGTATGCCAAGATCTCTCATTTCATCTACCCTTCTTAGTATATTCCCATTTATTGTGTAATCCCTGTAACTGTTTGACCTCCCTAAATGTATGACCTCACACTTCTCTATGTTAAAATCCATCTACCACTTTACCGTCCACTCCACCAACCCATCTATATCGTTTTGGAGATTATGGCTATCCTCTACACTATCCATTACTCGGCCAATCTTTGTGTCATCTGCAAATTTCCCAATCGTGCCCCCCACGTTCATGTCCAAATCGTTAATATATAACATAAACAGCAAGGGTCCCAACACCGAGCCCTGTGGAACACCACTCTCAACAACTTTCCATTCGCAAGGGCATCCATCGACCATTACCCTTTGTTTCCTGTTGCAAAGCCAACCTTTTATCCAGTTTGCCACATTACCCTGAATCCCATGGGCTTTTGCTTTCCTGACCAATCTGCCATGTGGGACCTTGTCAAATGCCTTGCTAAAATCCATGTATATAACATCCACTGCACTACCTTCATCAACCCTTCTAGTCACTTCCTCAAAGAATTCAATCAAATTTGTGAGGCAAGACCTTCCTTTAACAAATCCATGCTGACCATCCCTGACTAGTCCATGCCTTTCCACATGGCAGTTAATCCTATCTCTCAGGATTGATTCTACTAATTTTCTCACCACCGATGTAAGACTAACTAGTCTATAATTGTTTGGCATTTCCTTTGATCCCTTTTTAAACAATAGAACTACATTTGCATTTCTCCAGTCCTCCGGTACCTCCCCTGTATCTAGTGAAGATTGGAAAATCATCCTCAGAGCATCTGCTATCTCCTCTCTGACTTCCTTCAGCAGCCTCGGAAACAATCCATCTGGCCCTGGTGACTTATCAACCTTCAAAGATTTCTACCCTTCGAGTACTTCCTCTCTCTTTACGACTATCCCATCCAATATCTCACAGTTTTCCTCCTGAGCTACTATATCTACATCCTCCCTTTCCTTTGTAAACACGGAGACAAAATATTCATTCAAAACCCTTCCCACAGCCTCTGCATCTACACACAAGTTTCCATCTTCATCTCTGATAGGTCCCACTTTTTCCTTAACTAATCTTTTAGCATTAATGTATTGGTAAAACATCTTTGGGTTATCTTTAACTTTACTTGCTAATCTTTTTTCATGCCAATCTTTTTTCATGCCCTCTCTTTGATTTCCTTATTTCCTTTTTTACTTCATCCCTGCACTTCCTATATTCGTCTAGGCTATCTGCAGTGCTTAGTTCTTTGTGCCTATCGTACGCTTTCTTTTTCTGTTTGATCTTCCCCTGTATTCTTCTAGACAACCAGGGGGGGTCTAGATTTGGCAGTACCATTCTTATTTTTATAGGGGACATGTCTACGTGGTACAATTAGGATCTCGCTTTTTTGTGCTTCCCACTGGTTTTCCACTGTTTTATCCTCCAGCAGTGCTGCTCAATACACCTCAGCCAAGTCCCTTCTCTTTTCTGCAAAATTTGCCTTCCCCCATTCAAGACTTTTACTCCTGCCTTATCTCTGTCCTTTTCCATGGTAACGTAAATCTAGTTGAATTCTGATCCCTGTCCCCGATATGGTCGCCAACTGTCACTTCACCCACTTGCCCTTCTTCGTTCCCCAAGACTAGGTCTAGAATTGCAACTCCGCTCATTGGGTTTGTCACTATTGGTTGAAAAAAATGTTTTGGACACACTGCATCAATTTTTCTCCCTCAGTGCCCCTTATATTGTTTGAATCCCAGTTGATATTAGGATAGTTGAAGTTTCCTACTATTATTGCCCTCTTGTTCTTACAAGCAGAAATTTGCCTACATATTTGTTCTTCTATCTCCCTTACACTATTTGGGCGTCTGTAGTATACTCCCAATAGTGTGACTGCCCCTTTTTTATTTCTAAGCTCAATCCATAAAGTGTCGTTTGTTGACCCATTTAGGATATCATCCCTTCTCACAACTGGAATTGATTCTTTAACCATTAGTGCTACCCATCCCCCTCCTTTATACCTCCTTCTCTATTGTGTCTGAAGCCTCTATAACCAGGGATATTAAGCTGCCAGCTTTGTCCCTCCTTTAGCCAGTTCTCCGTTATAACAATGACATCCTGCTGCCATGTGTCTACCTGTGCGCTTAGCTCATCTACCTTGTTTGTAATACTCCTTGCATTGAAGTATAAACAGTTTAACCCCGTCAATTTCCCTTGCTGGACACTTTTTAAACTTTGCTTCTCCTGTAAGTCCATGTCTATCACAATGCCCCTAGCTAATGTTCTACCTCAATTTTTCTGGTCTGAATCTGACCTATCTGATCCTACTCCTGGGATCCCATCCCCCTGCCACACTAGTTTAAATACTCCCCAACAGAACTAGCAAAAGCCCCCGCAAGGACACTGGTCCCAGCTCTGCTTGGGTGCAGCCCATCTGGTTTGCACAGGTACCACCTTCCCCAGAACCAGTCCCAGTGCCTCAAGAATCTGAATCCCTCCCAGCTATACCATCTCTCCAGCCATGTGTTCATTTGGTCTATCCTCTTATTCCTGCTCTCACTAGCACATGGAACTGGGAGTAATCCTGAGATTACTACGTTTGAGGTCCTGCATTTTAATTTATCTCCTAAATTCCAGTACTGAGCTTGCAGGTCCTCATCACTTAGTTTACCTATGTCATTGTTACCAACGTATACCACGACCACTGGCTGTTTACATTCCCTCCCCAGAATGTCCTGCAGCTGATCCGTGACATCCTGGACCCTGGCACCAGGGAGGCAACAGACCATCCTTCATTCACGTTTGCGGCCACAGAAGCATCTGTCTGTGCCCCTAAATATTGAATCCCCTATCACTATAACTCTGCCACTTGTTTTCCTCCCACCCCTCTGAGCAGCAGAGCCACCCATGGTACCGTGAACTTGGCTGTTGCTGCTTTCCCCTGAGAGGCCATCCCCCCCAACAGTATCCAAAGTGGTATATCTGTTAGAGAGGGGGATGACCACAGGGGACTCCTGCACTACCTTCCTGAGTCTTTTAATGTTCCTGACGGTCACCCATTCCCTTTCTGCCTGTGTAATCTTCATCTGCGGTGTGACCACCTCGCTAAACGTGCTATCCACGACTTGCTCAGCATCGCGGATGCTCCACAATGTGTCCACCCGCAGCTCTAGCTCCGAAATCCAGTTAGCTAGAAGCTGCATTTGGACACACCTTCCGCACACATAGTCACCAGGGACGCTTCCAGCGTCCCTCATTTCCCACATCCTGCATTCTTTGACAGTGGGTCCTCCTCGATCCCCTTCTGAGTTGTGGTGACTGCGCTGACTTCTCCCAGAATGCCTCTGAGTCACTTCTCACTACCGCCCTCTGTTGGATGCTCTTCCTCCTGTTGAGAGCAAGAGTCTTTCTCCTTGATCCCCTTCTGAGTTGCGGTGACTGCGCTGACTTCTCCCAGAATGCTTCTCAGTCACTACTCACTACCGCCCTCTGTTGGGTGCTCTTTCTCCTGTTGAGAGCAAGGGTCCTTCTCCTCGATCCCCTTCTGAGTTGCGGTGACTGCGCTGACTTCTCCCCGAATGCTTCTCAGTCACTTCTCACTACCGCCCTCATCCAGTATCTTAAGCACAACGTAACCATACCTGACATACTCACTGTGTTCCTGACTCTGGAAATAATTAATCAAAAATGGCTGTCTCACAGAGCCAAATACAAGCTGCTGAAGGCACAAATGATTATTGAACAAGGTTTCGGCAAAGTTTGTGATATGTGCTGTCATGTAGTGATACAACTGTTGAAGTTGCTGCACTGTCAACAATTTATGTGAGGTATAAGGTAAATTTCAAAGAACAGAAAAAAGAAATGTTCTACATTCAACAACTGGACTGTTATGTGAAGACACAGGACCAACATTCCAGCCAGTGGTGTTTTGAAGTGGACACTTGCTTGGCACTGGCAGCATTCCAAGCTCCTATCTGATTTTGCTGCTCTGCATAATGGAATTTTGCTGTGGAAAGGAATCCTTGTGATGTTTTTCAAGAGAGAAAAAAAAACACTTTCACCTTGAAGGATTTATTGCCTGATTTCCAAGAATGCTTTATACTTAAATGTACTGGTTTTCTTTTACTCAAAAGGTGAATGGACATAGTTTTAAGTCACAAGCCATAGCACCTGAGGCAGGTGGAGAGTGAGCGGTGTCAAAAATAGAGGCATTGAAAATGTTTTCACAATGTCCAGGGACATTAAGCAATTAATTATCTCATCATAGTGGCCAATAGATATTCACAGCCATTGTAATGAGGACAGTTATATTCATGCGGACTTAATCTGAGGTATCCAGCGGAATATACATCTGGAAGAGGGGATGGTTATTTGTTTGAAAGACCTGTTGACAAATACCTGCAAGAAGGAAGTGTCAGAAACTTGACCTCCCTGTTTCCTGGGGCAAGACCTTTCAGAAAAAAGGAAAAATCCCTTTGCTGGTGACAGTCAGATCTTTTAAACAAGAGACTGCGAGGCATAAACCTGGTGCTAGGACTGGGAACTAAAGCACACAATGTCAGATTTTGGAGTTAAGGAGTTGTTTATAAAGAAAGGTATGATCAGAAAAGAAATAAGAAAAAACACAAGCAGGAAAGATATTCATGCAGTGCCTTTCATGTCCTAGGCCCAACCATCTTTAATGCTTCATCAATGAACTTCCTTCCATCATGAGGTCAGAAGTGGGGATCTTTGTTGATGATTGCACAATGTTCAGCACCATTCGTGACTCCTCAGATACTGAAGCAGTCCATGTCCAAATGCAGCAAGACCTGGACAATATCCAGGCTTGGGCTAACATGTGGCAAGTAACATTGATGCCACACAAGTGCCAGGGAATGACCATCTCCAACAAGAGAGGATCTAACCATCGCCCCATGACATCCAATGGCATCACTTTTGCTGAATCTTTCACTATCAATATCCTGGGGATAACCATTGACTAGAAACTGAACTGAACTAGTCATATAAATACTGTGGCTAAAAGAGTAGGACTGAGACTAGGAATCCTGTGGCAAGTAACTTGCCTCCTGACTCCCCAAAGCCTGTTCACAATCTACAAGGCACAAGTCAGGAGCGTGATGGAATACTGTCCACTTGCCTGGATGAATGCAGCTCCAGCAACACTCAAGAAGTTTGACACCATCCAGAACAAAGCAGCCAGCTTGACTGGCACCCCTTCCACAAATATTCACTCCCTCCATCACTGATGAACATTAGCAGCAGTGTGTACCATCTAAAAGTTGCACTGCAGAAACTCACCAAGGCTCCTTCGACAGCACTTTCCAAACCCACAACCACTACCACCTAGAAGGACTAGGGCAGCAGGCAAATGGGAATACCACCACCTGGAATTTCCCCTCCAAGTCACTCACCATCCTGATTTGGAAATATATTGCCGTTCCTTCACTGTCGCTTGATCAAAACCCTGGAACTCCCTCCCTAACAGCACTGTGGGTGTACCTACACCACATGGACTGCAGGGGTTGAAGAAGGCTGCTCAACACCACCTTCTCAAGGGCAGTTAGAAATGGGAAATAAATGCTGGCCTAGCAGCGACGCCCACACCCCATAAATGAATGAAAAAAGAATGACCTCAGGATGTCACAAAACACCTCAAAGCCAATAAAGTAATTTTGAAATGCAGTCACTGTTGTAATGGAGAGAAACATGGCAGCCAGCTTGTGCATAGCAAGGTCCCACAACACTGATGCGATAATTAGCTAGATAATCTTTTTTTAATGATGCTTTGAGAGAGAAATATTGGCCAGGACATCAGAACAAAATATAAATCAGATCACAATAAGAACAGTTATCTAGGAGAGGTGTCAGTGAATAGAATCTACTTGGACTGTTATTCTCTGTATTCATTTATAAGTAAAGCAGCTTAACTATTTATATCTGGCTTCGTCTGATTAATTTGTTCTTATTCTGCCTTTAGAAAGATGAGGGAAGACACATGAAGACACATGCACAAGACATGTTATCAGTTCATATCACAAGGGGTCCTATTGTTACACCCCTATGATTGCACTGTAATTAGATGTAGAGCAGTATGATCGCATTTTTGCACAAAAGAGACTCATATCATTATTGGCAGTAACCTGAAAGAATGTCTAAAATGCAAAACTTGCAACACCACCAAAAGCAAATGTCAAACCTTTAGAGCAGCAAAACAGGCAGAAACTGAGAGCAACAATAATTTAATGGAAAATTAGAAACTGTTTGCAACTCACATATTAAATTGCTGAGCATAGCTGAAGCAAGTTTGAAATGTCAGCCAAGGCTCAGTGGAATTATTCTGATTCAGAAGGTTGTGGATTCAAGTCCCACTTCAGCGATTTAAACATAAAATCTAAACTGTGTTTTCAGTGCAATACTGAGAGAGTGTTCCACTGTCAAAGGATCATTTGGATGAGATGTTATATCAATGCTCCATCTGTATTCTCAGATGGCTATAAAAATCCTGTTTTGTTGAAGAACAGGATATCTCCCTTGTATCCTGATCAATATTTATCCCTCAACCAACAAGACTATCTAGTCATTATTACACTGCTGTTTGTGGGACATTGTGTACAAATTTGCTGCTGTGTTCCCTGTATTACAAGGTAACCACACGTCAAAAATACTTCATTGTTTGTTAAGAAGCCCTTAGATTGTGAAAAGTGCTATATGAATATACGTTCCTCCTTTAAGAGAGGGAAGTAGTGAAGGGTAAGGAGAGAAGTATGCCAAGGTGAATTGAATTTGAAGAGGAGAATCCTTAGCCTATAAGGTAAGGGTTCTCCTCTTCACTATTCATCGGAGGTGGAGGGAGTGAATGTTTGTGGAAGGGGTTCCAATCAAATGGGCTGCTTTGTCTTGGATGGTGTCAAGCTTCTTGAGTGTTGCTGGAGATGCATTCCATTATGAATCCCACAAAATTTGTCACAGTTTTCTGAAGCACAGGTGATAAAATGGTGGGTATAGCTTTAGTTAAATTAAGCTTCTATTTTGCTACACTTCCAGTTTTTTTGAGCTGCCACAGTCTGTGTCTGCTTTTTTGAAGCTGAAGTTTGATTTTCTGAGTTGACATGTTTGACCAGACAATGTTGAGGATGTGTCCTAAACAGAACTGAAAGGACTCTGTGACTTCATGCAACAAAAGGTACTACTAATGTGCAGAGTTTCTGTGACATCAAACGTGACTTTTCCCTCTACCTGTTTCTTGCAGAGCAGAGTATGTATAAGCTGGTGACGAATCTGTGGTATCCATCTCCTGCTACTCACCTTTACCTTCACTGCAGCAGACTTTGAACAATACGCTTCTCTCACCAGAACGGATCCAGCTAGAACAGATTCAGGCAGTGTGAACTACTGGACTATAAGAGTATCCTCCAAATAGTTGCATCTTTTTGAAGTCATTAACACTTCAGTTTTTGTGATTTCACATTCTTTTTGCAATTTGTGACAAATAACTTTATGCAGGCACAACTCTTCTGTTCTATTTTATATCCAATCAATCTCAGTATAAATAGAATATATTTTGTCCAATGGGTCATGCTAAATAGGGTCCTTGGTCCAAATAGAAAATTGACACTGGGGTGGTTGTTCATTTTACAGCCTGTTAAGCATCATCTGCTTGGAGCACCACGAGGAAATTTTGGTGGTGTGGAGCTCATGCCATTAACAGAATCCAGTTGATTTCTATTCTGTTGAAGTCAATAAATGGATAACTCAGCAGGTTCTGCAAGGATGTGTCCCACAGCTACGTTGTTTTTTCCTCTGCTCCCTGCAGGCAATGCTTAACGGCAAGGCTTTAAATCTATCCTACTGTCTTTCTGTCACATTCCACTTTTGTACTTTGCCCTAATAATTCATCACTGGACAAAAGGCAAATAAGTGCATAATTGGATAGTAACAGATGTGAAATAATAAAGGCCAGGAGAAAATAAATAAATTAATTCAGTGAAAATGAAAATAGGGTGGTTTCTATAATGGACAGATAATCAATTCTGACAATTTACTGCTGAAGCAATTAGGGTGAAAATTATACCCATTTTGGATAATCTTTGATTCCATTTGCTGTGAACTGTAAGAGCAAGAACACAAGAAATATGATTCTACACGGACATTCGAGTTTTTGGCAGACGCAATGGTTGTGGGAAGCCCGTGAGAAGAATATGCCGTAGAGGGGTTATAAACTAATTTGTTTAAGTTAAGAAAGATGACCCATTGATGTTGTTGGAAAGCATAGCATATTCATTGTTTTTGTATTAATATGTGGATCAAGTTGCACGGATTAAACCAAGTGATTCTGATAATAATTATTCTTTTGTATATTTAGAAGCAAAATACTACAAATATTGGAAATCTGAAATAAAAACAGAAAATGTTGGAAATATTCAGTGGGTCTGGCAGCATCGGTGGAGAAATAGAGTTAATGTTTCAACTCTGAGACCTCTCAACAGAAAGGCTGCTTGAAAGGTGAATGAAAAATCACAGACATGAAACATTAGGGGGAATTTTACAGCCCCAATTGGTTTATTTGAAAGCAGTGGGGGGGCACTTAAATAAAATGAGTGGCTATCCCACTACCTTCCCGCCCACCCCCAAGCTGTCCCCCATATTTCGGTGGACGGTTAAGGCATCAGCCAGTCTGCCCCACCCTTAGGCCTATTGAAGCCCTTACATTGTCAATTAGAGGCCACTTAAGTGCCTGTTTTTACCTCTGCCGTAATACATTAGGCAGGGAAAGGTGGATGGAAAGTGGCCAGCCGCTACTTTGCCAACTTAGGATAAAAGGTGGGAAGGAAGCAAGCAAGGGGTACCTCCTTTGGGGGTTCCCCTCAGTTCATCAAGGGCACCACCACTGAGATGATACCCATCCTTTGTGTCTCCCTCCGGAGTGTCAAACCGGACAGCCCCTCCCCCTCCTTGCTAGAGTTTCTGATCCCTCCGTGACCAAAAACCCTGGACTTATCTTTCAGCCTGACATCCATAGTCTACTCTGCTGCTGGCCGACCTGATTGGCTAGCAGTTCTTGAGGGTGGGACTTCCTGTCCCTGAGACGCACAAGTCCCAATCTCACCTTGTTAAGGCTGACCCCAATGTGTTATCTCTGCAGGACAGCCCATTTTCAAGACAGCAGGTTCAAGACTGAGTTGTCTATTGGGGGCGGGGCTGGGGGTTGGGGGGGTGGGGGGGGGGGTGGAGGAGCAGTGAACAATATGTCTTCCCCATCAATTCACCCCATTAACTCTGTTTCTCTCTCCACAGATGCTGCCAGACCTACTGACTATTTCCAACATTTTCTGTTTTTACTTCTGAATATTCACTTGCATGAAATAACCCAACTTACAAACTTATATCAAGCCTTGTCTCACTCGGAGCTTGCCCAGAATGCCTTTGGAGAAATTGAAAGCTAGAGATATAGGCCAGAATTTTTCCGTCGGCGAGTAGGGGGCGGGGCCCGCTTGCCAATGTGAAAATGACAGGGGATGACATCGGGGGTTCCCCCTGATGTCATCTCGCCCCATTTAAATATTCAGGAAGGCAAGGGGGTCAGCACGATCAGCTGTCCGCCCGCCGACCTGTCAATGGCCAACTGAGGCCATTGACAGGGTAGTTAACCCAATTAAAGGCCCTGCCTGTCCAACCTTTAGGCTGGCAGGCAGACCAGGAGCCCCAGCGGGCTTCTGAAAAAACATAAAACCTCATCCACCGGCGGGATGAGGTTTCATGTCTGTTTTTAAAAAGTTTAATAAAGTTTTAGTCATATTTATTAACATGTCCCATCTCGTGTGACATTGTCACATGAGGGGGACATTTTAATAATTTTTTATTTTTGATGTTTATAAACCTTTCAGCGCTCTCCCTAAGGCAGCACTTAGTCTCTGGGAGATGTGCGCTCTTTCATGCGCATGCGTGAAAGAGCGCACTCTGACAGTTGGGGAATTCCCCCCCCCGCACAGGAAGCGCATAGCACTTCCCGTCGGGCAGCCCACTGGGGCGGGCCTTAATTGGCCCGCCCACTCAAAATGGCGGTGTGGCCTGCTTCGGTGGCGGCTATCAGCTGCCCGCCCTTCAAGGGCAAAATTCTGCCCACAGAAATATTTAGGGCACAGAGAGGGGACCAGCTTTAAAAGAGTTATCCACTCTAATTCCACCTTCCAACCCATGACCTGTAGCCCTTTAGCTTACAGCACCTCAAAGTGCCTATTCAAGTAATTTTTAAATGCCATGAGGGTTTCTACCTCTACTGCCCTTGAAGGCAGTGAGTTCCAGACTCCCACCACCCACTGGGTGAAACAATCATTCCTCAACTCCCCTCTAATTTTTCTACCTATCGCTTGAAACCTATTCTTCCTGGTTATTGAGCAACAGAAACATAGCCTTCCTATCCACTCTATCTAGGCCCCTGGTAATCTTATACACCTCAACTAATTTTCCTTCAGCCCCCTCTGTTCCAAAGAAAATAATTCCAGCCCATCCAATCATCCCTCTTAGCTAAAATCCTCTGTTCCTGGCAATATGCTCATAAATTTCTTCTGTATCTTTCTAGTGTGATCACATCTTTCTTGTAATGCAGTGACCAGGACTGTACATGGGACTCTAGCTTCCCTTACGCCTTCTTGATCACCTTATCTATCTATCCTGTTACCTTCAGGGATCTGTGGACATGCACTCCAAGTCCCTGTGTTCCTCCACACTTCTCAGAATCCTACTATTTATTGAAGAGGTAAACATTTGGAGAACACAAATATCTGGTTATACTTCCCATGTTGCAATATCATGCAAATTAACATAGAGCAACCTGAGTCAACTTCCACAAAAATGATAACCTCAGTCCACTGACACGAGGGACTAATGCCACTGAGCCCAAAGCATTATGTTTGCCCAGTCAAAATTTACAAAACTCTCTGAGTCAGGAACAACATCACAATGTAAATGTGCCTGTGTTCACTCTGCAGTGCAAACATTGTTCATTCTGGTATTTTCAGTTCTACCAACATTGAATTCTACAAACACATCATTTCATACTGAACTAATTTGAATCTTATTTCTTCCTTTCAAGTGTAAACTCCACTGAGACGTGGAGATTTCATGCTGTGCATTTTGCTACTGTGCCCATTTACGAAATCCACTAATACTCAGTAACCAGGGATATCAAATATTTAAAACCTCCGTGTAGAATCAATATATTTTGATTGAGGTATAAGCATTGTTTGATTTCGATGTAAGCTGAGCTTTCAACTTCCTTTGTGAACAATTTTAAATGCTAATGGCTCAGGTAACGTAAAGCACTGTATGGAATATAAACAGAAAAACACATAATCACATTAAAAATTGAATTAAAATATTATTTTTGCATTTGTTGGAATGATTTACTACTATAATTGCCATAAATATTTGAAATTATAGCCTGCTATATCCCAAACATTAGAAGAGTTTGAATTATTTGTTGGTAAGGGTAAATCACTGCAACTTGATATATTACTGGAATGAAAAAAGTAATTCTCATCCCATTTTACAACCTTTTTAACATGTAAATTGATTTGATAACGTTATCTAATTAATATTCAATGTTCTGCTAACATACTTGTTAGAATAAGATATCAGGCAGATATCACAGTTGGTCCTTATTAAAGAGGATCTAAGGGATATATTATAATTGTGGTATAACCAGTGGGTTGTCCATTTGTTCAAAAAAGTCAGATTCTATACATATAAGGGTTGATTCCCCAATTAGGTACTCCCAGCAGGGAGCAGCACTCCCTGGCGGTCTAACCATTGTGGATCAAGATATTTAAATCTGAGCCTCCCGGACTGCTTTTTCCCAACCAGTGCTCCCTATCAGTACTACTATCTGCCAGGGGAAATTAGTTAATATAGTACTTATACAACAATCTCTCTTCACTTCTATTTTCTTTTCCCACTAATTTTCACACTTCACTCCGCCTCCCCTAAAAGCAGTCAGTCCTCACTTGGACACGGTTCCAGTTCAACAGTTCCAGTGCATAGTTACAGAAACCAGTTCTAGGGTCTTGTGGGGTCTTAAAGGCTTATCCATAACCTCCCCTTGCCCACACACTGAGCAATTGGACTAATATTCTAGTAGATTCAGCATATCTTCTCTCTAGAAAATTTAGAAATGTCATGTAAGACTGCATTTTGTTGCATTTTTAGTCTTGTATATGGAAAATTATTCATGCTTTCCATTATATCTCTTTATATTTCTACTTATATCGAAAATCCTTGAATACACTACCTCACACATTTGCAATCCTCTTGCATATTCTTACCATCCATCTTTCACTTTGGAGAGAATTTTATGGCCCTGTTTCGGTGGGGACGGGGCTGTAAAATGTGGCGGGCTGTTATAAATCCCATTGACGACAGCGGGAAAGTTAAATCCCGCTGTCGCAAAATTCTGTTCAAACATCTCATAATATTTCTCTTATGAGCTCACTTACATATTTTATAATGTTCTCCTTGCATCCTCTCACATTGCCTTCGCTTCTCAGAATTGGCAGCCAGGGCCATGATATGAAATGGCCAATGGAAGTTGTAGTATAAGGGTCTGACACATAAAGGTCTAATGTGAAACTGAGTATAGTAACACCCACACAGTGATGCAAGAGAACACATGATCCACATCTAGTGGTCAGTGTAGTGTTGGACAGAGCTGGGTGTAGAAGAAAGCATGGAGACAGCTCCTAGCTTGGACCTTTACTGTACCTATAAATATAGTTCCTAGTAGTTAATAAATACTTACTGTTGAACTACCTAAGGCTATTAATACCTTAATAAGACCTGCCAAACTATGCCCAATACCTTACAACATGGTGGCAGCGAATGGAACAACTCAAAACCTCGCAAAGACTGCAGACAAAAGCTTAAAATCCTGGAAAACTGGAGGAAAAATCAAAGGAGCACTCCAACCTAAATAAAAGATCAAGAATCGAAGGCGCAGAAGGAAATTGCCAGAGAAAAGCTCCAAAGAAAGGCTTTGAAGCTAAAGGCAGAAATTAAGCTCCTCACTGCAGCAAAAGACTCCATTGAATCCTGCGGAAGTCCGCTTTCAATACTCAATGCACAGTCATGCACACCTAGCGGGGATGAGCTAAAATTTTTAAATTCCTGTACAACATAGTTCGTGAAAAATGTTAAATACTGCAGTGGTCAGAAGCTGCCGTTTAAATCGCAGTCCGAGAAGCCCGATTCTCGAGTCGATGCCTGAGCATGTGACGGCTGAGTTCGCCTCGAACCTGGGGAAAAAAATTAAACATTAATCGCGCCTGAGTAGGCAGCTTAAAAAAACCCATCAAAAGCTAGAATTTGACTCCCCCAAGACCTGAGAACATTGCACTAAAGCGGGGAAGACTCCAACCAGTCGATCCAGGCAGCCAATGTTGAAAACATTTACACACTGAGATCGCGAATACCATTACTACGGGAGTCCAAAACTAGCAAGTGTGGGAAAACCCTTTGTGAAGAAGGACATGGTAGCGTCATCTTGGATTTTCAGAAATCGCTTAAAGTTGATCCTGCAATTTAAAAATTTTAGCCACGGATGAAAAATCCACTCTTTCAGATCAATTTGGACTTTTCCAAAGCCCAGATTATTCACAAAATTGGGGACTCAGAAGAAAGAGATTCCTAGGATACTCGAAACGTCAACTCTTTTCTTCTGCGCCGATGCTGCCAGACCTGCTGAGTTTTTCCAGGTAATTCTGTTTTTGTTTTGGATTTCCAGCATCCGCAGTAGTTTTTTGTTTTTATTCCTTAGATACATGATTGCTTTAGGTCTGGCTAAAAAGACAGAAGCTGAACAAGTTAACATACTGCTTTATTTATTAGGCCTGATAGCTGATGATATAATAGCTATATAAGGAATCAATGAATCATCTGCAAAATTTAATGAGGTTTTAAAATCATTCTACATTTATTTTAACCTCAGAAGTAACAAAATCCTTGAAAGAGCTAAATTTAATTAATAGTCCAGCAGCCAGGAAAATCCATTGACTCACTCATTAATGACCTATATAGAATGGCTGAAGGCTGTGATCATGGGGACCTGAAATCTGAGCTAATCAAGGATAGAATAGTTGTAGGAGTGATGGACAATGCCATCCCACACATGCTTCAAATGAAGGAAGATCTAACATTTGAGAAAGCCATCCAGATTCTCAGGCAATCTGAAATCTGTTTGCAGCACAGATCCATATTAAGGGAAGAAAACAAATCGTTGTACAAAGTAAACCCCCCCCCTGTTCAGGTAGTGAGACAGCACAGAAACAGGGACACCCCAGGCCAAGGGAAGCAATACCCTAACCATCCCGTAGAGCGGCCATGCCAGCACTGTGGAGCAAAGCGCCCCCACAGGTGTGATCAATGTCCAGCAATTTCAGCCCAATGCTTTCAATGAAACTGAATAGGGCACTTTGGGAAGCCATGTAAAGCCAAAACACCAAAATGCACACAAGATCCCAAGAGGATTCACAAGGTTGAGACAGCGCACCATGCTTCTTGGGTGAGGTCAAAGATCCTGGGTTTTCATTCTGGAATGCTGACATCTCAGTTGACGGCCATCTCACCAACTTTAAAATGGACACAGCAGCCAATGTTATGGTCCTATCAGACAGAGAACCATGGCTAGCGACCCAATGGTTGATGCTACCCTTAACTTGCTTGTATGGAGCAGGAGGCCTCCCAGTGAAAGGTACTCTGTAGGCGAAACTCAGGCACAAAGACACAACAATCCAACTGATCCTGTTCATAACCAGGACTGTTCACTACTCAGCCGAAAAGCTTGCATCTACCTTTACTTTTTACAACAAATTGACAAGGTCAACCAGCAAGGGCCTAGCTCCAAGCCAAAAAGGAGGTCCCAAAACTCTTTACAGGATTGTGGCTACTGAAGAAAGCATCGAAAAATAGGAGCAGGAGTAGGCCATTCGGCCCTTCAAGGCTGCTCTGCCATTCAATATGATCATGACTGATTCTCTATCTCAACGCCATACTCCCACTCTCTCCCCTTGATGCCTTTAGAGTCTAGAAATCTATTTCCTTCTTAAATATATTCAGTGACTTGGCCTCCAAAGCCCTCTGTGGCAAAGAATTCCACAGGTTCACCACTCTGAGTGAAGAAATGTCTCCTCATCTCAGTCCTAAATGGCCTAACCCATATCCTGAAACTGTGACCTCTTGTTCTAGGGCCCCCAGCCAGAGGAAACATCATCCCTGCATCCAGTCCACCCATACCTGTCAGAATTTTATATGTTTCAATGAGATTCCCTCTCATTCTTCTAAAATCCAGTCCTAGTGGACTGGCCTAGTGCCTAGTGGACCCAATGTCTCCTCATACGACAATCCTGCCATCCCAGGAATCAGTCTGGTGATTCTTCTCTGCACTCCCTCTATGGCAAGTGTATCCTTTCTTAGGTAAGGAGACCAAAACTGCACACAATTGTCCAGGTGTGGTCTCACCAAGGCCCTGTGCACTTGCAGTAAGACACCCTTGCTCCATTACTCAAATCCTTATTTTCCTTCCGAACTGCTTTCTGCAACTGTATCAATCTGTAACAATCACTTTCAGTGATTGGTGTACAAGGACACCCAGGTCCCTTTATACATCAACATTTCTCAATCTATCACTATCTAAATAATACTCTGCCATTCTGTTTTGCCTACCAATGTGAATAACTTCACACTTATCCACGTTATACTGCATCTGTCTTAGAATGCCTGCAGGAAGCAGGCCTGGTGCTGAATGAGAAATGTGAGTTCTCCAAGACATTGGACTGTATTTGATGTGCTCCCGCCAAGTGTGTTACAAAGGGTCAATTAGGCATGTTATCAAGCCAATTGACCCTGATAATATGCTGCCCACAACATAAAACATTTGGCGTGGGCAGTCGGGTGGGAGCAGGCAGCCCGATTTTTTTTAACAAGTTCTTCAAAGGGCCGGAAGGAAAGGGGGTTCGATCTTTGGGGGCTACCCTTTGGGGATCCGGGGGTGGAGTGGGCCCTAAGATTGAGCCCACCCTTCCATCCTACCCGTCCACAGCCTTAAACCCACCGCCTCCCAATCGGATTGGCCAGTAACCAGTGAGGGGCAGAAGTCCTACTTGGCCCTCATTTAGCTTCCCTGCACTCACTTTATGGCTGCGGGATGGATCAGCGTGGAGCATGTCATATTATTCAGCCCATCAATTCGGTTCCTGTGACACATCGTCAGCAATAAGGGCATCACTGTGGGCCCACTCAGAACAAAAGCTCTCAGCGGGTTCCCAACCCCATCCTCGATTCCAGACGTCCAGAGATTCCTGCGGAGGGTGAACCAGTTGGCAAAATTCTTATCAAGAAAGACCAGGTATGATGCTGGGACACACGTCAGGAGCAAGCATTCAGTCGCATCAAAGCAATGATGCTCTCAACCGATATTCTGGCCCATTACGACCCATCCCTTCCCACCGCCATAGCAGCAGATGCTCCATCCACAGGCCTAGCAGTGGTCTTATTTCAAGAGCATCTGGATGGAAGTCACTGACAGGCTACATTTCCAGAGGACTGTCGGACACAGAGACAAGATACGCTGCCATCAAAAATGAAGCTCTCGCAGTCATGTGGGCATGCTAGAAATTTTCAGACCACATCATTGGCCTAAAAGTCACAATCAAAACAGACCATAGACTACCTGTCTCATTGCTAAATGAGAAGCAGCTGGCAAAGTTGACTCCCAGAATCAAGAGGTTCTGCCTATGCCTCATGAGGTTCACCGATGAGATGGTATATACCCAAACAATGACAGACACACTTTCCAGGACACAGTGGACCTTCCGACAAAACAGGATCTCAGTCTGATCGAGGAGCTTGAAGCATACTCCCAATTGACAAGGAGACACCTAGGGAGGCAGAGGAGGGGGTACCAAGGGTAGAAACAAAAGACAGAAAAGTAAGAAGCAAATGTGGAAGGCAGAAAAAAAAGGCCAAAAAGCATAATGAAAAATAAAGCTAAGATGACTAACAAGATTAAAAAGACAAGTCTAAAGGCATTATATTTTAATGCACGGAACAGTCACAATAAGGTAGATGAATTAACAGTGCAAATAGATATAAACGGTTATGATATAGATGCAATTATGGAGACATGGCTGCAGGGTGACCAGAGATGGGAACTGAACATCCAGGGGTATTCAATATTTAGGAAGGCCAGGCAAATAGGGAAAGGAGGTGGGGTAGCATTATTAGTAAAAGAGGAAATCAATGCAATAGTGAGGAAGGATATTGGCTCAGAAATAAGAAACACCAAAGGGCAGCAAAAGTTGGTGGGTATTGTCTATCGGCCCTCAAACAGTGATAGAGATGTAAGGGAAGGCATTAAGCAGGAAATTAGAGATGCATGCAATACGGGTGCAATTGTAATCATGGGTGACTTTAATCTACCTATAGATTGGACAAACCAAACTAGCAATAATATTGTGGAGGAAGATTTCCTGGAGTGTGTGCGTGATGGTTTTTTAGACCAATACATTGAGGAACCAACTGGAGAGCAGGCTATCCTAGACTGGGTATTGTGCAATGAGAAAGGATTAATCAACAATCTTGCTGTGCTTCCCCTTTGGGGAAGAGTGACCATAAAATAATAGAATTGTTCGGTAGGATGGAGAGTGAAGAAGTTGAATCCGAAACTAGGATCCTGAATCTAAATAAAGGGAACTACAAGGGTATGAGCCATGAGCTGGTAATGATGGATTGGGGAATCTTCTTAAAAGTGTTGGCTGTGGATAGGCAATGGCTAATGTTTAAGAAATGTATGCATTAATTACAACAATTATTCATTCCTGTCTGGCACAAAAGTAAAACAGGGAAAGTGGCTCAACCATGGCTTGCAAAAGAAATTAGGGATAGTATTAGATCCAAAGATGAGACATATAAAATTGTCAGAAAAAGCAGCAAGCCTGAGGATTCAGAGCAGTTTAGAATTCGGCAAAAGTGGACAAAAAGATTGATCAAGAAGGGGAAAATGGAGTATGAGAGTAAACTTGCAAGGAACATAAAAACTGACTGTAAAAGCTTCAATGAATATGTGAAGAGAAAAAGATTAACAAAGACAAACGTAGGTCCTTTACAGTCAGAAACAGGGGAAATTATAATGGGGAACAAAGAAATGGCAGAAGAATTGAACACATATTTTGGTTCTGTCTTCACAAAAGAGGACACAAATAATTTCCCAGAAGTGTTAGGAAACCAAGGGTCTAGTGAAAGGGAAGAATTGAAGAAAATCAGTATTAATTTAAAAAATGGTGCTAGAGAAATTAATGGGGTTAATGGCTGAAAAATCCCCAGGGCCTGATAATCTACATCCCAGAGTACTAAAGGAAGTGGCCCTGGGAATATTGGATACATTGGTGGTCATCTTCCAAAATTCTATAGATTATGGAGCAGTTCCTACAGATTGGATGGTGGCAAATGTAACCCCACTATTTAAAAAAGGAGGGAGAAATAAAACAGAGAATTACAGACCAGTTAGCCTAACATCAGTACTGGGGAAAATGCTAGAGTCTATTATAGAAGGCATGGTAACAGAACACTTGGAAAGCATTAACGGGATTGGACAAAGTCAGCATGGGTTTATGAAAGGGAAATCATGCTTAACTAATCTGCTGGAGTTTTTTGAAGATATAACTAGTAGAATAGATAAGGGGGAGCCAGCGGATGTGGTTTATTTGTATTCAAGAAGGCTTTTGATAAGGTCCACAAAAGAAGCTAGTGGGCAAAATTAAAGCCCATGGGATTGGGGGTAATATATTGGCATGGATTGAGAATTGGTTGCCAGACCGGAAACAGAGAGTGGGAATAAATGGGTCTTTTTCTGGGTGGCAGGCGGTGACTAGTAGAGGAAAAATGTCTTCATTCAGAGGGTGGTCAACCTGTGGAATTCTCTACTACAGAAGGTTGTGGAGGCCGGGACACTGAGTGTATTCAAGAAATAAATTGATAAATTTTTGGATATTGGGGCATCAAGGGGTATGGAGAAAAAGTGAGAATATAGCATTGAGATAGAGGATCACCCACGATCATATTGAATGACAGAGCAGGCTCGAAGGGCCAAATGGCCTACTCCTGCTCCTAGTTTCTATATTTCTAAACATTGTATAAAGTGACCATTCCTCTGTAGCTGAGACAGTTCAGGCGCAGCCACATTGATATGATTGGAGTCGGGCCTCTAGCTTATCTGCCCACTCAAGCAATGCAGAGGCGTCAAAGTGCCACCAAATGCTCCAGAGCTTTTCACCCCTCGGGAACAGACTGAAAATGAATGAGCGACTTAGTGGACTGTACAACAATTGGATGACTGGGCTCTTTGCTAAAGCTAGCCATGGAGCAGTCACTGGTGGAGGCGCTCACAGCTCCTTGTCATCACCCTGGTATGGACCAGTCTCCCCTACAGTTCAAGCTAACAGTGCAGCCTTGAAACATGGGTTAAGAGAATGCCTGCGCCTGAGCTGAGAGCACAGCATGCAGTCCAGTGGGCAAAGCTACCGCCAATCAGTTGGAAGGAGTGGGGCAGAGATGGTTGGGGTTTCAGGCAGCCATGTAGCGCAATAATCTCTGAGCTGTTGCTGGTTGGTGCCTAGCTAGACCCAGGGCCTATAGATGCTGCCTTTCATTCCTGCAGATGACCGAGAACCAGAGTCACCGAAGACTTCACATGTCTAGGGGACTGGCTGGTCATATCTGCCAGCTACTGCAGGATTTGGTGCCACGGAGACATGGAGAGCATGCACTACCAGTGAAAGTGACCGTGGTGCTCAATTTCTAAGCCATTGGCTTCTTTCAGGGTTCCACAGGTAACCTCTGTGGGATAACACAAGCCTCCACCCCCAAATGCATCCATGAGGTCACGGATGCCATCTTCACAAGGGCACAGAGCTTTGTGCATTTTGCCCTGGACTGGGACAGCCAGGATGCAAGAGCGATTGGATTTGCCCAGATCTCGGGTTTCCCACAGGTGCAGGGTGCTACTGACTGCACCCATTTGGCACTCAGATCTCCATTGCAACACGTGGTCAACTACATCAACCGCAAGGGGTTCCATTCACTGAATGTGCAGCTGGTGTGTGACCACCACAAATGCATCCTGCAGGTCTGCGCACGGTTTCCAGAGTGTCCACGACTCCTATATTCTTAGTCGGCCACAGATCCCTGACGTCTTCCAGGGTCCACAGAAGCTGCAGGGATGACTCCACAGGGACAAGGGCTACCCACAGAGGCCATGGCTGATGGCACTCGTGTGGTGGCCTCAGACTGCAGCAGAGCAACAGTATAATGAAGCTCATGCTGCAACTCGCAACTTGGTGAAGTAAACCATCGGGATGCTGAAAATGAGGTTCTGGTGCCTGGACTGGTCTGGTAGAGCCCTGCAACGTAGTCCACAGAGTGTGCCATGCATTGCCGTTGTCTGCTGCGTCGTTTACAACCTGGCACCACAACGGGGAGAGGAGCTGGTTGAGGAAGAGATGGAGGAGCTGGAGGTCTCCTCCAGTGAGGAGGACACCAATGGAGATGAAGGTGAGGAGGTCCTCGAAGGCAATGATGTTGGCGATGAAGCCCTCGCACTGGCCAGATGAGGCAGGCGCATTTGAGAGGCCCTCATAGCTGCTAGATTTTTAGACGATGATGACGACATGCATTGAGGAGACACCATAGATCCTCACATTGAATCTGTGAACATTTGACTCCAGTCTGGCTTATGGCAGCCCTAATAGCAGCTCAATTGCTGAGGGATGATGACAACATGGACTAAGGATACCCCATGTATCTTCACATAGTCTCTGAGAAGGTTTGACTCCTGTCTGGTCAAGGACAGCTCACTTGTGCTCTGTGATCAAGGTCATACCATAGAGATGCAGCCATGAAACTTTAAAAGTACCTGATCCTTCAGCGCTTGACCCCTTCAGGAGCACAGCATCACTGGTAGAGGAAAACGCATTGGGAGAGACCAAATGCAGACTGGGTGACCACTTTGCGGAACACCTTCCGTCTGTCCGCAAGCATGACCCAGACCTCCCTGTCGCTTGCCATTTCAACACTCCACCCTGCTCTCATGCCCACATGTCTGTCCTTGGCCTGCTGCATTGTTCCAGTGAAGCTCAATGCAAACTGGAGGAACAGCACCTCATCTTCCGTCTAGGCACTTTACAGCCTTCCGGACTGAATATTGAGTTCAACAATTTTAGATCATGAACTCTCTCCTCCATCCCCACCCCCTTTCTGATCCCCCCCTTTTTTTCCCAATAATTTATATAGATTTTTCTTTTCCCACCTATTTCCATTATTTTTAAATGTATTTCCATCCATTGTTTTATCTCTACCTTTTAGCCTATTTCAATCCCTTCCCTTCACCCCACCCCACCCCCACTAGGGCTATCTGTACCTTGCTTGTCCTGCTTTCTACCCTTAATTAGCACATTCCTTAGATAATATCACCACCTTCAACACCTCTTTGTCCTTTTGTCTGTGACATCTTTTGGCTATCACTGGCCCTCTGTCCAGCTCTACCCCCTCCCCCCCCACTTAAACCAGCTTATATTTCACCTCTTTTCTATTTTTACTTACTTCTGTGGAAGAGTCATTCGGACTCGAAACGTTAACTGTGTTCCTCTCCACAGATGCTGCCAGACCTGCTGAGTTTTTCCAGGTATTTTTATTTTTGTTTTGGATTTCCAGCATCCGCAGTTTTTTGCTTTTAGCTTGTGTCAGTGATGGAGTTGAGCCCACGCAACAGTGCAGGGGTGACATCCTGGGACAAGGTCCCCATGCTAGTCACCATCCTACCAGTGTTGACCTCGGTGCGTTGGCATGCCGGCGCTATCAGCTCAGCCTGAAGGCGAACAGAGTCCTCCATCATGCCTTGGAATCTGAGGAGTGCAGCGAACATCCCTTCCTGATGTTCCCGAGCTTGCCTTTGTAGCTCCAGCAACTGTGACATGACTGAGTCCAGGGTCTTGTCATCAGGCTTAGACTCAGCAACTTTCTGGCCTCCAGCAGTCCTCTGAATGCCGGACATCTGGGAAGTCCCTGCCACCACCTGCTGTGGATCAGACAGTGAGATGTGCTCACCACATCATGATCTTGAGGCTACTGCAAAGCTAAGTCCCACCGAGGTGTGTGTCTCTACGCTGGTGGAGGGTATGGGTGAGCGCTGTTATGGGACTTCAAGGACGATGCCTCCAGATTCCTCTTCAGAGGTTTCTTCGGGGCTTGATTGGAGGCCCTGGGTCATGGTTGTTTCCCAGGTGTGCCTATGGAAGCAAGGGGAGATAATTAGTGCATGGCAGTGGTCTGTGAAACAGGACACATCACTCACAGCATGGGTGCCTGATGGATGTTGCTGGACCCTCTCTTGGTAGAGCACCACTGACCTCACCGGTCAGAAGGGCGTTGGCACCACTGCCACCTC
This sequence comes from Cetorhinus maximus, assembly GCF_964194155.1. Classification (NCBI taxonomy): domain Eukaryota; kingdom Metazoa; phylum Chordata; class Chondrichthyes; order Lamniformes; family Cetorhinidae; genus Cetorhinus; species Cetorhinus maximus. Next base: position 28,836,721 of record NC_135882.1, on the reverse strand, counting down.
CTCCCAAGCCATATTAGTGAGGTTGCTGTCCTTCCTGTGTCCAGACTGCGGGTAGAGGACATCTCGGTGAACCTCCATGGCGTTCAAAATGTGCTTGAGGAACGAGGAACCTGGGGGCTGCAGTCTTATTGCCTTTCAGGGCCATGTCTTCTTTGCAGCAGTTGTGGGCTGGAAGCGCTGAGATGTGCGCACATGGCTGGATTTTATATATGGCACCCGGCGTGCGGTGAGGTGATGGCGTGGTGGGCGAATGAGAGCCCGCCTGTCATGGAAATGGTGTATTTCAGGAAATGCATAATTAATGTACCAGGTTTGGGATGATATGGCTTGAAAAGCCACCATTGCACCTGGTGGGTAAAACATCGTTTTATCTGCCCACTACCGCACGTAGTGCAAATCTGGGGAGATTCCACCCTTGTGGGGAGGTGTAGTATTATGCTCTGGCACATATAGGGTTCACGTGGGTCCCAATACAGTACTACCCACACAGTGATGTAAGAGTACATATGGTCCGCTCCTCGGAGCCTGTGTTGTGCTGGACAGAGCTGTGTGTAGAAGCAAACATGGGGACAGCCCCTAGCTTGGACCTTTACTGTACCTCTGTGTATACTTTCTAGTAGTTAATAAATACTTAATGTTGACCTCCTAAGACTACGAATATCTTAATAAGACCTATTGAACTATGCCCAACACCTTGCAACAGAAGTAATGCCCTAAGCAAAAGCCCTACAGAGTACCTTAATCAATGTGGTATATGGTGTTTGCGCAGCACAGAATGACTTTGCGCATACCAAACTTCATACTGGATCCTTCACTGCCTGTGTTTCAAGGAAAAGGGAGATTTGTGATCCAATTTTGGGCCTGAGTCTGTTATGAAAAAGTCAAGTGGAACATTGACTTCCATTTTGAGTCATATGAAAAGAAATTACTCTCCATTTTGTAACTATTTTAAAGTCATATGAACTAATGACAGAATTTTCTGTTTCCACCACAATAACTTCACTTATTTTGTTAGCTAAGGACTGGTCATGAAGTTGAATGTGAGTTGCACATATGTTTACATGAAGGAGAATGTATATGCATTGGGCAATAAACTGTGATTTGTTAAGAGTCCCTACTAACAATGACCCATTCTGCTGACCACGCTACTGCATGCTGTACTGTGTGTTTTCTCTCAGTGAGTTGGGCAGCTCAATAAACTGTGCAGGAAATATATAGTCAGTACAATAAAGGGAAATGGCTTCTTTCTCCTGGGTGTCGTTAAAGAGCTTGCTAACTGACAACCGGACTGAAGGAAACAATCTAAAAAAAGGCTCCTCTTTTTTCACTATTCCCTCCCCTCTGGCAGTACCCACATAAGTGCATCTTCAGCAAAAAGTTGTGGAGACCCATTAAGATGGGATTTCCCTCCATTTAGGTCTTCTTTGCATCTGATAAATAGTTGTACCAGGCAACAGAGCAAAGGAACATTGGCACTATTGTCTGCAAAAGATGTTGCATAGTTCTGGTCTTCTGTGTGCATTCTTTTCTTTGGAGTATTATTCTTTGAGATAATAACTCCTCCATTATATGAGAGCTCAAATAGTTCCTATTTTCCTCTACTGTTTCTCTTATAGCTTGTAGCTGTATTAACTCTTCCACTTTGGGGAAAATGTGACCTGCTGCAGCTTCCTATGTCAGTTCTGAGCTGTAATAGATACAAATTATTTCTTTAAATTTGAAAGCAATTCTTTGAATTCAAGTATATACCAAGAAGTGATCAATGCACTTCAAAAAACTCATGGGGATCTGGTTTTCCGGTGCTGGGAGATTAACCTTTTGGCTGGAAGAAATGCCAAAAATAGGAGTTGATAATGCATTAAAAAATGTGCCAAGTTGTCCAACAATTCAAGTTATGAACCTCCTGGGACATTGTCATTAAAAATCTCTTCCAATTTGGCCAGAATTTCTTCTGAGGATCCTAAGGCTGGAATGCAACATCAGGGTACTGTATCATTTGACTCTCAAATGATCATGAGCTATCATTTCCAGTTTATTTAGTTTATTTAATTAATGCATTGAATTGTTATGAGAGAGTTATTTTCCTGTGTTTACTTGCTGGTGAAATTCACTTCAAATTCCTTCACTTCCTGTTATGTCTCGTGCCCCTAAGCTCCCCACCCCACTGCTGCACCAGGGTCAGCATTAGATCTTCTATGGTGTACCAGCTCAGTTGAGAAATTTCTGATTCATGCACATCCGGTAACTTAATGCGCTTTGTGTCATTCTACATCTCTTTTTACTCTAATTCTTTGTTGCAAATACATTTATGCTCCTCTTTCTGAATTCTAATCACCAAGTTGCACATACAGCTCTGGTAAGAAGAAAACAAATGTTATTAAATAAAACAGATTCTGACAGCTGCAGCAAGAAGCATCTAAAGTGCCAATTGGAACAAGTTGATTCAATTACTGCATAATGATCTCATTTAAAATAATTTGGGCTTAAAAGTGCTGGGAATTTGCACCATAATAATGAGCTACTAATATTGTACACCATTATTTCTCTGTAAAACCTCCAGATGTTTGTAAAGCAATTAAGATACGCCATGATTTCTGACCCCCCCATAGGGCATTCAACCATAACAAGCGTAATATACCCCCAGCACAGCAAAAGACAGATCCATCAATTTCCAAAAGATTTCCGGTTTCCCTAAAGTGCAGGTGAGCCCACAGGATGCTGAAGACTCCACTTACGAGCTGTCACCTTCATCAATAGAAATTGGAAATGCCCTAATTGCCATGCCCAGCGATGCACGTGAAAGCAGAACAACAGGGAAGTACTAATGCTGTCTATATATTTGGTCATAGTAATATACATGACATCTTCAGCGGGCAGGTACAAAGGGAGGGATGTGCTGGAGGAAACAAGGTGTATACATCGAGGTTGTGACTGATGAAACCCTTCTGCATCACCAATAATGCAGCACAGGCAAGGCACAAGCATGCACACATGCAACAGGAGGTTGAGACGACAATCTGGGTGTTTCCAGTGCCTGGACTTGGTAAAGTTTGGGTGGGGCGGGGGAGGGGGTAGTTAAGTGGTTTTCTACAGCATTCTACTAGCAAAGTGGCAAAGGTTGTGCTGGTCTGCTGCTCACTGCACCATTTTGCACTGCAGGAAAGGCGGACTCCTAATGAAATGCCTGTAGAACTGAAGGATTCTGAGCCAGATATCCTAGGGCTCATGTATGGTGGCACCCTGGAGAGAGCCGTGTGGCAGAAGGCAGGGCAGTCAGAGAACAGTCCGTGACTTAGGTATTGAGACAATGAAAGCCATCCCCCAAGTGAAGGTTCGCCGATGGAATGGAGGTGGATCAGGAAGTGCAGTATATATCTCCGTAGAATGGTTTCCTGCGGTGGTGCGAATATAGCGAAGGATAGGCATGGCTGCAACTGAAACAATGGAACTTCTATTCAGAGCAACAGCGCACGAGCACAATTGTCAACTGCAGCAATGTAAAGAGAGTCCAGAAGCCTCTCAGCAGGGAGATTTAACAAACAGGTAGTCCAGATTTTTATAAATAGTGCAAACATTTTAAAGCTCCAGGTATTTGTAAACTGTTTAAGCAGATATATCACAATGAACATGTATGTAGATTACTGCCTGTCAACTAAGCAGCAGTTGCTAATTGAAGAATAATGGTTCATTTTAGAAGTCATACAAAATTCCTCATTACATCACAGTTAAATATCAAGTTGTTCAACAATATTAAATTGTTTCAAACTAACAGAAAATTTCAAACAATTTCTTATAAGATTATCAAAAAAAGCAATGATCCCATCAAGAATAATAATTAACAACTCAACAGCAATAAGACTACAACGTCCCCAACAAGATCAACTATGAAAATTTTTGAGAGTGGGAGGAGCTTGACATTGCATTACCCCCTTGCCATGTATGAACCATTGTGCAAAGGGCTCAGCCTCTGTTCACCACACATTGTTCAGGATCAGCAGTAAGGTTCTGGATGTTTTGCCAAGGGGGCATGGGGAGCAGGAGGGCTCAGGTTACTGGCAGCTGTTGGCTGCATCATTTGGGGGTTCCTCCTCAGCAGTTGGGTCCTACCAGCTCTATACATCTGCCACAAAACCTGGGAGTGAAAGGAATTGGTGCTGGAAAACCTCTCTTTTTTGATTGTCAGCAGCATGTCCTTCATGGCCTGGTCTGTCACCGCAGTGGGTGCTCCTGAAACACGAGCATCAGTTGTAGGGATGCACTGCCAACTAGATCAACTGCCCCCACAACAACCTGGCATAGAGTGTCCAGTTTCTACCTTGTTATGTTCAATCCATCAATTAAATGTGATATCTGGTGAGTGGTGGATCTGAGGTGTTGCAGATACACCTGAGTCGTCATCCTTTTTCTATCGTGGATCCCTGTAGCCCTGCTCCCAGTTAGCCTTATGCTGAACCTAATGTATACTCAGCATTATAGGAGAATAGGGTACATCTTCCCCAGAGACATCTCAGTCTCTCTCTGTATCTCTCCCCCTCTCTCTCTTCTCTCTCTTTCCCTTTCTCTCTCCTTCACTCTCTGTCTGTCTCTCCCTGAGCCTCTCACCCTCCCTGCTTCATGCAGAGTGGAAAAGATCAGGAATTGAAAAGCTGTGTGAGGTCCCTCAGTTAAACCTTGAGGGAAATTAGCCACAGTTAAAGGTTCTTTCCATGTCAACTTCCTCATGGTGCAGCATAAGGTAAGATTTCCCATAAAGCTCCCCTGCTCCCCACCCCTCCCCATCAAGGCTTGAAGTGTCTTCTTCCTCATCCTCCTGCTGGTCCCCCTTTGCTCTGCCTCCCATTCAGCTTCCACCTCAGTTCCCTCTACACCTCCGTCTCCTCCAGTTGGTCAAGGTCTATGGAAAGGAAGAATAAAAGGTTACAATGGTGCAGCATGGTCATTTGTGGATCATGTTATAATCAGCTTCACATACAATGCATAACATTCAAAATAGTTTTACACCCCCAAATGGTCTATGCTGGTTTTAACAGTTTACATTTCAATCTTCCCACTCTAATTTCCTTTCCCACCCTGTAAGCTTGAGTGGAAATAGACTTTCAAAAAGCAGCGTATCTAATACAGTCATTTCAGAAATATCCAGTGTTCATACTCTTAGTTTCTCTTAAGGTAACTCTTGCCCAGAAGACAAAGAAAGATGCTTTGACAAACACATTGTGGTGCAAACCTTGGCATTCCCCACAGTCACAAGTTTGTGAGAGTCTTGCAGCTGCAGGGCCCAGTCCATGTGCAAAGCCAACTGCTTGAGAAAGGGGATCCACCTCCAGTCATTATACTCTTCTCACATTAATCACCCATCCGTGGGAGAGTCAAGATCGCTTCCAAAGTCTGACTGAGACAAGGATGAATGTGGGCAATGTTACAGAGGTGGAAGTTGGCACTCTTTTTAATAGAGACGATAAGGATAAGAGGCGATCTTTTAATAGAGACGATCAGAAGCTCAGCTCAGAGTTGAATTGGATGCTGGGATTGCACACAGTGTGGTTCAACTGAGACGGTGGCGAGGGAAAGGGTTGGAATCAGTGGTGGCTTGGAGTGCTCCTCTTCTTGAATTGTCTGCCTGAAGGAAGGTTTGAGCCACAGTGTCACCACCTCCATCATGGGTAGGGCAACGAGGCAAATCCCGAATCCAGCCCAGCTGGGATTGAACCCTGTGCTGATGGTACCAATCTGATCCATACCAGTTGTCCAGACAACTGAATAAACCAGCCCCCGTGCCTGAGTTGCTGTGGCAACGTGCACTTTTTCATTCATGTTGTCTCTTGGAGCAACGGATAGTAGTGGTAGAGGCTCCAACATTCTTTCCATTACATGGCTGACCAGGAATCTCTCCTGTACCACCTGTCATTGGATTTACAAGTTGATGCTCAGCCTGTTTGGCCACAGTATGAACGCACCTACCTTGACCATCAAGTCCTGGGGTGGGATTTGAACCCAAATCTTCCAACTCAGAGGCAGGGATGCTAGCCACTCGTGGGAAAAATTTAGTGGGAATGGGGTCAAGGGAGCAGCTAGTGGGTTTTAGGGGCACACTGAGCTGGGAGAGGGCATGAGGGGAGATAAGAGACAAACTAACAAAAGATTAAGGCAGGACAGAGCCAGGTTTGAGATTTAGTTTGATGGATTAGGGCGAGAGGTTAGGGGAGGTGGGAAGCAGCTGGGGAAACTGAGCAGGTAGTCTCAATTATGTTACAAAGAAGTCCATAAGTTCCTCGCAGTTGTTGGAGGAGAGGGTGAAAGGGGCAGGGTTGGGAAATGTAAGTAGGTTAATAGTGGAGAAAAGAAGCTAGGGGTTATCTTTGCTCTTCAAGATGATTTTGCAATAGTCAATGGTTTCCGAAGAAGAATGAAGCCTCCTAACACTTGATATTGTCCAGCAAGATCTAGTGCTGGATGATGAAACCATTTTTCTGACTTAGCCTCATGTACATGCCCCCATCTCTTTGACCCACCATTGCAGTTAGGTCTTCAGGTGAACCCACACTCTGAAACTGTCTCCTGAAACCTGTCCATCTCTCTCCTCATTTAAGAACTTCTTTAAAACTCACCTCTTTAAGATTTTGGATTTAAGATTTCTCCTAATGCCTTTGTCTTTAGCTTGAATCTCTTTCTGTCAGATTATACTTTACAGTACCTTGAAATGCTTTTGCACGTTTAAGGTGCTACATAAATACAAGTCACTGGATGTTTAGTGTTGTTTTAATGTTGCATTAAGGATCTTATAAATAAATCAATACGACTTAAATTTCCACCATTGTACGGGGCAGGAAGAGGAGCAGAGGGCCTGTTGCTCAGCTGTAAGCTGAAAAGGTGCCATTGGCATCTTTCTTTCTATACCCACTGGCATCCATGTCTCCCTGTATGTAGATGTAGTGCAACTACTTCACCGCACCCTTATTAATGCTTCACAAAATAACAGCTGGCCTGTATCAGCTTCAACTGAATGAGATCTGAGATCAATGTTATGCTATCATGGTCCCCATTTACTAGCAAATACAGCTCAGGCATTTCTTGCCATTATGACCTCCTTCACTACCTCCAATGCTGCCATTCAGAGGCATTATGCTACTTCTTTGCACAGGCATTGTTCCAAATGATTCAGCTAATGTTGCATCAGTGAGAGAAACAGCACACTGGCAACAACTCTGCCACCCTCCCAAATGCTTAAAGCCACGGTGGCTTCCCTCCATGTTTACTCTAGCTTATCCTGTCAGTCTTAGTCTCCCGAAAGTGTAACGATGAATAAATGAGAATAAAAATTTGATGAGTTCTCTGCTGTAAAACTAAAAAGTTTAAGAACAGCTCTGGTGCACCTTTTGAGATAAATCTGTTGATCAAAATCAAGTCCAATATTTTAAATAACATTTGTGGTTGTAATACATGCTGTGTGAGGTATTTCTTTCATTTGTTTTCTGGGTTTTGCAATAGTTAGCTACAATTAATAATTGACAATTTATAATGTGCACACATTGAGAATGGCCCTGGTTTTACTGCCCTCCTTACAACACACTCAGTGATGGTGTGCAAATAGGAACAAGTAAGGACAGCCAATCATTCAGCTGACGTGTACGATGTAGTATGTGGTGGCTTGCCTGAGCTATTGGGAATGCAGGAGGAAGAGTGGCGAGGAAGCCGATGCTAAGTTGTAGAACTTTGCTATAATAAAAGTAAAATACTGCAGATGCTGGAAACCCCACAAAAAGACAGGAATATCTGGGGTCCATGCAGGTACCCATTGCCACACCTCTTATATTGAGGAAGTGAGACGAGTTTAAGGATAAATTGTTCAGTGAGAGAACAAGTTCAGCCAGGCAGAGGAGAGTGGTGATGGATGGGGATTGTTCAGGCCTCTGTTCAAGGAAGAAGATGAGAGAGCCCTCAGACCATCCTGTTGGGGGATGGAGGTGTTCATCTGTATCTGGCCCATCACCCGCACCTCTGCCCTCATCCCTTCCCCTCCCTCCCAGAATCATGATAAGGGTCCCCTTATTCTCAGTTTTCGCCCCAACAGCCTTCACATTCAAAGGACCATCCTCTGCCAACTCCATCATGATGCCACCACCAAACACTTCTTCCCCTCACCCTCCCCCGTCAGCATTCTGTAGGGACCATTCCCTCTGTGGAGCCCTGGTTCACTCTCCATCACCCCAAACTCCCTTCCCACGGCATCTTCCCATAAAATCGCAGAAGGTACAACACCTGCCCCTTTACCTCTTCCCTCCTCACTTGCACCTCCTTCAATCTGGTCTACTGTATTGGCTGCTCCCAATCTGGTCTCCTCTACGCTGGGGAGACTAAACGCAGACTGTTTTGTGGAAAACCTTTGCTCAGCCTGCAAGCATGACCTTGACCTTCCTGTTGCTTGCCATTTCAACTCACCATCTTGCTCTCATGCCCACGTGTCCATCCTTGGCCAGCTGCAATGCTCCAGTGGAGTCCAACACAAACTGGAGGAACAGCACCTCATCTTCCGATTAGACATTTTACAACCTCCTGGACTTGAGTTTAACAACTTCAGACCATGAACTCTCTCCTTCATCTTGGCTCCTTTTTTAATCCAATTTTTGTTTTATCTCCACAACCGCCACCCCCTCACAGGATCATCTGTCACTTGTTCTTATGCTTTGCTTTCACAGAGTGCTGACCCTTGTTCTACTATTAGCACATCCTGCTATCTTACCTTTATACCACTATCAGCACCTCCTTTATTCTTTAACACTACCATTAACACTCCCTTTGCCTTGTGTTCATGACATCTTTGTCAAATCTCTCCTGAGCTCCCACCTATCACTGACCTTCTATTTTGCTCCACCTGCTCCACCCCCTCTTAAACAGTATAAAATCCATCACATTTCTACCTCTCTTCAGCTCTGACGAAGAGACATATGGACTCAACATTAACTCTGTTCCTCTCTCCACAGATGCTGCCAGATCTGCTGAGCTTTCCCAGCACTTCCTGCAGAACTTTGCTACCTGCTCAAACACGCTTATTAAACGTCTTCAGATACCTAGGGGATCCCACTTAACATATGTTGCAGCAACATTTCATATGGCTGTCCTGTTGTCCAAACAGTGAAGGTGCAAGGAGTATTGTATTAGAGAAAAGTAGAAAGATCATAGAAAACTTTTTTAAAAATCAAGCAGGGCTTTCAAAACCACTATAACCTTCAAATCCACCTCCCAACATGTACTGATCCAAAAAAATCCAATTTAACAGCCTGGAATAAGAGTAAGATCTTACATTACAGTAGCTTCATTATGTGATAAACTAAAGACTTTTAGGTTATGTTGCTTTACTCCTGAAAACATAAGATTTGGACTCATATGGTAACTCAAACATGTCACTGAAAGTCTAGAATGATAGTGCCGTAATGATAGCTGATTGGGTGTGTGGACTTGAGTATTAGATACTAAACAGTAAACAGACGAGATACTGTAAGGTACATTCTGTACTACATATGGGATCACCTGACCTGGGGTTGAAGGTCAGTTAGTACATGTTAGGGAGGTAGCCAGCACGGCGGATTAAACTATGTTTTTGCAGTTAAATCCGTGACTTTGAGTTTTGTTCTTTCAGCCTGAGATGTGACATTGGCAACAAGAATAAATTTGGAGACATTTAGGATTGTGTCATGGCATTTGCTGGAGCTGATGTGTCTACAGTCAGGGACATTGAGTTGTTTGATCCAACTGGTGATGCCAGTACCGTCAGTATGGCTGGAGGAGTTCAAAGCGCATGCTGCCAGTCATGGTCTGTTTTTGGATGTGGCGACCATGGCGCAGAAAGCACAGTGATGGGCCTTACTGTTGTTCAATGCGGGGGCTTCGGTGAGGGAGACTTTCGAGAAGCTGCCTGACATGGGAGTAAAGGTGGATTATGAACGTGCAGTGAAAGCTTTGAAGGACCACTATGTGGTGACACTAAATGCCACGTTCCAAAGGCATGTTTTCCATCAGAGGAGACAGAACGAGGGGGAAACAATTGCCCAATTCGTGAACTGTCAGATGAATGCAATTATGTCGCAACGTGTCTGAATAACATTGCAAGTCGGATAAGTTGAGCCATAAGCTGCATGAAAGATGAGGTGACTTAACATTGAATGACGCTTTAAAATAGCAGCTGTATTGGAAGCAGTGGATGGACAATTTCACAGCGTGAAACTTGGTCCCACCTTTGCCATTGGCACAGCAAAAGTTGAGGTTAAGAGAGTGGCACAACAGAATGTAGGCACGTGTATGTAAACAGAAAAAGCCAGAGAGAGAATGTTTCAGATGAGGCAGCTTGGGGCAATATGGAAAAGCTGCCTGCTGCCTTTCCAAGGGAAAGATATGCAGAAAATGTGGGGGCAAGGACCATTTTGCCAAGACATGCAGAAGCAAAGTTGAACAGAGGGTAGCCTGGCAAGCCACGTAAAGGAAAGAGAGATGAAAGTAGCACAACTCTGTGACAAGTTAAAGAAGATGCAGAGAGTGAGGGCATCAGTAACAATCATGCAGACATGATGTCTGTCAATGGGAGCAACCACAAGGAAGTTCTAATGATTTTTGCTGCTGTTGAAGTGAGCATTATTGTAGGATTCAGGCAGCGACAGTAATGTCATCGAAAGAGCACTGTGGGAGGGACTGAAGGCAAAGAGAGTCGAGTGCGCATCTCAAACATTTGGCTAAAATCTCTATCCTTATACATCTAAAACCCTACTTCAAACTGTTGGCATTGGAATATAGAGGCAGTATTTGTGGTGATTGAGGAGGATGGTAAGCCTCTCCTGTGCAGAAAAAACTGCCCAAGCCTTGGCGGTGCTGCACATCGGATTGAAAGTAAATTCCATGAAATCCTCTTTGAAGCTTAGAGAGGAGTTTGGACCAGTGTTTCAAGGAATTGGGAAGTTACACAATTGTCAAGTGAGATTAACCAATGACGAGACTGTGAACCCTGTAGCTGGTCCTGTACAGAGAACACCTTTTGGCCGGAGGGGGAAAGTTGGCAAAGATCAAGGGACTGATCGACCAAGACATCATGGAGTCAGTTGAAAGACCAACACCATGGTTAAGCCCTGCTGTGGTTGTACCTAAACCAAATGGTGACATCAAACTGTGTTGATATGTGACAGGTGAATGAAACGGTAGCGAGAGAACGTCAACCGATTCCCACGATGGGTGATGTCTTTCAAGAATTAGCAACAAGCAAGGTATTTCCCAAATTAGACTTGAAGTGGGAATACCACCAGCTGGAGCTTCATCCTGATTCAAGGAAGGTGATAATCTTTGTCTCATTGTGGACTTTACCGATTCAAGAGATTGCTATTTGGTATAAATGCAGCACCAGATAGTTATCAGTTCAAAATCCATAAGGTGATGCAAGAGATCCCAGGAACAGTCAATATTTCAGGTGACATCATATTCATGGAGCCAATAGGGTAGAACATAACGAGAGGCTGAGATTAGCTTTGGCTAGATTGCAGTCAGCAGGACTTACTGTAAATGTAGACAAATGCTTGCTGGGTGTAATAGAGCTAACGGTCATGGGTAAGAATAATGCGCTCGTCGGGTGGGCACAAGTGCGACCTGAATGAGTGTAAAATGACACGTGATGATGTCACGCGAGCGTCCCAATGTCATCACGCACCCGCACGATATTTCGGTCAGCGGGCGCACTGCCAATTAACAGGCGAATTAAGGCCATTAAGGTAATAATTAAATGAAATTTTGTGCCAAGCGGCCTTTGGAATTTTTAGGAAACCTCATCCTCAGGAGGGATGAGGTTTCAAACAGCAAAAAAAATTAAAGGAAAAATTTTAAATTTCATTCATAACATATCCCTGCTTATGTGACAGAATCACATGAGGAAACATGTTTTTAACATTAAAAATTAAAAATGTAGGGAATTTTAAAAATCTTCAGCTCCCCAAGGCAGCTCTGTGCCTCAGGGAGCTTTAACTTTCATGCCCGCATGCGTGAACTTCAGCACTCGCACTCCTCCCGCCCCTCACCCCGGCAGCGCTGAGCGCTGCAGTGCGCAATTCACGCTGGGCAGCCATTAATTGGCCAGCCAGTGTGAAGTCGCAGTTGGAGCCTGATCATGGGCAGTGGTCGGCTTCCTGACCACTTCTGGGCCTACTCGCCGAGCCCATCCGGCCACCGGAAAATCCTGGCCACGGGGCAGACACTCTCGAGCAGCGGAATCAATCCAGCCAAAGACAAGATAGAAGCAATAGCAAAGGCACGTGAACCACAAAATGCAAGTGAAGTGAGAAGTTTTCTGGGACTTGTGAACTATTGTGCAAGGTATTTCCCGAACTTCGCTACCGTGGCTGATCCATTGAGGAAGTTGACCAGAAAGAATGAATGGTTCAGATTTGTTGACGAACAGAAAGCTTCCTTCTGGGCTTTGAAAGATAGCTTGACAAGTGCTCGAACCCTGGAATGCTATAATCCAAATGCACCAACAAGATTCATAGCAGATGCTAGTCCAGTAGGGTTAGGAGCAGTGCTGGTGCAAACGCATGCTAAAGGCTCAAGAATTGTTGCCTATGTGGCCAGATAGATGCGGAGAGGAAATATTCTCACATGGAAAAAAAAGAGGCCCTAGGATTGATGTGAGCAAGTGAAAGATTCCATGCATACTTGTTTGGAATTCAGCTTCAATTAGTGATGGGTCACAAGTCATTAGAGATGATTTATTATCCCTGATCTAAACCATGTGCCAGATTTGACCGATGTGTTTTGAGACTCCAGCAACACAAGTACAAGGTGCCTGTGGTAATCTGATGTGTAATATACCTTTTAGGAGAATGTTATAATGGAAGATCACATTATCTTAGTATCCAATAGCAGAGTAGCACAGGCTACTTTAGTAGTCAGTAGTCAGGAGGAGTAGTCTAGAGACAGGGGCCAGAATTTTTCCGTTGCCGAATTGGGGGCGGGGCCCGCTCGCCGACACGAAAATGATGCGGGGTGACGTCGGGAGGAACCCCCGATGTCATCCCGGTCCATTTAAATATTGAGGAAGGCGGGTGGACAGCAAAATCAGCTGTCCGCCCGCTGACCTGTCAATGGCCAATTGAGGCTATTGACAGGATAATTAAGCTCATTAAATGCCCTGCCCGTCCAACCTTAAAGCTGGTGGGCAGGCCAGGAGACCCAGCGGGGAATAGAAAAAACATGAAACCTCATCCACTGGCGGGATGAGGTTTCATGTCTGTTTTAAAAACGTTTAATAAACTTTATGTCCTTTTTATTAACATGCTCCATCTCATGTGACATCATCACATGAGGGGGACATGTTAATAAATTTTTTATTTGTGTATTCTTGATGTTTAAAAAATTTTCAGTGATTTCCCTGAGGCAGCACTTAGTCTCAGGGAGCAATGAGCTCTTTCGCGCGCATGGGCAAAAGAGTGTACTTTGACATTTTGGGAATTCCTCCCCACCCCCGCACAGCAAGTGCATAGCATTTCCGGTCGGGTGGCCCACTGGGCGGGTCTTAATTGGCCCGCCCACTTAAAGTGGCGGCAGGTGTCGGATGCCTGCCCACCAAACCGGTGGGGCCCACCCGCCCACAAAGGGCAAAATTCTGCCCAGGGTTTGAGTTGGGAGCACACAAGTGTAACTGCTGAGTTCCTTTGTAAATAAATAGAATGTATTCTACATAAGAGCTGTTTGCTGATCTACTCTGTTTACATTACCAACTCGACCACCCCAAAACAAGCGTGCAACCCGGATTCATTAGTCCAACTAAACTAATGCCCAGGATCCAACAAACTGGTGACGAGGAAAAAGGAAGGAAAAGCAAGGAAGAAAATCAAGCATATAATTCATAGATGTACCGAACTCGCAATATTCTGTTAACTGTTGCAGACTTGGCACGTAACAAGTAACTGTCTCCCCTGGGGCTCTATTTCTTGAGTTAAATTTGAACTGTTGCATTGTTACCGAGAGCCTGGGCTGGTAATGACTCTTCACAAGGTTCACAAAGTCATCAGAATTTTTTGAATCCGGGGGACTGGGTGCCGTCAAACTTCAAATCAATCCATAGGTCTTACTCCCACATGTGGATAAGAGGATCACTCACCTCTTCTCCTCCCCCGCATTGACGTTAGCTTGGAAAAAGAACAAAATGAGACCAATCATCCACTGTTGGGTCGAAAGAATCAACTCTTCCAAACTGCGGTATTCTTTGAGTGGACTGCTTCGACGATTAGGATAGAAATTCTACTTACAATTATCGTGTGAAGCATGGCCTGATTTCGGTTCACTTGATTTCCTTCCTTGCTTTTCCTTCCTTTTTCCTCATCGCCAGATCGTTTGGTGTGTGGTATAAATGAAGAAACGATTCCGAAGAGGTTACTTTCTGAAACAGATTTGGATTTTCAGAAGACGCTAGAAATAGGACTAGTCACGGAAAGTGCAGTAAGGAACCCAAAACCCATACAGGGAGTGCAAAATGGTGCTGTCCTCCACGTTGGGCGGAGAGCCCCAGCCAAAAAAGGTGTGAAAATGCACAGCTCTAATGAGAAGCAGGAAACAGCCACCGCTGACAGACAAATGAAAAGAAATGACTTAGCAGCGAAAACATGGAATAATAGTAACAGAGGTGGAAGCAGACAACCTTGTAATGAATGGAAGGTGAAAAAAAATCAAATGTTTTTACTGTCATCGAAATGGACACCTTTGAGACATTGCAAGGATAGAGTCAGGCAGATTTTCAATCAGAAGGAAAAAACCCATGAGATGCATAACATAGAAGAGCCTGAATAGATTCAGATATTTATTTGTTGTATAATTTAAAGGTAGGAAGAACATCACCAATCTATGTGACAGTGAGGGTGAATGATAGGCCTATCAGAATGGAGATAGACACAGGAGCTTCCACTATGGTAATAGGTGAGCATACCTTCACATACCTGAATTATGGAGGAGGATTTTCTCCCCGTCAGGGGGAGGGAGGTTGGGCTGCACGCCGCCATTTTACGTGGGTAGGCCAATTAAGGCCGGCCCAACGTGATGCGCACCCGGAAGCGCTGAGCGATCCTTGTGCGGGTGGGGAGAGCAGGCTGAGTCGGGGCCTGCGCTCTTTTGCATGCGCGCAAAAGAGCACAGGAATCTCCCTGAGGCACAGAGCTGCCTCAGGGGGATCAGTTTGAGTTTCAAAAATTTTAATAAAGAAAAGAAATTTAGGACATGTGCCCTCATCTGAAAGTGTGACATGAGCTGGGACATGTCTATGAATTTTAATGAAAATCTTTATTTCACTTATGAATCATTCATGAAACCTCATCCAGCCTGTGGATGAGGTTTGATGAAAAATGCAGAGGCCGCCTGGGCTCTTCACTTGCCCGCCAACCTTCAGCTTGGACAGGCAGCTCATTTAATTGAGTTACTGACTATTTAAATGGCCTTAATAGGACTTTGACAGTTTGGCGGGCACTCAGCTGACTCCAGTGCACACCCGCCAAACTGAAAATCGGAATGACGCGCAGTGATGGCCTCACTGCGCATCATTGTACACGTCGGTGAGCGGGCCCCGCCCCTTCTCACCGAGCCTAAGATTCTGGCCATGGAGAATGTAAATTAAATTTGGAAGAAACAGGTGCCAAAATGAAACCTTACATGAGAGAAGACATCAAAATCAAAGGCATGAGCAGGGTTACTGTACAGTACAGAAGTCAATCAGTAAAATTACCCTTGATGGTGGTAGCGGGTGAGAGGCCAAGCCTCCTTGGATGAAACTGGCTGAAAGAAATTAAATTGGAATGGGCTGAGATCTTCCAGCTGAGAGCCAGTGGGCTACCTGAGCTACTACAAAAATATGCCTCAGTTTTCCAAGATGCACTCGGGAAGATCCAGGGACCACAGGCAAAAATTCATGTGGATCCAGAAGCTAACCCCTGATTTATGAAGGCAATGCGGGAAAAGGTAGACTCCGAATTGGACAGGTTAGAGAAACTGTTAGAGTTAGAGTTATACAATCTGTGCAGTTCTCAGAATGGGCAGCACCAATAGCTTAAAAAGCAAAGCCAATACCAATAGCAAAGCCCCCATGCTTAAACCCGACCAAGGCATTCGAATTTGTGGAGACTACAAATTGACTGTTAATAAAGTGGCTAAGTTGGACAGACACCCTATACCAAAAATTGAAGACCTGTATGTCATACAGTCATAGAGGTCTACAGCACAGAAAAAGGCCCTTCAGCCCATCGAGTATGCGCCAGTCAAACAAGTACCTAACTATTTTAATCCTATTTTCCAGCACTAGGCCCATAGCCTTGTATGCCATGGCATCGCAAATGCACATCCAAATATTTCTTTAATGTCATGAGGGTTTCTGCTTCTACCACCCTTTCAGGCAGTGAGTTCCAGATTCTCACCACCCTCTAGGTGGAAAAATTCTTCCTCAAATCCCATCTAAACCTCCTGCCCCTTAACTTAAATCTATGCCCCCTGGTTATTGATCCCTATACCAAGGGGAAAAGTTCCTTCCTGTCTGCCCTATCTATGCCCCTCATAATTTTATGCACCTCAATCATGTCTCCCCTCAATCTCCTCTGCTCCAGGTTTTACCAATATACCCAATTGCCTTTTGGTGTATCCTCAGCTTGTGCCTTATTCCAGAGAATAATGGAAATTTTACTGCAGGGATTGCCCCACGTTGTAGTTTATTTAGATGATGTTCTGGTGACAGGATTCACTGAAAAGGAGCAGTTGGAAAACTTGGAAGAAGGATTGCGTTTAAAAAAATAAAAGTGCATGTTCCAAGCGAAAGAGATTATTTATTTAGATCACAGGGTAGATTCATGGGTCCTCCACCCGGTTTAGGAAATGTGAGAGCCATTGGAGAGGCACCAGCACCAAAGCACACCTCCGAGCTCAAATCATTCTTGGGGGGATCAATTACTATGGACGAAATTTGTCGACAGAACTGGCACCCCTGTATTACCTACTCAAGAAAAACCAACTTTGGTCTTGGCAAACGCCACAGAAAGAAATTTTCACAATGGTGAAATAATTGTTGCACTCATTGACCCTATTAGTACATTTTGACCAAAGAAAAGAGTTAGTTTTGACGTGACACATCTCCCTATTTAGTGGGAGCAGTGCTCTCCCATCAAATGGACGATGATCAGAAAGGCCTATTGGATATGTATCAAGAACACTCAACACAGCGGAAAAGGGATACTCACAGATAGAAAAAGAAGTCTTGTCAATCATCTTTGGTATCAAGAAATTTCACCAGTATGTGCACAGTCATCATTTTACTATCGTTTTAGACCACAAGCCTTTGCTAGGATTGTTCAGAGAGGACAAGGCTATACCACCCATAGCCTCAGCAAGAATACAGAGATGGGCTTTTATCCTGGTAGCGTATGAGTATACTTTTATCCGTAGGCCGGGAAATCAGATTGTGAACGCTGATGCGCTTAGTCGTTTGCCTTTGAAAGAAAATGATGAGGATGTTCCAGTTCCTTAAGAACTCATTTCATTATTGAACTTTTTAGATTCATCACTGGTATGTGCTAGTCAGATCAGATATTGGACAAGTCGAGACCCAGTCTTATCCAAAGTACGTGAACAAGTTCTTCACCATTGGTCACAATAACGGAAATCTAACGAAATGAAACCATATTTTCACAGAAGATATGAGATAACCAGCCAGAATGATATCTTATTGTGGGGAGCTCGAGTGATTGTTCCTCCAAAAGGACAAAAGCCTTTGTTAACTGAACTACATAGTGCGCATGCAGGAATTTTCCAAACGAAGGCCATAGCATGCAGCTACCTATGGTAGCCTGGAATGGATGAAGAAGTAGAGGGCATATTGAGAAGTTGTATACAGTATCAGCAAGTGCAAAAGTTACCTCCTACAGCTTCGTTACACCCTTGGGAGTGGCCAGGAAGGCCATGGGTGTGATTACATATTGACTATGTGGGACCTTTTATGAGAACAATGTTTCTCCTTATTGTTGACGCTCATTCAAAATGGATGGACATATGCGAGGTGAAGTCACCAACATTCTCTGCTACAATTGACAAGCTACATCAAAGTTTCGCCATCAATGAACTACCAGAAGTGGTTGTATCTGATAAAGCACAGCATTTACAAGTGCTGAGTTTCAACGGTTTATCAGCTTCAATGGTATCACCCATGTAAAAACGTCACCATACCACCCTTCATTGAATGAATTGGCCGAGAGAACGGTTCAAACATTCAAAACTGGCATGAGGAAATTAACCGGAGACTCCATAGTAACCAAGCTAACACATTTTCCTTTCCGTTATGGGACCGCCCCTCACACCTGTTGCAGCTGCAGAATTGTTTATGAAATGCCGCCTCAGAATGAGATTGAGTTTAATAATGTCAAATTTAGGGGAGGGGGGGAAGGTGGAAAGGAGTCAGGGAAGTCAGAAAATTGGACATGACTGGCATGACAGAAAGTTTGCCGTAGGAGTGACGATATATGTGAAAAATTTTGATGTAGGACCCAAGTGGCGAAATAAGTGCAGTGACAGGACCTCTTTATTACCACATGAAGGTGGAGGGCCGAGTCATATGGAGACATGTGGATCATCTAAGGAAGAGAGAAACAAATCACCAAGAAATGATTCCTCCAATGTTCACAACTGTGTCAATGTCTCCTGTTGACAGGACGCAACTGAGTACAGATGTGTCTGAAGGCTCGGCTGTACCTGCAAGAGTTGAGGAAACAGGTTTGCTGGTGCCCATCGAAGAACCAGATGTTCAGGCAACTCCAGAAAAGGAAGTTCTTGACAAAGCATCTGAAATTGTAGAGCTGAGACATTCTACGTGCATAAGGGAGCCCCCAGAAAGACTGAATTTGTAAATTACTTATCAGTATAAATAATTTGATATTTTGAATAAAATTGTAATTGTAACTGCAAAAAGTATTTCTGAGTAAAGGGGGTGGGGGGAGGTATGTGGTAACCTACTGTGTAATATACCTTTAAGAAGAATGTTATAATGGAAGATCACATGATCTTAGTATCCAATAGCAGAGTAGCGCAGGCTACCTTAGTGGTCAGTAGCAGTAGTCTAAAGTTAGAGTCTGTAATGTAGAGACAGGGTTTGAGTTGTAAGCACACAAGTGTGGATGCTGATTTCCTTTGTAAATAAATAGAATGTGTTCTACATAAGAACTGTTTGCTCATCCACTCTGTCTATGGTACCTACTCAACCATCCTGAAACAAGCATGTAAAGCGGATCCATTAGGCCAACAAAATTAGTGACCAGGATCCAACAATTCTTCACATTGCTGAAAAGATGGACATTGCTGACCCGCTGTCCTGTCTGCTGAGGGAAGATCAAACACACAGATCCTCACTAGAGAAGGAAGCTGAATTGTTTGTACACTTTGTGACAGTTCATACTACACCAAAAGCAATGGCAACTAGAGAGATTCAAAGAGAATCAGACAAATATCCAGAATTGAATGACATCAGACAGATAATCCAAGCTGGGAACTGGGACAATTGTCCACTCAAGGTGTATTTCGCTATACGAGATGAACTGTGCACAATTAAGAAGTATATTCTCAAAGTAGTGCCACAAAAGCTACACTGTTACCAGCTGGACCATGGATGTAGTAGTTGACTTCTTATGTCTTTTTCCATCAGGACAGTCCATAGTAGTGGTGATTTACTACTGCAGCTGTTACTATGAGTATATTGTGATGAAGTCTACAACAGCAGAGAGAACAGCGTTTGCATTGACTGAAATATTTTCAAAGCATGGTCTACCAGTCACTCTGTATTCAGACAATGGGCCACAATTCATTTCACAGATCTTTGCAGATTACATGCAAATCACAGGAATTCACCATAACAAGAGTGACCCCTAATTGGCCACCGGCAAATGGGAGATTGGAACGACAAAACCAATTCTTAGAGAAATGGATGAGGATTGCTCAGGCTGAGGGCAAAGATTGGAAGGGGGTGTTGCTGTCATACATGGACATGTATAGAGCAACCCCACATACTACGAAGGGAAAGAGCCCAGCAGATTTGCTATTTGGATGCAAAATATGCAGCAAGATGCCAGGGCTGAGGAACATCAGTGTTGATCAGGAGGTTCAAGATCATGATGCAGAGAAAAAGGGTGCTGCAATGTTTCATGCAGACTATGGAAGGGCACCTAGACAGTCTGATGTGATGACATTTTCTAACCCTGACACGATGACCAGAGTTCCTGAGACAGCAGGCAGACCAGATGATGAGAGACCACCAAAGCGATATGAAGATTTTGTGTGATTTAGTGACAGAACATGAAGTGGAAATCAATTTAGAGCAATGATTTGTGAATTAAAACAATGTGATTTTAAGTTGAAAAACAACAAATCTTGACACAAAGCATGTGCCTCGATGTAAAGTTTTATGTGTTGCTATGTTCAAAACAAAAAGTAAGTATGTTGAATGCTGCTCCTGTTACTTTGAAGTTCCTGTTTGTGATGTTTCTAATTACACAAGAGAACAATTGGATTGGATCTTTGAGAAGCATTGAATTACATACTGATGATTATCACTAGGGATGCCACCATTGAACAGTGAAAGAGAATAACAGTTTCAGAAAGTTAAATACTGAACTTACGACTGAAACTAAATTGGACTATGATGCACTGAACTTGTGAACATACGTACATACAGATATATGAATTAGGAACAGGTGTAGGCCAACCAGCCCCTCAAGCCCGTTGTGTCATTCAATAAGATCATAGCTAATCTGATTGTGGCATCAATGCCACTTTCCTCAGCACTTTCCCTTTGACTCCCTTGTTAGTCAAGAATCTATCTACCTCTGCCTTAAAAATACTCAATGACCCTCCTCTACGGGTAAGGGGGCTCCACAGATTCATAACCCTTTGAGAAAAAAAATTTCCTCATCTCCACTCTAAATGGGAGACCATTTATTTTGAGACTACGTCCCCTTGTTCTAGTCTCTCTCACAAGGGGAAACAGCCTCTCAGTATCCACTCTGTCAAATCCCCTCGGGATCTTTTTTATTTCAATAAAATCACCTCTCATTTTTCAAAACTCCAATGGATACAGGCCCAATCTGTCCAACCTTTCCTCATAAGATAACCTCCTCATCCCAGGAATCAGTCGAGTGAACCTCCTCTGAACTGTTTCTCATGCAATTAACCTCAAGCCAGGGGAGCAATCCTGGTTCAATGAAGAGTGCAGGAGGGCATGTCAGGAGCAGCACCAGGCACACCCAAAAATGAGGCGTCAATCTGGTAAAGCTATGACATAACAGCATTAGCAGCAAGTGATAGACAGAGCTAAGCGATCCCACAACCAACAGATCAGATCTAAGCTCTGCAGTCCTGCCACATCCAGTCATGAATGGTGGTGGACAATTAAACAACTCACTGGAGGAGGAGGCTCCACTAATATCCCCAATGATGGGTGAGCCCAGCACGTCAGTGCAAAAGATACGGCTGAAGCATTTGCTACAATCTTCAGCCAGAAGTGCCAAGTGGATGATCCATCTCGGCCTCCTCCAGAGGACCCCAGCATCACAGATGCCAGTCTTCAGCCAATTCGATTCACTCCACGTGATATCAAGAAATGGCTGAAGGCACTGCATACTGCAAAGGCTATGGGCCCTGACAATATTCTGGCAATAGCTGGAAGACTTGTGCTCCAGAACTTGCTGCGTTCCTAGCCAAGCCCGGCTATGTGAAAAATTGCCCAGGTATGTCCTGTACACAAAAAGCAGGTGAAATCCAACCCAGCCAATTACCACCCCATCAGTCTACTCTCGATCATCAGTAAGGTAATGGAAGGGGTCATAAACAGTACTATCAAGCAGCACTTGCTTAGCAATAATCTACTCACTGGTGCCCATTTTGGGTTCTGCCAGGGCCACTTAGCTCCTGACCTCATTACAGCCTTGGTTCAAACATGAACAAAAGAGCTGAACTCCCAAGATTAGATGAGAGCGACTGTTCTTGACATCAAGGCTGCATTTGACTGAGTGTGGCATCAAGGAGCCCTAGCAAAACTGCATTCAATGGGAATCAGGGGGAAAACTCTCCGCTGGTTGGAGTCATACCTAGCATAAAGGAAGATGGTTGTGATTGTTGGAGGTCAGTCATCTCAGCTCCAGGACATCATGGCAGGAGCTCCTCGGGGTAGTGTCCTCAGCCCAACCGCCCTCAGCTGCTTCATCAATGACTTCCCTTCCATCATAAGGTCAGAAGCGGGGATGTTCGCTGATGATTGCACAATTTTCAGCACCATTCGAGACTCCTCAGATACTGAAGCAGTCCATATCCAAATGCAACAAGACCTGGACAATATCCAGGCTTGGGCTGAGAAGTGGCAAGTAACATTTGCTTCACACAAGCGGTGGGCAATGACCAGCTCCAACAAGAGAAAATCCAACCATCGCCCCTCGATGTTCAATAGCATTACCATCACTGAATCCCCCACAATCAACATAATGGAATAGTCCCCACTTGCCTGGATGAGTGCAGCTCCCACAACACTCAAGAAGCTTGACACCATCCAGGACAAAGCAGTCCACTTTATTGGCACCCCTTCCACAAACATTTACTTTCTGCAACATGCCGCACAGTAGCAGCAGTGTGTACTATTTACAAGATGCACTGCAGTAATTCTCCAAGGCTCCTTAGACAGCACCTTCCAAACCCATGACCACTACCATCTAGAGGGACAAGGTCAGCAGATACATGGGAATACCACCTGGACGTTCTCCTCCAAGTCAGTCACCATCCTGATTTGGAAATATATCGCAGTTCCTTCACTGTCGCTGGGTCAAAATCCTGGAACTCCTTTCCCAACAGCATTGTAGGTGTACCTACACTACATGGACTGCGGTTCAAGAAGGCAGCTCTCCATCTAGAGATGGGAAATAAATGCTGGCCCAGCCAGCGAAGCCCACTGCCCCTGAATGAATTAAAAAAGAAATGATGTCTTAATTAAGGAAACCAATACCCCAGATGTGATCTAAACAATACCCTCTACAACTGTTGCAACATATCCCTTCTTTTATGTTCCATTCCTCTTGCAATAAATGACAACATTCCATTTGCCTTTCTAATTACTTGCTGTGCCTGCAAGTTAACTTTTTGTGATTCATGTACCAAGACACACAGGTCACTCTATACCTCAAGAGATCTGCAATCTGTCTCAATTTAGATATGCTTCTCTATTCTTTCTGCTAAACATTCATAATTAAAGAAAGTCATTTATTCAGTGAGTTAGGGAAATAATGAGTTTTTAAGTTTGTTTGCAAAACTTATTGCAGTATGTTTACTAAGGGATGGAATCTAAGCTACATTCCCCAGCAAAAAAATCATGGACATGTTTTTGGTCTAATAAAGTAGGGATGTCATGATGACAACTAATAGTGTGTGGGGACTTGACTATTATACACTATATGATATCCGCAAAAGATACTGTAAGCTACATGCTGTACTACATATGGGGTCACCTGACCTGGGGGCTAAGTTCAGAGAGTTTGCCAGCATGGCAGATTAAATGATCTTGTTCTTGCAGTAAAATCTGTGACTTCGAGTTCTTTCAGCCTGAAATGTGACAGACAGAACCACAAGTATTCATTCATATAGAAACATTTATTTTCAACCATTCTGAAATCTTGTAACATTTATCTGCTGGTGTATTACTGTCTAATTTTGACAATGATATTGGGTAGAATAGGGGTTATGTTGGAAGGTTGAGGACTCAGTGGCACCAGAACTGTCAGGATCATCATATTTCCCCAATCATCCATCACCAGCTGACTAAACCTGTGTCAGTGAGGAGTGTAGAAACATGTTGGGATTAGCAAAGTGGTTTCAGAAAAGGAGGCGTCAACCTGGTGAAGCTACACCACAGGACCACATACATGCTATACAGTGAACACAGCATGATACAGACCGAGCTAAACAAACTCACAACCAATGGATCAAGTCAGCATTCTGCAACCCTGCCGCATGTAGTTGTGAACTGTTGTGGACAGTTAAGTACTTAACTAGAGGAGCAGCCTTGATGGACATCCCATTGTCAATAATGGCAGAACCATTATGATTGTAAATGACTGGCATGTATTCCAACAATGTGGAAAATTCCTCAGGCATGTTCTGTCTGCAAAAGGAAGGGTAAATGGAGCCCAGCCAATTACTGCCTCATCAGTATACTTCCCCTCATCAGCTAAGTTATGGAAGGTGTCATTGACAGAGTTATGAAGCGGCACATTTACTCACCAATAACTAGCTCACTGATGCTCAATTTGGGTTCCACCAGGATGATACGGCTCCATTCCTCATTACAGCCTTGATCCAACAATGGGCACAAGATCTCAGCAGAAGAACTGCCCTTGACATTGAGGCATCATTCAGCTGAGTGTGGAACCAAGGAACCATAGAAAAACTGAAGTCAATGGGGATCAGGGGTAAACTTCCCAGAGGTTGAAGTCACACCTGACACAAAGGAAGTTGGTTGTGGTTATTGGAGGCTGAATATGCCTGTACCTGGACATCATGACAAGAATTCCTCAGGCCCAGCTAACATCAGCTGTTTCATCAATGACCTTCCCTATAAGGTCAGAAGTGGAGCTGCTCACTGACGATTGCATAGTGTTTGGTTCCATTCACAACTTCAGATAATAAATTAGACCATGGATGTGAACACAAGAATTGCAGCATATAGAGATGTACCAAAACACCTTCCATTAATATTCAATGGCATTAGCATTGCAAAGTAAGCATTCAAAGTCATTAACAGCATTCTGGGGATCTTCAATGCCCAGACACTCAATTGGACCAGCCATTGATACACCATAGAACCATAGAAAAGTTACAGCACAGAAGGAGGCCATTCGGTCCATCTTGTCCATGCCAGCCCGAGGACACACAAGTGCCCTTTCTAATCCCACCTTCCTGCACCCAGCCCATAGCCCTGCAGCTTATAGCACTCAAGGTGCAGATCCAGGTACTTTTTAAAAGAGTTTAGAGTTTCTGCCTCTACCACCAACTTTGGCAGTGAATTCCAGACACCCACTACCCTTTGCGTAAAAAAGTTCTTCCTCATGTCCCCCCTACACCTTCTGCCACTTATCTTGAATCTATGTCCCCTGGTTCGAGAATTCTCCACCAAGGGAAACAATTTTATCCTGTCCACTCTATCTAATCCCCTCGTAATTTTGTATACCTCAATCAAGTCACCTCTCAGCCTTCTTTGTTCTAAGGAAAATAACCCCAACCTATCCAATCTCTCCTCGTAGCTACACTTTCCTAACCCTGGCAACATTCTTGTAAACCTCCTCTGCACTCTCTCCAGAGCTATTACATCCTTCCTGTAATGTGGTGACCAGAACTGCACACAATACTCCAGTTGTGGCCTCACCAGTGTTTTATACAATTCCAACATTATATCCTTACTGTTATGTTCTATTCCTCTGCAAATGAAGGAGAGCATTCCATATGCCTTCTTTACAACCTTGTCTACTTGAACTGCTGCCTTCAGGGACCTGTGTACTTGTACGCCAAGATCTCTCACTTCATCTACCCCTCTTAGTATATTCCCATTTATTGTGTAATCCCCGTAACTGTTTGACTTCCCTAAATGTATGACCTCACACTTCTCTATGTTAAAATCCATCTGCCACTTTACTGCCCACTCCGCCAACCCATCTATATTGTTTTGGAGATCATGGCTATCCTCTACACTATCCACTACTCGGCCAATCTTTGTGTCATCTGCAAATTTCCCAATCATGCCCCCCACCATCACGTCCAAATCGTTAATATATAACACAAACAGCAAGGGTCCCAACACCAAGCCCTGTGGAACACCACTTGAGACAACTTTCCATTCGCATGGGCATCCATCGACCATTACCCTTTGTTTCCTGTTACAAAGCCAACGTTTTATCCAGTTTTCCACATTATCCTGAATCCCAAGGGCTTTTACTTTCCTGACCAATCTGCCATGTGGGACCTTGTCAAATGCCTTGCTAAAATCCATGTACACAACATCCACTGCACTACCTTCATCAACCCTTCTTGTCACTTCCTCAAAGAATTCAATCAAATTTGTGAGGCAAGACCTTCCTTTATCAAATCCATGCTGACCATACCTGACTAGTCCATGCCTTTCCACGTGACAGTTAATCCTATCTTTCAGGATTAATTCTACTAATTTGCTCACCACCGATGTAAGACTAACTGGCCTATAATTGCTTGGCATTTCCTTTGATCCCTTTTTAAACAATGGAACTACGTCTGCATTTCCCCAGTCCTCTGGTACCTCCCCTGTATCTAGTGAAGATTGGAAAATCATCCTCAGAGCACTGCTATCTCCTCTCTGACTTCCTTCAGCAGCCTCGGAAATAATCCATCTGGCCCTGGTGACTTATCAACCTTCAAGGATTTCAACCCTTCGAGTACTTCCTCTCTCTTTACGACTATCCCATCCAATATCTCACAGTTTTCCCCCTGAGCTACTATATCTACATCCTCCCTTTCCTTTGTAAACACGGAGACAAAATATTCATTCAAAACCCTTCCCACAGCCTCTGCATCTACTCACAAGTTTCCATCTTCATCTCTGATAGGTCCCACTTTTTCCTTAACTAACCTTTCAGCATTAATGTATTGGTAAAACAGCTTTGGGTTATCTTTAACTTTACTTGCTAATCTTTTTTCATGCCCGCTCTTTGATTTCCTTATTTCCTTTTTTACTTCACCCCTGCGCTTCCTATATTCGTCTAGGCTATCTGCAGTGCTTAGTTCTTTGTGCCTATCGTACGCTTTCTTTTTCTGTTTGATCTTCCCCCAGTATTCCTCTAGACAACCAGGGGGGTCTAGATTTGGCAGTACCACTCTTATTTTCGTAGGGTACATGTCTACTTTGTACAATTCGTATCTCGCTTTTTAGTGCTTCCCACTGGTTTTCCACTGTTTATCCTCCAAGTTACCTGGCTACCATATCAAATCTAAAACTAGTTTATTTAACATCTGACTTCCCAAAGCTTCTCCACCACATCAAGATTGTGATGGAAACCTTTCCACTTGTCTGAATGGTTGCAGCTGTAACAGCAACTCAACATCATCCAGGGCATAGCAGTTGTTTGGTCTAAACCCCAACCATCAGCTTAAACATCCATTCCCTCAAAGGTGATGCTATCTATTGTATGTGCTGCAGCAAGTGTCCATAGCTTCTTCAGCACCTCCCAAACCCATGATCTTTTCTATCTAGAGGGATAAGGGCCGCAGGTGCATGTGAATTTCTTTGCTTTCAAATTCGTCTCCAACTTTGACACCATTCTGCCATCAACTTATATTGCTGTTCCTTAATTGTAGGTTAGGGTTTAGCACCACCTGAACAAGGGCAATTAGGGATGGGTAATGAATGCTTGTTTTTCCAGGCACTCCTACATTCGAGGGCCAATATTAAAAAAGTACACTGAAGTTTCCCTCAGCTATTCCTTATGTATTAGAACTTTACAGGAACAAAGAAAAATAGCAATGGAATACAATATTTTATATTTGTTCATGAGATGTGGGCAACATGGCAGGGGTGTTTTGATTGCTGGGAGCTGTTGGTGATGGGCTTTATTCCTGAACTGCTGCAGTCCTTCTGTTAAAAAATGCACAAACAATGGTCATAGGTAGGAAGTTCCAGGATTTTGATCCAGTGATGATGAAGGAACTGTGATATATGTCTAAATCACAATGGTGTGTGTCTTGGAGAGAAACATAGAGTGTTGACCCTGGATTTTGATCATGATGGTGAGCTTCTCTGTCATGGTGAAAATGAGGGGAGAGGCCTGAATCTGAAAGTCCCGCCTCTGAACACAGCACCTACCATTTTCCTGGGGTCAGGAATAGGTCTGGGTCGGGATTTGCGCATCCACATTTCACAGAGGCAGATGCCCATAGAAATCAGAAACTCGATGTGTGCAAATTAGACCTGGCAGGTCTGAACTTTGTGGATTCATTTGGATAGCCAAGGCGCTCTTTTGGAGAGGTAAGGTGCCCCTTTGAATATGGTCCTGGGACACCTCTAGGGGAGGTCAGGTGCCCTTTGGGAGAGATAAGGTGCCCTTTGAGATGGCTAAAAGTAGGCATTAATATGTACAATAGTGCGTCATCTCCTTGCAACTGTGAAGCTCATTGGAACTGTCAGAAATAACATCAAAAAAAAAATAAAATGAACTGTCAAAGGGAGCTGCCAAAAGCAATTGTCAAAAGTGTCGAGATGAACTGTCAAAAACAACTGTCAAAAGTGTCAAGGCAAACTTTCAAAGGGAGCTGTCAAGGCATTTCAAACTCCTGCCCTTTTACTCTTTGAAAAAAAATGGCAGGAGTGTTTAAAAACTACTTGCTATTTCACTCTCCCTTAGGGTTGATATTACTGGATTAGTGCTGCATGACCGATTTCACAACCTGCCATTATCACAGTAGTGTGCTGCCATTTCACAGCTTGACTGACAGCTCCAAGTGGTTATGGACTCTTTGAAGTGTTTTTTTAATAAGAGATTATGCAATTGAATGAAATGGTTGTTGTTATAAGGGATACTGTAGTTGAAGGAATGTGAATGTAGTAAATGTTTTGTTTTATTAATTAGGTTTTTTTAAAATAAAGTTGGCAGTGGATATTTGGAACTTTATTTTATTTAATCACAGCATGAGTACTGAGGTCTGCCCATGATGGATAGTTCCTGAGTTGGCCTGGAAGGTACAAGGGCAAAGGGTGGTAAGTGGGGGGCATGTGTTGACATGATTAGGCACCAAGTTGGAATAGGGGTTATAAAAGGCCATGGGGGTGGGTGGGGGCATATGTTGACATTGAGGTTAGGAGGGGCCAAGGGGATGGGCAGAGGGGTAGAGTTGGCATGGAGGGTATGAGGGGCCATGAAGGTGGGCAGAGAGGCATAGGTTGGCACGGAGTGTATGAGGGGGGCGGGTGTGAGTGGGGGTTATGAGGTGGCATAGTTTGGGATGGATAGGGCATGGGGAGTGCTTTGCAATGTTGGGGTGTGAGAGGTGAGGACTGGAGGACTGTCATATGTTTTTTCTAAAATCAAATTTCAACATAGTGCTGGAGCACCGAGTCAGGCCTTCCACCCGGCTGGCCTCCGCACCAGCATCCTCCACACTTACTTCGCAGTTGCCTGTCTTGACTCCCAGGGAACCCCAGCACACCCAGAATGGGAATTCAACTTTCCCAGCCACTTTCCCCCAGGCTGGTTTTGCAGAGACGAGAAATGTCCCAATTCTGTGCTCCTAACCTAGGTGCGCAAATCCAGGTCACAGTGTTCACAAGGCATTCTTTTTCGTTGGTTAGATGTTGCAGGGAATGGCAATGAATTTGAAGTACCTGTGGTGAGTTGCTGGATCCTGTAGATCATATATGTTTAAGCCAAGTTGTGGAGGTGATGGATATTGAACCCAACTACAAGAGCACCAACAAAGTGAGCAACTGTATCCTGGATAGTGTTAAGCTTCTTGAGTGTTTTGCACACATTGTATCAAGTGGTGAGTATTCCAGCAATTTTTTAAAAAATTCATTTTACGGGATGTGGACATCGCTGGCTGGGCCAGCATTTATTGCCCATCCCCAGCTGCCCTTGCAAAGGTGGTGGTGAGCTGCTTTCTTTAACCGCTGCAGTCCATGTGGTGTAGGTACACCCACAGTGCTGTTAGGGAGGGAGTTCCAGGATTTTGACCCAGTGACAGTGAAAGAACGGCGATATATTTCCAAGTCAAAATGGTTAGTGGCTTGGCAGGGGGGAGGAACTTCCAGGTGGCAATGTTCCCATCTATCTGTTCCCCTTGTCCTTCTAGATGGTACTGGTCTTGGGTTTGGAAGGTGCTGCCTCAGGAGCCTTGGTGAGTTTCTGCAGTGCATCTTGTAGATGGGGTGCCAATTAAATGTCCTGGATGGTGTTAAGCTTCTTGGGTGTTGTTGGAACTGCATTCATTCAGGCAAGGGGAGAGTATTCCATCACACTCTTGACTTGTGTCTTGTAGATGGTGGACAGGCCTTGGAGAGTCAGGTGGTGAGTTACTTGCCAAGAATTTATATGGCTAGTCCAGTTAGTTTCTGGTGAATGGTGACACCCAGGATGTTGATAGGGGGTTACCATTAATGATGGATATTTACTTATCAAGAAAGGCTGAACAAGTTAGGCCTTTATTCATTGGAGTTTAGAAGAATGAGGGGTGATCTTATTGAAATGTATAAGATTCTCAGGGGGCATAACAGGGTAGATGTTGCGAAGATGTTTCCACTAGTGGGGGAATCTCAACTAGGGGACATAGTTATAGAATAAAGGGACACTCATTTAAAACTGAGATGCGGAGGAATTTCTTCTCTCAGAGGGTAGTGAATATCTGGAATTCTCTACCCCAGAGAGTTGTAGAGGCTAGATCATTGAAGGTATTTAATGAGGAGCAAGGTAGATTTTTGAAATATTGAGTTGAGGGCTATGAGGAGTTGGCACGAAAGAGGAGTTGAGGACTTGGGCAGATCAGCCATGATCTTATTGAGTGGTGGGGCAGGCTTGAGGGGGCAAATGGCCTATTCCTGTTCCTATTTCTTATGTCTTTTTGGGTCCAACTGCGAGGGCACCAATAAAGGTTTTTTTTGAATCCTGTAAATGATGGAGGGTGCTGAAGGGTCAGGAGATAGCCAGTCATGCAGATTATCCAGTCTCCATCTTGCTCAGTAGCTGAAGTGTTGAGTTGGCTGAACCAGTTCAGCCTCTGGTCAATCATGACCCACCCTGAATGATGAGGTAGCAGGGGAGCTGCGGGAAATATTGGAGGAGAGGTCACTTAGTGATGGTAATTTATGCTCAAGAAAAGGTGGGTGTGCCTTGTCATGTGCTTTGTTCAATAAATATTTGATCGCCATTAAGGAAATATCTATTATTGAACATCTGCAAGGTACTTAATAAGAAGGACTGATTAAGGGATTTCAAACAAATTTGCAGGTTTGATGCACATTTGAAGTTTTAGATTCATACACAATTTCTGATTCACAGACACCAGTAACAACTTTCATCCGCTACTCGTTGCCTTTGTCCATTTAGCTCATAATATTATGGGATAGAAACTTGTCTCAGGCAGTGGCACAAATGGGCTTTGGGGCTGTGTTGGCATTTGTTTGGCCAGAAGTTTAGAACTCAGTTCCATTGATTGCAATGGAACTGAACATCAAGCACTGTGTATGAGACACATTTGAGACACGACCTGAGGCACATTTCTAACCCAATATGTCCAATATTCCCCTCAGCACAATGGGCAAACACAGAAGATTTGTAGTGAGTTTCTGAACTTCTGGCCAAACAAAAGGTCCACACAGCCACAAAGGCACGGGCAAATTGCCAGTGGCATTGGTTTCTGGTTTGTATAGCTGAAGTTATTTCAGTTTGAAAAATTTCTCAATTTAGTATACGTGAAATGAATATAGATTTGAAAAGAGGTAAGATCAATTTGAAGCAGCTTATTTAAAAAATAAATATATTTATCAGGGTGAGGTTTGTTTGCAACCTGAATATCAATGTGCGTCTTTTGAAATATTGAATGTGCAAACAGTGACTTGCTTTTAAGTTTGTTTGTAAAACTTCAGCAGTTTGATAAGCTTCAAGATTTACCATCGTTCTACTAGTCCAGCATTCTGCCTCATTTTATCTGTGTAAAGAATAAAGATTTACTGCTGTCATCAATTCCCATCACTGATTACCATTGGGAATGACATTGACAGCGACTCTGCAATATATAACGGTAGCATCAGGAAATCTGCACAAAGGGGTAAATTTTCATCTGCACGGCAGGCAATAATCTAGTAGAGTGCATTGCCTGCCTAGAATATCCAACATAGACCATGAAAGAATATCCATGAGACTTGACTTCCTGCCTGTGGTGTAGAATTTGAAGCATCAAGCTCTTCCTACAATGACATGATTGTGGTCGGCAAGCCAACATATTGCAGGAACAAAACTACCATTTCGTAGCCCCATATGGTGCAGGCCCCAAAATAAAGCCCTATCACAGCTCCGCCGTACCCCCCACCACAGCTCCTCCGTACACCCCACCACAGCTCCGCCGTTCCTCCCCACCACAGCTCCGCCTTATCCCCCCCACCACAGCTCCGCCTACCCCCCACCACAGCTCCACCATACACCCCATCACAGCTCCGCCATGCTCCCCCACCACAGTTCCGCCGTACCCCCGACCACAGCTCCTCCGTACACCCCACCACAGCTCCGCCTTATCCCCCCCACCACAGCTCCGCCGTACCCCCCCACCACAGCTCCACTGTACCCCCTACAACAGCTCCTCCGTACCCCCCACCACAGCTCCACCATATCCCCCCATCACAGCTCCACCGTGCCCCCCAACTACAGCTCCGCCGTACCCCTCCACCACAGCTCCACCATATCTTCCCACCACAGCTCCGCCGTACCCCCCCACCACAGCTCCACTGTACCCCCCACCACAGCTCCACCGTGCCCTCCAACCACAGCTCCGCCGTACCCCCCCACCACAGCTCCACCATATCCCCCCACCACAGCTCTGCCATACCTCCCCACCATAGCTCCATCGTACCCCCCACCACAGCTCCACCATATCCCCCCACCACAGCTCCACCATACCTCCCCACCACAGCTCCACCGTGCCCTCCAACCACAGCTCCGCCGTACCTCCCCACCACAGCACCGCCGTACCCCTCAACACAGCTCCACCAAACCCCCCCACCACAGCTCCACCGTACTCCCCCACCACAGCTCCACCATGCCCTCCAACCACAGCTCCGCCGTACCCCCCCACCACAGCTCCATTGTGCCCTCCAACCACAGGTCCACTGAACCCCCCACCACAGCTCCACCATGCCCCCCACCACAGCTCCACCGTGCCCTCCAGCCACAGCTCCGCCGTACCCCCCACCACAGCTCCACCATGCCCCCCACCACAGCTCCGCCATGCCCCCCCACCACAGCTCCACCGTGCCCCCCCACCACTGCTTCACCATACCCCCCACCACAGCTCCACCGTAACCCCTACCATAGCTCCACTGTAACTCCCCACCACAGCTCCGCCGTACCCCCCCACCACAGCTCCACAGTGCCCTCGAACCACAGCTCCACCATAGCCCTCCAACCACAGCTCCACCGTACCCCCCCACCACAGCTCCGCCGTGCCCTACAACCACAGCTCTGCCGTACCTCCCCACCACAGCTCCACCGTGCCCTCCAACCACAGCTCCACCGTGCCCCCCAACCACAGCTCCACCATGCCCCCCAACCACAGACCTGCCGTACCCCCCACCAGAGATCCGCCACACTCCCACTTCACTGCTCCGCCGCACTCCCCATCACAGCTCCGCCGTACTGTCCCATCTGAACTGTACCATACATACCATCAGTATTCTGGCGATTGACATTCACCAAAAACTTAACTGGCTACAAGTAGAGGACAGAGGCTGGGACCTCTGCAGCAAGTATCTCACCTCCTGACTCCACAAACTCTACCCACGATAGATCAGCAAGCATTACAGTTATGGGGTGAATGGGGCTTGATGTGAGTTAAAGAAGGGTAGCAGAGTTTTTGATGATGACCTCAAGTTTATGGAGGGTAGAATGGGGAGGCTTGCAGGAGTGCACTGGAATAGTCACATCTAGAGGTAACAAAGGCATGAATGTGGATTTCAGTAACAAATGATCCGAGGCAGGGTAAACTCAGGCAAGGTGGAAATGGGTGTTCTTTGTGGTCAGAAACTCATCTTGGGTCAAATATCACACCAGGCTGCTAACAGTCTGGTTCAGCCTCAGTCAATTACCAATGAGAGGGATAGAGTTGGTGTTTAGGGAACAGAGTTTGTGGCAGGGACAGAAGATTGTGGCTTCAGTTTTTCCAGTATTTTATTGTAAGAAATTTCTTTTCATCCGATACTGGATGCCAGGCAAAAAGTCTGACAATTTAGAGATGGTGCAGGGATCGAGAGAGGTTGCGATGAGGCAGAGCTAGGTGTTGTGGTCAGAGTATATGTGGAAGAGAAGAGCTGCATGTTGATGAGAAATAGGAGGTGGGGTGGAGGACAGACCCTTGGAGGACACCAGAGATAACAATGAGGGAGCAAAAGGAGAAGAAACTGTTTGTGATTCTCTGGCAGTGACTGTATAGATAAGAATAGAATTAGGTGAGTGCACTCTCACCCAGATGTGGAGAAGTGTTGAAAGAGAATGTTGTGGTCAACCAAGCCAAGGTTGCAGACAGGTTGAAAAGGACAAAGAGGGAAAGTTTACCTTTGCCATGGTCACATGAGCTGTCATTTTTAACTTCAATAAGAACCTTTTGTGTCTTGGGTGGGAACCTGATGGGAAAAATTCAAACATGGAGTTCCAGGAAATATGACATGGATTTGGGAAGTATCGACATGTTCAAGGACTTTGGAGGGGAATGGGTGGTTGGAAATGGGGCAATGGTTTGTAAGGATGGTGGGATCAATTTTTTTTTGAGGAGAGTAGTGCTAATGGTACATTTGAAAGAGGGACAGAGCTAAGGAGGGTTCACAAAGCAACAGCTGGACTCAATTCCTTTATGGTTGCAATTCCTTTAAAGTAGAAAACTATGTATAGTTTTTAAAAGTGCATGTTTTAAGGGGCTACTATTGTCTGTGTGTTGAGCTTGCAGGTTGCACTCGGCCCTCAGCATGAGGGAGCTCTGCTTCATTCTTCATAGTGGATTGTGGAGCTTCTAAGTCCTACATCTACTCATGACACCACATTTATAGGTTCTGGCCTAACTTCACATGATGCCATGTGACAAAAGCTGCCAGGCACATTGTATGGTCAGGAAGCATCTTTCTTTTAAAAACAGAGCCTCTGCCCAGATCCCTGACGTCATTAGCAGAGGATCAATATTCTCTTACCCTGTCCCTTCTATGTCACTCCCAGCTGTTTCTGCTCATCTGCATGGCTGCTTAATTTTCCTGGCCATTAATTCAACTTCCTTTGGTTTATCTATAGTGAAAAAAAAAAGTGTAATGATAATCATAACAATTTCATGAGATGTAGCATTCAGTTAGCTGGGTGGCATGAATTTGTATTCTTACTGTAGATTTGTGTCTTGTAGTTGGTGGAAAGGCTGTGGTGAGTCAAAAGGTGAGCCAATTGTACAGAACCCCCAGCCTCTGACCTGCTCTAGCAGTCATAGCGTTTGACAAGCTGACCCAGTTAAGTTTCTGGTCAGTGGTGACACTCCACACAGTGATCAGAGGAAATTTGGTGATGTTAATGTTATTCTCTGTAAATGGTTTGTAGTTAGACACTCTCTTATTTGATATGGCTATTATCTTAAAGTTATGTGACAAATGCCACTTGCCGCATGAATTCAAGCCTGGAAGTCTTGCTACACATGGGCACAGATAGCTTCATTATCTGAGAAATTGCAACTGGATCTGAACACTGCCAAATGATCTTCAAAAAGCACCATTTCTGACCCCGATGTTAATTGATGAAACAACTGAAGATAATTGGGCCTAGGGGACTGCCCTGAGGAATTCCTGCATTGATATCCTGGCCTCCAATAACTACAACCACCTTCCTATGTGTCAGGTATGATGTCAGCCATTGGAAAGTTTTCTCCAATCCTCATTGACTTCAGTTTCATCATGGTCCCAAAATGCCACTTTCAGTCTAATGCTGCCTTGATATCAAGGACAATCCTTTTACCTCACCTCTGCAATTTGAGTGATGCCCAAATTGGACCAATTGTATAATGTGATTTCTGGGGCTAAGAGATCTTGACTGAAACCAACCAAGAATAAGTGAGCAGGCTATTGGTGAGTAAGTGCTGCTTGATAGCACTGTTGATGACTCCTTTTTTAATTTGCTGATAGTTCAAAATTGTTTGGGTTGTTTTGTTCTGCTTTCTGTTCAAGTTGTTGGGTAGAAGACAGTGTTGTAATTATACTACAACAGCTTTACTAAGGGCACATCCAATTCTGGAGCAGAAGTCTTCAGCACTATAACAAGGATGTTGAAGACAGATGGAAAGGGAGAAATTTTAACCTAACAATGGATGGATTTTTACCAGAGTTTACAGTCTGAAAAATAATTTTCCAGATTCAAACCAACTTCAAATCTACCTATTTCTGACATTAACTGAGGTGAGAAAATAGGCAGGTGGCTAACTGGCTGGAGGAGGTGGTTGGAATTTTAAGCATTCTCGGGTCTTTCTTTTCGACTTTAACTATGATTGGCCTGGTTTCCTGAACATCGGGAAATGTAGCAGCTTCGTTGGGGTGAGGACTTGAGGGCTTCAAGAAATGAGTGCCTGCTGGATCCAGGTAACTGCCTGAGGAACCCCAGCAATTGAGCACTCCCCACCAACCTTCCTCCCTGAGATCTCCCATCCCACCACAAGGCCTCAATTTCACCTCCACCACAAAGCTCTTGAACCCACCCTGCTTCTCCCCAAACACTAGCCCTCTGAATACCCCAACATTAGGCCTCTGGTCCCCCACCACAAGGCTCTTAATCCCCACACCATGGCACCATTGAATCACAGTCACACCATGAGGTCTCCAATTCTCCCCCTCAACCTAGGTCCTCTGTCCTACACCCCCAGGCTCCTGACCTCCCCTCACCCAGGGACTCTGGGATTGGCAACTCATACACTGAAATGACTCCCTCCCCTACCCCATTGACAATGCGACCCTATTATTTGAGATTGTACCCCATTGCTGGCTTCCAGGGAACCGATCAGTGATATCACTCCAGAGTGTGTGCATAAATCTCAATCTCTGGCTTCCCACAACTTTTGGACCCCTGGTTCCCAGAGGGACAGGTAAGTAAAAATTCAACTCAAAGTAACTGTTTAAAGTCACTCGCTATTTCTTTATTCCCCAGAATAATATTCCCTGTCTCTGGGTCTATGGGAAACACTATACATAAAGGAAGATATTAATAAAAGTATGTCAACAGAAAATTTAATAATCAATTTTGTAAACTGTGTTTTACACCCCCACCACCCCAGTGGTGGGTGCGCAAGCAGGGTTGCTCGTAAAATGCCATGGGCTGCCAATTAACAGTCATTATCTTGAAGGCTCCACCTATATGGACAATCAAACTGATGAAAGCTCACATTTCCCCTGCTTCTGCCTGCTGCCTGCTGCCTGTCAGTGCTTATTAACTCAAGGGCCTCATTCCGCAACCTCCCATTCTGGACAAACGGGGGTAAAAGTCCCGCCTTAAACCAATTAACACCCTCAAAGCTGTAAAATCCCTGCGGGGCAATCCACCAGAGCAGGGAGCTTTTCCCTAACTTTTCACGAGGGGAGGCAGAGACCATGGCAGTGCATTCAATCTCGCCCTATGTCTCTATTATTGTTCTAAAGACGATTCACAATGAGTTTTGATTGTATTTCCAAAACTGCATTCGCTTATAATGTAGTTGGACTTTCTAACATGGATTTGTTACTTAGCTTTTATAATTATTATTCATATTGAAACCAACATCTGTAGTCTCTCAAATGTTCAAATGTCACCACTTTAATTATTCTGTGCCCTTCACACCGAGACATGGCACATCACTGCTTTGCTGACTTATGCAACTGTAATTTCCAAGTCAGGGAAATTAAGTAATAGGCAAAAACTGACAGGACACTAGTGAAGTTAATCAAAAATTAAATATTGCTTATGGGTGATTTATAACTGCAATCTTGGATGGTGACATGCTCGTTCCATTTGCCTTTCTTTTACTAAATCCTGGTATTAGTCACCTAAGGCTATTGTCAACAAAGTAACTAATACGTATCATATAATCCATTCACCAACATAGAATTATTTCCTTAGTAAGATTTATTTTTACAAAAATGTGATAATAACTTGCACTGCAACATTTTGCTGCATTTAATTCTGTCTCCTAATTATTTAACATCAAATATAAATATGATAGTAGGGTTTGTAACTCCCTCCACCCAGTAGAAACCATTGAGGCAGTACTCAGTAGAAGGTATTAGACCAGAAGTGGAGATCCTCAGAGGTAAAATAGCTTATTTTTGTGAGGCCATTTTTGTGCGTCTCAAATATTGTTATTGATGGTCTTTGCTAAATGTCTTGGGAAGTTTCACCATGCCAAATGTGCCGTTATTGAGGCCTGAGATCTCCTCAATAATTGGGCCACTGCTGCTCTGGGTTTCCCTCACCCTTCTAACCTCTGCATCCTGAAACACTCCTGACTCCCCTGCCTCAACACCTACGTTCCAGCTTGGTGGCCCCTGTGCTGTCCATTATTGCACCAACCCAAACCCAGTAAGCTGAATCTGGACACCCAGCTAGTATGGACAGCTTATTGGGTCTATTTAAATGATCCTCGCCCACTAAAATGGGTGTCACGCAGCACCACCCAGCTTGTCTGCCTCCATGTTTTGCCAATCAACAGCACGGAAATTAAAATCCCTCCCCTTACCTATCATAATAGGTTTATTGTGCAATACACAAGAAAGAATCGCTGCAGGAGTTCCTCCTTTTGCATTGTTGTACTGCGGCTCTTCCTTTGAAGTTATGGAAGATTAGCGGGAGAATCCTCACAGAAACCTAATCCCATCCTACTTAATCAGATTTTACCTCAGATGATTCCAAGTCCACAATACAAACTCTGCTTCAAAGCTCAGTTCCAATATAGGGGTGGATAGAGAATTGTTCTTACCACTGCACAGAGCAAAATGATAGACATGTTTCTACTGAATGTGTTTGTGACATTTCTCCACAATGGCTGGAGCAATTCATTTTCCTGAGATTTTTTATTCCTTTGAAAACAAACATGTCATGGTCCTCAATGAGTTTAACCCGATGTAAAACACCATAAATTAACCTTCCTCCAACTATGCAGCCTCTCCCCAGAACATTTGTCCAATCTGTGAGATAGAACAATGATCTGATCTGCTCAGGTTTTCTTCAGCCCCCTTACAATCACTGTCAGTGCACTTCGTTAAACCCTTCGACTTTGACTGCCTCTGGCCTCCCCATATGTACCCCATGTCTTCATTAAGTCAGTAATTACATGTGACTGTTGCCGAGATGCTTGTGGAAGTGCGCCTTCCTCCTATACACTTGTTTACACCCTAATAAAATTTGAATTATAAAAATCCAGCTGATTGCTGGCTTTGTGGCAGCACAATATGCAGTCTCTTGTGCAGGAATATTGTATTTTGTCCAAAGCTTTCTTTAACTTTGATTACACTGCTATGGAGATAAATCATTTATTCCTCAACTGTTACAAGACAAGCAGAGGCTGAAATAATGAAATGTTATAACTTGAGCCAAATATACACACTGAGACAGTCATGGCTATGACTGTTAAGTTCATAAAATGTTCAGTTTATCACAATGTCATTTTGGATAACTGATTTGGACTACCTTATACTGAAGAAAAATAAGGATCAAAATTCCTTTGATCACTCAATTTAATGTAAAAATGCATAATCAAATCCTGATTTGCGCTTCACATGGCCTTCTGCCTAATGCACTCCAGCCACACACCTCAGGAGCTTATCCAAGATGGCAGCAGTGGGAATGCCAGTGTGCAAGTTACCCAATGCCACTCTCAGCTGTTGTTGTTTCATTTTTTACATTGCGGCATTGGCTGTACATCAAAATTTCTTTGTTGACTATAAAAAGCCTTGAACTGTCCTGTGGCCATGAAAGGCCCTGTATCCTTCTGTCCATCTGTCCATCCAGGCTATTCTGAACCTAACTCCACATACCCGCCTTTTCCCTATATCTTTTAATACCTTTGGCTCAATCTCAGATTTAAAATTAACAAATGATCTAGGATCAATTGCCTTTTATGGAAGAGAGTTCCAAACTTCTACCACCTTTTGCTTGAAGAAGTGTTTCCAAATTTCACTCTTGAAACGTCCACTCTTGTTTTTGACTGTGCCCCTAGTCCTAGACTCCCCAACCTGCGGGATAGTTTCTCTCTATCTACACTATCTGTTCCCCTTAATATCTTGAAAACCAGCATCAAATCACCCTTTAACATTTTAAATCCCAGAAAATACAACATTGATTTGTTTAATATCTTCTTATAGCTTGACTCGTGGAGTCCAGGTATCATTCCAGTAAATCTAGGTTACATTCCCTCCAAGGGACTGCTTGCAGTACATGAAGTGTAGTCTAACCCATAGCTGAAGCATGACATCTAGCCCCCTGTATTCTAGCCCTCTTGATATAAAGGCCAGCACTCCATTAAACTTTTTGATTATTGTCTATATCTGCTCATGACATTTTAATGATCTATGTACCTGGGCCTCTAAGACTCTTTGGCTTCCACTATTTCTAGTTTTCACCATTGTGAATATACCCCGTTGTTTCCTTTTTAGGTCCAAATTGAATTATCTCACACTTGTCTGCACTGAAATCCATTTGTCACAAATTTGCCTATTCATTTATTCTAACAATATCTCTTTATAATGTGACACTTCCATCTACACTGCTTACAATATCATCTACTTTTGTGTCATTGGTAAATTTGCATATGTGTTGTTCTATCCTATCATCTAAGTTGTTAATAAATACAGTGAATAGTTGAGGCCCAACACAGATCCTTGCAGGACACCACTTGCGACATATTGTCAATTAAATTATCTGCCCATCTCTGTTTCTTTCCGATTAACTAATTTCTTAACCAGGTCAATAATTTGCCTTCAATTTCACGAATTTCAAATTTAGCTAACGGTCTCTTATCATTGACTTTATAAAAGCCCTTCTGGAAATCTATATAACTAACATTCATAAACATTCTCCTGTTCACGACTTTAGTCACGCAGTTTAAAAAAAAATCTGATTCATTAGACATGATCTACCTTTTACAAGTCCACGCTGGTTCTACTTACCAGCTGAACATTTTTAAGATGTTCAGTCACACTATCCTTAATTATAGACTTTAGCAATTTCCAAACAACAGGCATTAGGCTAACCAGATATAATTCTCTGCTTTCATCCTCACTTTGTTTTAAAAAAGATATTAGAGTGATTAGTTTCTAATCTAAAGGAATGGTTCCCAAGTTGAGAGAAATTTGTAAGATTTTTGTTGGGCCATCCCCAGTGTTCTTACCTAATTTGTTTAAATTCATGGAATGTAAACCATCTTGACCTAAGGATTTGTTGGTCTATAGTGCCATTAATTTCTTCTCATGTCAATAAAACATAAAAATAAATCAAACTTTATTCTTTTGTTTGCTTTTTTTTAAATGGGCTTTTGCTGAATCAAAAAGATGGCTGCTCCTGGTCACATGACTCACACGGTTGGCCATCTGTCCTGGAAGTTTCCAACAGGAGTTATAAGAACAAAAGACTTTCTCTCTCATCTTTTTGTAATCTCACATCCTATTGTAAGGACGTTATAATCATGAAACAAGGGGACTTGCAGAGATCAAAACTCGTTAATCCTACAGAGTTGATAACAGACACATCTCACACAGGGAATGTCCAGGTCCATTTCAGAAGGGGACCATTAAGAGGACAACGGATGTCCTTTGCATCTTGATAAGCTTACTGCTCTAGCAGAGTCACAGGGTCTGCCCAGACTATAGTTCCCCAAAACAAAATCCGCAACATGGATGGTGACTTTTTCAGGGGCTAACGACTGGGACATTATAGGCCACAAAACAAAAGCCAAACCCAGACGTCAGATAAACATCCCTTTTGAAATCATTGTGGAGAAAGAAGGTCACATGATTCGAATGACCATTTTAAAATCTCTATATTTATTTGAGAACTGACAAACAAGCAGTCTGCTGATTACTTCCAACCAGGAGAGAACAACAACAGGGCTCTTGGATGACAAAGTAGCTGGCCACCATCTCTCAGCTCCTGAAAGACTGTTTGATTTTAGAAGTCTCTGATCATTGCCTGCCAAGTGGTCTAAGCACAGAAATCCCATCATGCTGCATCGTCATTCATTTCAAGGATTTTTGTGTTGCTGTCTCCAACCAAGAACTCATCTAAACTTAACCCCATCACAAAGGAAATGCCCTATGGATTTTGACTTTCTGGACTCCGGAAATCATGTGAACTGATATTCATTTCTGTTGCTCTTTTACTGCTGTTATCCATAGTTGTAAAAACTCCTTTTTCTTTCTCCCCCACACTGAATATGTGTGTGCATGCATGAGCTGAGAACATCTCCCCCCCACCCACCCCACCCACCCACCAAGCCCAACCACCACCCCATCTCCCACCCCTGGGTTTGAATATGAAATAAACTAATCTTCTGAGTTAATCATAAAGAGAGTTTGCTCCATGTTATCGAGAAAATTGGACTACACAAACTGAGGATTTGGGGAAGTATGCCACAGCCTACTTTAAAAATAATTTAAAAACACTTCTGCTTGCACAGATAGTGAGAGGATGAAAAAGTTCAGTTTGCCTTTCTTCTGTCTGTAACATTCTCCATTCCTGTTTTATTGCTTACATTAATTTTGTTGAGTTCTTGTTCCTACGTATGAACATACAAATTAGGAGCAGGAGTAGGCCTTTCGACTTCTCAAGCCTGCTTTGCCATTTGATAAGATCATGGTCGATCTGATTGTGACCTCAATTCTACTTTCCTCTTTATCCCCTAAAACTTTTGACTCCCTTGTCAATCAGGAATCTAACTCAGCCTTAAAATTATTCAATAGCCCAGCCTCCATGGCTCTCTAGGGAAGAGAATTTCACACATTAACAGCCCTCGAGAGGAAAAAAAATCCCCTCATCTCACGCTTAAATGGGAATCCCCATATTTTTAAACTCTGTCTCCTAGTGCTAAGCTGTCAAATAAGGGGAAACATCCTCTCAGCATCCACCATGTCAAGTCCCCTCAGGATCTTAAATGTTTCAATAAGATTACATCGCAATCTTCTAAACTCCAATACAGGCCCAATCTGCCCAACCTTTCCTCATGAGATAACTCCTTCATTCCAGGAATTAGTCAAGTGAACCCTCTATGAATGGCTTCTAATGCAATTATACCCTTTCTTAAGTAAGTTTCTGAATTAATAGTAGTTTTCTTCAGCTGCCAGCCATGCTGTTCTCTTTCTCTACTGTAAATACTGATGGAATGTATTATTAAACATGTCTGCTATTTCCTTATTTTCATTGCCAACATCACCATTATCAATTGTCAAGGGGCCCATATTACTTCTGCCCATCTTTTTCATAATGTAATTCTAAAGGCTTCTGTGATGACACACTTTTCACACTTCCTTTTTGCAGCTCTTACTATCTGCTCTACATCCTATGCTGCTTATCCATTTGCTAAGATCTGAGTTTTTTTTTTGCATTTTGGTATGCTTTTTCTTTTAGTTTTACATTGTCTCTTACCTCTTTCGTTCTCCACATCTGCCTTTTATGGCATGTGGAACTCTTGACCTTTTAGAAGTATAAACTGATTTTGTATCACATTAAATTATTTTTAACTGCCTCCCACTGATATTCTATTGCTTCACCCATGAACAGATTTGCCCCCAGTTTACTGTAGAC
This sequence comes from Cetorhinus maximus, assembly GCF_964194155.1. NCBI lineage: Eukaryota > Metazoa > Chordata > Chondrichthyes > Lamniformes > Cetorhinidae > Cetorhinus > Cetorhinus maximus. The sequence goes on along the minus strand of NC_135882.1, from coordinate 28,793,144 downwards.
CATTCTGCCTCATCCCATTGAAATCAGCCTTACCTCAATCCGGAATCTCAGTCACTATTTCAGGTTTTCCCCTTTCAAACACTACTCTGAACTCAGTCATCTTTTGAGCAGTATTAGATTAATGTTTACACAACATTGGCTGTTTACTAAACCTGGTTCATTCCTCCTTACTAGTTCTATTTTGGCTGACGCTTTGTTGGCTCTAGGGTATATTGGGTGGAATCTTGCGCCCTTTAAAAAATGATAAGGGTATGGAACTATATCTGGGTCCTGACCCCGTTCTGCCTGTTAGTGCCCCTGCCTGAGAGATCTGCACAGAGGCAAGCAATTAAGAGGCTGCCTCTGGATCTGTTGTCCAACTACAGAAGGTGGCTGGGTCCCTGAGGCTGCAGGCTCAGTTAGAGAGCCTGCAGCCTTTGAATGATGGCAGCTCCACCTCCAGAGGTGGGTGCTGCCAATGCAGGATGGGGCCGCGAGGGTGCCTCCATCTTGAGATGCCCTCTGGCGATGTACTCAATGCAATTAAATAAATGGTGGCTGCAGCTGGAAGGCCACCTCGTTGAAAAGAAAGCTCTCCACAGGATGGCCAGCAGCTGCAGCTGTGGCCCACTGATGGCAATGACTCAGGTAGTGGGTGGAGCATAGGCTGCCTGCAGGCACCTGTCGGGCTTGCCCTCAGTAGGCGGCCTGTCCGCCACTAAGAAGATTGTCCGGAGGGGAGATCACATCAGCCCATTGATACAATGCCAAGTTTTGTGACTTTCCTCCTGGTGTTGCCACAAGCCCACCCTTGCGGCACTGGGAAGATCCCGCTATTTGTTTCAGGAAACTATGCCAGATACTACCTTTCTAACATGTGTTTACACCAATCCAAATGAAAGTTAAAATCGTCCATTGAAATGATTCTGCCTTTACTACATGCTTGTCTCATTCCACATTTACACAAGCAACCACTTCACACCTGTTACCAGGAGACCTATACACAACTTCCACTAGTGTTAAATTATTTTCCATTTCTTCATTCTACCGATACGTTAATGTATTCCCCCCCACCCCACCATTTTCTCTTATTTTCTTGTAGTCCTTATAATCTGGTATATTTAATTTCCAGACCTGACTGTCTTGCAGACATGTCTCAGTAATGACTACAATGTTGTATTGCCCTTCCAAGTTGCACTTGCACCTGTAATCCATTCAATTTGTTCCTAATATTCCATGTGTTTGCATAACCATTGTTTATTTCGCCCATTCAGTCTAATCTGCCTTCCTTTTCTAATGTTTTACTCTCAAATTCCCTATTTCTCTCTCCTCAACATGTTGGTTTAATTGCTTTCCCAGTTTAATTATTTTACATCTTTGAGTTTTCCCTTTATTTGCAGCCCCTGAAGCTCAATTTCTGACTGTTATTCTATTCTCTTCCCTGCTGTTTATTTGAAAATTATTATCTTTACTACCTTTTCCACTTGAGACCTCTCCTTCTCGTTACTAGTTTAAAGTCCATGGCCAGGATTTTGCCCTTGTCGGGCGGGCTCAGTGGGGGCGAGCGGGAGCGGCCGGGAAGCAGACCGCTGCCCACGATCGCAATTTCACACTGGAGGCCTGATTGAGGCCTGCCCAGTGTGAAAAGGGTGCTGCAATGTTCAGTGCTGCCTATGTGGGGGGTGAGGAGGGCAAGCGGGAACATCGCACATGCGCACAAGTGCACGTAGGAAAAGCTCTCTGCTTCAGGGAGATGAAGATTTTTGAAAATTAAAAATAAAGAATGTTAAAAATGTTAAAGAAACATGTCCCCTCATGTGACTCTAATAACATGTCCCTGCTCATGTGACAATGAAATGTTACAATTTTCATTTAATTTTTAAATCGCTGTTCGAAACCTTATCCTGCGCATGGATGAGGTTTCCTAAAAAATCCAAAGACCTCTTGGCCCTATCGCCTGCCCGCCAACCTGAAGGTTGGACAGGCAGCGAAAAATTTATTTTAATTATGCTTTTAATGACCTTAATAGGACTTCAAATTGTCGGTAGGCGCGCTGCCGAATCCCGCATCATCATGTGTCATTTTACGGTTGTTCGAGTCAGTCATGCGCCCGCCTGGCGGGCGAAAAATTCTGGCCCTTGTGACTACCCTATTTATTTTTTCTGCCAGAGCCTGGTCCCACACCAGCCCAGGTAGAGCTGCCCCAATGTTACAGGTCTTTCCTGTCCCAGTAGTCATGCCAGTGTCCCATGAAATGGAATCCCTCTTTACCACACCACTACTTTAATCATGGCTTTATCCTTACACCAATTTGCATGTGGCTTCACTGATTGCAATCATTGAGGTGCTTTCCTTTAATTTGGCTCCTAATGTTTTTTTCAAAAGGAAGCTCTTGTCTACTCTTTCCATGTTGTTAGTTCCAACATGGACAACAATGACTGGATTGCCCACTGTCCCTCTCCAATATCCTTTCAAAATGTCCCTCACGTTGGCACCAGGCAGGCAACATACCATGCAGGATACTCAATCCTGCTTATAGAGGATGCTATCTATCTAACTAATTATTGAATCCATTAGAGTTACCTCATTAGGCTTCCCCTCCTTCCCTTGCTCAAAGGTGCCATTGTCTGCATTCTGGCTGTTCTTCCAACAGTCTTTTTCCTTATTCTCACAGGTAGCAAGTACAAGTACTTGTATCTTTTGGATAGGTTCTGTGGTTCTTTGTTTTCTGTCTCACCTGGGCTTCCTATACTCTGTGCACTATCAGTCACACTTGCTCCAATCTGAATCTACAACTTTCTATGAGGTGACCCCAAAGCCAGGAGCAAACTGTCCAGAAATGGTTCCCCCTCCCCTATGTGTCAGAGTATCTCCAACTCATACTCACAAGAATAGGAAACTTTGTTGCATATCAGTTTAGTATCTAGGCAAGGGGAGTCCCTGGTCAATATTTACCATCCCCACCTACTTTCCTTTCCATAGAAGCCATTGTACAGGAAAATTGTGTGGTATGTAAAATGGGTGGTCAACCTACTGTTAATTGTTCTTGCAAACTATTCAACCTCCATTATCAGCCTGCATCCAGTTCCAGACACTTCAGCAGTAAACACAGGATGGGAGCAACACACACAGTGGCAGTTCTTCCACACTGCCATGAAGGCACAGGGCAGCACTGAATGATGCATGTACCCAATTTTGTGGCCACCAACAACCCTATGGAAAACCTAATTAAGTAGAATTATTATTCCAAAACCACTCAAATAGTTAGCAAATGGCAACCAATCAAATGCGACAGAGATTTTTTGAATGAGATAGAATGGACAGCTGGCTCCTCAGAGATATGGATTATGTAATGCAACTCGAACCCGAAGACAGGTTTACTTAATTGCCAGAGATAGTTGATCACTGATCCTTATTGAAGATATTTGGGTTGTTAATGCAATGCTTTAGATGCTTCAACTCATCAAAAATGTTTACAATATGCCAGAGAAGGCTTGCAAAAATGTAGTATAATCTTGTATGCTGCAAAAGATGACTGCATATAGAGGGCTTGCTCTGGATGTGGATAACAACAACAATTTGTATTTATGTATCACATTTGATGCAATAAAACATCCCTAGGGGCTTCACAAGAGCATTATAGAACAAAATTTGACACTGACCCACTTAAAGTGATAATGGAACAGATGAGGACATGTCTAGTCAAAGTGATAGATTTTAAGTAGCATTTTGAAGGACAAGGGAGAAGTACAGAGATAAAGTTCAGGGAAGGAATTCCAGAGCTGAGGGCATTGATAGCTGAAGGCATGGCCACCAATTGTGCAACAATTGAAAGTGTGCATGACGAAGAGTCCAGAACTAGAGGAGCATAGATATCTCAGAGGGTTGTGGGGTTGGAGGAGGCTACAGAGATAGGGAGAGGTGAGGCCATGGAGATATTTGAAGAAATGGATGAGAATTTTAAAATCAGTGCATTGTTTAAGTAGGAGCCAGTGAGCACAGGGTGATGGGTGGATGGGTCCTGGTGAAAGTTAGGGGAACCAAAAGCCTAAAGGGCTTTACAGCCAATGAAGTACTTTTGAAGTGTAGTCATTGCAATGTAGGGAATTTAGGCAGCCAATTCACATCCAGTAAGCTCCACAAACAACAATGTGATCATGAACAAATTATCTGTTTTTTTTATGTTGATTGAGAGATAATTATTGGACAGGACACCAGGATAGCCACCCTGCTTTTCTTCAACATAGTACTTTAAGATCTTTTGCATCTTGAGAAGGCAAACAGGGTCTTCATTTAATGTTTCATCTGAAAGACAGCACCTTTAACAATGCACTGTGTCAGCCTGATTTTTATGCTCAAGCATTGGATGAAAACTTGAATGCACAAGCTTCTGACTCAGAGACAAGAATGTTACCAACTGAGTCACAGCTAACACTGGAGATAGATAGAGGATACCAGAGGTAACAATGGTATGGGTAAGGGTTTTAGCAGCAGTTGAGCTGAGGCAGTATGAAGTTGCGTGTTGCTATCAAGGTGAAATATGTGGTCTTAGTGATTGCGTAGAAATGTAGCCAGAAGCATATCTCAGGATCAATATGATACCAAGATTGCAAATAAATTGGTTCCACCTCAGACAATTGCCAAGGAAAGGGATGGAGTGAGTGGTTAGGGAATGAAGTTTGAGGTGGCAACCAAAGATAATGGCTTTGGTCGCCCCAATATTTAGTTGAAGAAAACTTCTACTTATCCAGTACTGTATATCAAATTAGCAGTCTGATAATTTAGAGACTGTGGAGGGTTCAGGAGTGGTGCTGGTGAGGTAGAACAAGTGTACTTGTGAAAACTAATGCTGTGCTTTCAGATAATGCCATTGAGGGCCAGCATGTAAATGAGAAGTAGGAAGATGTCAAGGATAGATCCTTAGAGGACACCAGAGCTAAGGGTGTGGGAGACAGAAGAGAAGCCATTTCACATGATTCTTGGGTTACAAGTGGACAGGGAAGGATTGAACCAGGTGAATGCAGTCCCATCCAACTGGACAGTGATTGAGAGGCATTGGAGGAGGATGGTGTGGACAATCATGCCAACGGCTGCAGACAAGCTGAAATGGACAAGGAGAGAAGCTTAACATTGTCACCTTCTCACAGGATGTCATTTGTGACTTTGATATTGGACTGTAGCAAGGGCAGAAAACCGATAGGAGTGATTTAAACATGGAGTTCCAGGAAAGAAGTCCATGAATTTGGGAGGTGACAGCACTTTCAAGGAATTGAGAGGAAAGAGGGGCTGGATTTGGCACAGTAGTTTGCAAGAATTGTTGTCCTTTTGAGGAAAGGGTTAATGATGTCGGGCTGCTTTCTTGTTCTAATTTTTTTCATGAGGCGGAATTTTATGGCCCCTCCTGCTGACGGGATTTTCCAGTCCTGGTGAAGTCAATGGACTTTTGAACAGCTCACTGCATTTTACAGCCCTCCACACCGTGATGGGAGCCACCCATTACTTCAAACCCTGAGTACACAACCGTCAGTTGTAACAACTGCAGAATCAGGTCCTTAACAAGCTTGTGTTATATGATCCAACATGAGTACCTCAAGCTACATGACTTCAGCATGAAAAAAACTTCACTGAGCTCACAATTCACCCTGAGAACTCTGGTACATCACATTCTGCAATCCTACATAAGTACAACATACAAATTATTACTCAAAACTCTTATACCAATTTTACTTTTGACCTCTACGTTTTATCCACACTACCGCTTAATAACAGTACATCAAAAGACACAAAGTGACATCAACAGCATAGAGCCAGGAAGATGCATTTGCCCCACTTCAAATGCTGCTAATCATTCTGTTGACATGTTTGGAATTTTCTGTGCCCACTGGAGTCGGGTGTGTTCAGCGGCATGAGCGGACAATGTGGCGAGAAGGCCAAAAATCGGTTTCACAACGTCATGAAATCAGTTTGCAATTGTTCGCTCTGCCTGTCAATGGCGGGCAACATTGCCCGCCATCGGATTTTGGGAGCCTCATTGTAATACATCTACATATCACTATAAGACCAGCTCACCGGAATCAACCCACCATGTTGTATCATCCGCCCACATCAGTGGGAAAACACGCCGGTGCAGAACATGCCTTGACTGGTGTGATGTGCACTTGCTCACATCATGGACATCCAAGGAGCAGAAGATGCTGGAGCCTAAAAGCAATGGGATCCTGGAGTAACATCCATCACATGCTGGGTGGATTCTCAAAGCAGTTCACGGAAGTTGGAAAGTCACCATTGAGGGTCTGTTCACAGTGGATGATTGTCGAGGGGGGCAGAGAGGAAGGTCTAGCTGTGTTCTGGGGAGGGTGATGTACAGGGAGTGGGAGAGGAAGGTCAGGTTTGACTGGGAGAGGAAGGTGTGTCGGGGCGGGGTTGAGGTTGGGCGGTGGGAGGGGAAACAAAAGTGTCAGGGGCGTGAGGAAGACAGCAACTGGAGAGGTAGGTGTAAGGTGGGAGGAAGATGTAAGGGAGGTAGTCTGTGGGGCAGGAAGGAGTCTGGCGGGGGGGAAGAAGGAGAAGGGGTGGAGGAAGGAATTGGGAAGGGGGAAGGAGTAAGGCTGGAGAAAGAAGAAAGGCTAGAGGAAGAAGCAAGGATGGAGGAAGGAGTCAGGAAGGGGGAAGGAGTAAGTGGGGGAGGGGTAGTCTGGTGCATGGGGGAAGGAGTTCCAAGGTGGGGGGCTGTGGAGTGGGGTCCGGGAGTAGGAACAAGTTCCAAGGTGGGAAGGAATTCCAAGGCGGGAAGGAGTCCAGAGAGGGGATGTCCAGGTGAACGTGCAAGGGAGGGCTCTGTTGAGTCCATGACTGCCTCCTGGGGAGCAAACTGAGGGTAGGTGTGATAGGAGGGAATGGTGAGAATGACCGAGGTCAGAATGAAGCGGCAGCGTGGGCGGGTGAGGGTGCAATGGTGTCCACAGAAGGGATGGCGAGGGTGGTTGGTGGGGACTCAGAGACAGACACGACCCTGGGGGTGGGAAGGAGGTCAGGGAGGTTAATGTAAATGGGGGTGGGATTTTTGGGAAAGTAGGTAACGTGCACATTCACCTGGACATCCCCAAAAGAGAAAGGTTGTGGCTGGTAGATCATGGTGGGGAGTTGGAAGGTGATGCCAGGGGGATTGACAGTGATGGGGGAAAGGAACTGGGTGACTGGGAGAGGGGAAAGGACAGGGGACCTGAAGAAAAATGGTGTTGCCCCTTGAGGTGTGAGATCCCTGTAGATGTGTGATGGGTTTGTGAGCGTGTGAGTTGAGAGTGATGAGAAGAGTGACTTACCCTGGCAGAATGAATGAGACTATTCATCCTGTTGTGGCACTGGGTAGCTGACCTCTTTTGCAGGGCATTGGCGCTGACTACCACTGTCACCACCTCATATGCTGGATTGGTGACCGTGCTTGGTCTTTGTCCAGAGCGGGGGTAGAGGACATCATAGCGAGCCTCCACTGTATCCAAAAGGTGCTCAAGTGATGTATCATTATATTGAGGCTGCAGTCTTCTTGCCTTTCAGGGCCATGTCTCCTGTGGAGCAGTGATGGGTTGGAAGAGGTGTGTGTGTGGTAGCACTTTAAATATAGTGCCCGGCATGATGAAGTGGCGAAGTGATGGTGTCCGGATGAATGAGAGACCGCCCGCTATTGAAACAGCATGTTTCCTGGGAATGCATGATTAATGACGCAGCATTCGGACACTACGGGATGAAAATCTACCAATGCAGCCAACGAGAAAAATGTCCTTTATCCTGCCCGCTATCTGAAACGATTCCACCCATGGCTATATTGTCGGCTTAAGCTCTTGCGATCACTTTACTACTATAAATACAGTGACCAGACCAACATCTTCCAGACCATCACACTTCCCTTCAATTCCTCATCCTTGCCTGAGGCCTGCTTCACAAAACATCCTTGTTCAGCAGAAAGTTGTTTTACTCATTGTGTGCTGATCCCATGAACAGCCATGACATTGAGGCATGCAGGTAGTTTGAATACATTCCCACAGATGACCGCACGTTTGAAGGAGAGGGAGAGAGTATCTAAGGAGAATGGCCCATTAACAATATGGTTAAGAGAGTAGGAAGTAGGTGAGGATAAGAAACTTCTTTAACAGTGCAATACCTTTTTTTACTGATGCTGTTATGATGTGGCAGGTGATATGTACCAGGCAGACCAAATCCACAAGGGAAACTTGGCCACACTATCACAACAGTTTTGCAATTTGTATATATATTGCAAGAAGGTTTGTGCACTGATTTCAGAAGTAATGAGTCCACTAATACCTTTAGAGATTATAAAAATTAAATTAAAAATGTATTAACAAAAGACAAGAATTAAAACACATACACAAGAAGATAGCTACGCTATTACTTAATATAATAAATCCCAAAATTCCTAGTTAACCTGACTCCGAACTAAATTTCTGAGAGGTGGTCCTTTCAAACGCTGTCTCCTCTCAATCCCAAGTGGAATTACCCCTCAAGTTTCAGTGCCATATTGCCATGTTCATCGCCTGTTCAGAATATTTTGGACCATCCTTTTCCATCAAGCATATGCTTGTGTTGCTTCCTTCTTCCTTAGGGACATTTCAAGCAAGGATTTTTCTCAGTATTCTTGGACTACTACTGCTAAAAAAAAATACATTTCACAGTCAAATTCATGAACTTTCCAATGCTACACCAGTTAATTGATTTGTTAGCTGCTTAAGGGAAGTTAAAGGCTCATTACTGCACTTCTGTTATGATTGGTTGTTGATAATTCATTACTGCTAACACACTCACATTCTCAGGAAGCACACATTTTGAAGATGTAGGTGCCCTGGTTTCTTTAGTGTTAATCATCAAACTTGTTCCCTTTGTGATTCTGGCAACATGCTTGAGGAGCATGAAGTAGTTGAGTATATGGAACGTATGGAATTTGTGCAATATGTGACCTGTGCATACAATATGAAGGTAGCAATTTCAATTTCTCACTCTCTGACTAACTGATTTAGCCTTTCAACTTTATTCTCTTTATCCACTGGTTGCTTACAATGAAGATGATATTTCAAGTGTAGACTGAGCTTTAGACTAGTAAATTATTTATGGGATTATACTGGTTGTATATTTCAAAGTATTTATACTCTATTACAATGCTACATTATTTTAAATTAATCACACAGGATCAATGTTCATTCTAACTAGTCCTCCCTTGTATTCTAGTTAAGCCTTTTTATTCTATGTTCTATTTTTGTCTTGGGTTTCCCAGTCAACCACCGATCAGTTGTGCTTATTATAGGTTAGTTTAAGTATCTACTCTCCATCATATTTACAATTAATGGCTTGTGAATTACAATGCAAATAATGTGTTTCTGATAGTTTCAAAAAAGGGAGCCCAGCCTGTCATTTCAAAGGAGGGTGAAAAAAATCTGCATTTATTTGGTTACTTTTCCATCCTCAAGAGTGCATCAAAATCCTTCATAGGCCCTGAGGTGCTTTTGACCTGTAATCCCTGTATTAGGCAAATGTGAAATTTAATTTGTATGTAGTAACAGGGAAGAGCAATGAGATTAATGTTCAGATAACCTGTTTTTAGTGGAAATGCTTGTGGGTTAAATATTGCTTAGAACAACTTTGGTATTCTTTTTGAAATAGTGCCCTGTGATGCTTTATGTGAACCTAAGACAGAACCTCAGTTTAACATTTCAACTGAAAGACAGTTGTGGTAAATATGGTTTTATACAATGTGTAGTATACCTTTTAAGAAGGATGTTATAAAGGAAGATCGCATGATCTTGTGTAACCAATAGAAGAGTAGGTGGGCTACCTCTGTAGTCAGTGTTCTGTAGTTAGTAGTCAGAAGTATGGAGATGGGAATAATCTGCTGAGAAGTGGGAAACAGCCACCGCTAGCAGAAAAATAAACAACTTGGCAGTAAGGAATAATTGCAGCAGAGGTGGAAACATGCAGTCTTATAATGATTGGCAGTTTTAAAAAATCAAATGTTTTTATTGTCATCGAAATGGACACATAATGAGACAGTGCAGGAAAAGAATCAGGTAGACTTTCAAACAAAAGGAAAAACCCCGTGAGATTTACATTGTAGAAGAGCCTGAAGCAACAAATTTGGATATTTATTCGTTATTTAATTTGAAGGTTGGAAAGACAGAGCCAATACATGTAACAGTGAAGGTAAATGACAGACCTATTAGAATGGAAGTTGGAACAGGAGCTTCCACTACAGTCATTGGTGAACACACCTTCAAATATCTGAATTATGGTGAACATAAATTAAATTTGGAAGAAACTAATGCCAAATTAAAAACTTACATGGGTAAGAACATCCACGTCAAAAGCATAAGCAGAGTTACTGTCCATTATGGAAGCCAATCGGTATAACTACCAGTATTGGTATTGGGAGGCAGAACACCAAGCCTCCTAGGGTGAAACTGACCTGACTGGCCACTGAGATTCCAAAAGGAAACTAGAAATGTTCCTGTTTTGGAAAAGAAGTGTGTAAGAACTCAACAACCTGAAGAAACACAGGATGTTTCAAGTCAAAAGAAGATAGAACAGCAAAAGGAACTTGGAGAGACCATGCTCAATGATTGAGTTGGAGCAGAGACGAGCTACCTTCGAGGAAAAAGAAAACCTGCTGAAAGACCTTCACACACTACAAGATTCCCTCAGGTCTAAGTTTGTAACATTGGAAAAGTATGAAAAGAAACACAAAGAGTTCAACACTTCTCTGAATAAACTAGAGGATGAGTTGGCAGAGAAGACACAACAATGCTCAATTTTCCAGGAGGCAGCAAACAAATACAAAAAAGAGTTGGCAGAGCTGAAGAATCAGCTAAATGAAACCAAAGAGGCTTTGGAGGCAAAATTTTCTAAGAAGCAGACAGATGATGAAATTCTGGGAAACTCAGCCATTGAGTTCAGTCAAGTCGAGCTTGCATCTGAGAGCAGTTTGGCCAATATGGAAGCTGTAAAGAAGGCCGAGAGTAAAGTCAGTGTTAAAAAGAAGGCAGCCTATTGAGGAAGACACAAACACAAATAAGTCCCTGATCCTGGCAGCATACATGTATACTTTTGTACATAGGCCTGGAAATCAAATTGCAAACGCCGATGCATTTGGTCGTTTGCCTTTACAAGAAAATCATAAGGGTGCTCCAGCTTCAAAATAACTTGTTTTTGTTAAATTTCTTAGATTCATCACCGGGATGTGCTAGACAGGTCAGAGACTAGACAAGTAGGGACCCAGCCCTATCTCAAGTACGAGAGCAAATACTTCATGGTTGGTCACAAGAACCTGTATCTGACGAAATGAAACCGTACTTTAACAGAAGACATGAAATGACCAGCCAGGGTGGTATCTTATTTTGGGGAGCACAAGTGATTGTTCCTCCGAAAGGAAGAAAGCCATTGTTAATTAAACTACATAGTGCACATCCAGGAATATTCCAAATGGAGACCGTGGCACACAGCTATCTGTTGTGGCCTGGAATGGATGAAGAAATAGAGAGGTTAGTGAAAAATTGTGTGGAGTGTCAACAATTGCAAAAGTTACCTTCAACAGCTCTGTTACACCCTTGAATGTGGACAGGAAGACCATGGGTACGATTGCACATTGACTATGTGGGACTTTTCATGAGAACAATATTTCTGCTCATTGATGCCCACTCAAAGTGGATGGACATATATGAGGTGAAATCACTAGCGTCTTCTGCTACAACTGAGAAGCTACATCAAAGTTTTGCAATTAAGTGGCCATATCAGATAACAGCACAGCATTTACAAATGTTGAGTATCAATTCTTTCGGCCTCAACAGTATCACTCATGGAAAAACTGCACCCTTCCTCGAATGGACTGGTCGAAAAGGGGGTTCAAACGTTCAAGTCAGGCATGAAGAAGTTAACTGGAGATTCCTTAGCAACTAACCTAGCATGTTTTCTTTTCCATTATAGGACCACCTCTCACACAACAACAGGTGTCACACCTGTGGAATTATTAATGAAACACTGTCTCAAGACGAGATTGAGCTTAATAATACTGAATTTAGGGGGGAAGGTGGAAAGGAGCCAGGGAAGTCACAAAACTATACACAACTGGCATGGTCGTGAGAGGCAATTTACCATGAGACAGACGGTATATGTGAAGAACTTTGGAGACGGACCAAAGTGGTTACCGGGTGAAATAAGTGCAGTGACTGGACCTCTATCTTACCATGTGAAGGTAGAAGGCTAAATCATGTGGACCATCTAAGGAAAAGAGGAAACAAATCACCAAGAAATGATCCCACCAATGTTCACGACCAGATTAATGGTTTTTTTGAGAGAGAGCAACCTAGTACAGGTGTGTCTGTTGTTCCTGCGAGAGGTGAGGAAACAGATTTGCAGGTACCCGCTGAAGAACCTGATGTTCCGACAACTCCAGAAAATGAGTTTCCTAACAAAGCATCTGAAGTTGTAGAGCTGAGACATTCTACATGCCAAAGGAAACCCCTAGCAAGACTGAATTTGTAAATTACTGAGCAGTGTAAATAATTTGCTATTTTGAGAACATTGTAATTGTATGTTCTGAGTAAAGGAGGGGGAAATGTGGTAATTATGGTTTTATGTAATGTGTAGTATACCTTTTAAGAAGGATGTTATAAAGGAAGATCACATCATCTTGTGTAACCAACAGAAGGGTAGGTAGGTTGCCTCTGTGGTCAGTAGACTGTCGTTAGTAGTCAGAGGTATGGAGATGAGGTTTGATGTAGAAGCACACATGTAGCTGCTGAGTACCTATAAACAAACAATGTGTTCCACCTAAGAAGTGTCTACTGATCAACTCTGCCTATTGTACCAACTCAGCGATCCCACAACAAGCGTGCAATTGGGATTCACAAGTCCCAACAACAGGAGAGGTGAAATTAGATTAGTGCTGGCTTCCCTGTGTGATGTGGGTGGAGGGAATGATCTGGAGTGGATAGGCTGAGGTCTATTTTAACAGGCTTCAGGGCTCATTTAAATTAGGTTAGCTTTTGCATGCCCAGGCCCATTGAGGTCATGACTGCTGGAAGTTCAACATTTACAACAGTGCACTGTAGCACAGTTACATCTTGGCATCGGACAAGAAAAGGATTACATAAAGTGTGGAATCAAATTATCAGTAGTTCAAGTTGTAGGGTGGACCAAATAAGGCAATGCTATGCCACACAAATGAGTGGATCGTAGAGCCAATCTCTAGTACTTTTGCTGAGTTAGTTTGTATCATGGGCAGTAGGAATGGCACATTGTTCCTTGGGTAAACAGTAAGTCGAGGTGTTGGCTTGTCTCAATGATGGCACATTTGCCAACTAGTCAGACAGTCTTGGCTTGATTCATATCATAGGCTCCTATTTCAGCACTCTGCTGCAAGAATTGGTGCAAGTGTCATATTTTGTGTGTGACACTAAACCGAGGCATTGTTTTGGGGAATGTAGAACTGTGGATCTTTCCCTGCATTCCAGGAGCATTCATCCCTCACCTAACACGACGAAAACAGATTATCTGGTCATTTGCCCCATGTAATGTTTCCAGACCTTGCTTTATGTAAATTGACTGCCATATTTCACTCTGAGAATCTCAGTGTGACATATAACTCTAGGAAAGTATGAGTTAAAGACCATTCCAGAGATAAGGATCCTCCCAGTATATGGTCTACTATCACAGACAAGAACGACAGGTGACTTACCCATTAGAACACACATCCTCAATTGTTAACAAGAACATTTCAGTGAACTGCATATAGTTAAAAAAAGCTGAAGGTGGAAAAATCTGCTGTCCTTGACTTATGAAGACATTCATAGATTGATGGAGCTGAATTGGTTACCAATAAACTAAGATGAGAGCAACAGATTGCCAATCACCAACACTGAAAATTAAAATTGAATTCGGAAGGCAGAGAACAGAACCATATATTAACGTGTGTAAGATTGCCTGAAAGTGGGGAGGCAAAGGATGTAACTTTCAACTTGGTCAGAGTGTAAAACAACTGAAAGCGAATCAAGTGCCTGATTTTCCATGGCAAGCTTGATTTGATCCACTTTTCATTCTCGCTTAAGTTGAAATTTCTGCCCAAAGTGCTCCCAACGTACTCAGCACCTAAAACGTAAGGCATTTAATATCTCGGTTATAAATTTTATCAGCAGAATTTTAACTGGTTTGGTGCGGGCAGGGTAATTAAATACCTGAGGGTGGGTTCAGGAGCGGGCAGGGGTTAAATTCCCTAAACATTCCACATGGCTGAAACCCAACATGATCCTGTTCACTTTTGGGTGTAATCCTGATTGGGTTTGGAGGCAAGAGGGAAACCCCCATGGAACTCCTGGTTCTGTAATTTCAATATGGAGATGGCTAATTAATATGTGCCTTTCAAACCAACATTCTGGCTGGGTTTCCTGTACAGAGAATGTGCTTTCACTGCTTCACAGGGATTGCCAGCTTTTCAGAAGTCATTTTCCTACCTTGGCTTTTTCCATTTTCATCTGCACTTCTAGCTGACAGCTTCAGTGCAACATTGGAGCAGCTTTTGAAGCCAAATCATGGACCTCTGAGGAACAGCAGAAGCAACAACGACAACAGCAGTTACTTTCTCCACTGCCACATACCGCCCCACAGAACAGATGGGATTGGCACAGAGCTTTAGCTCAAAGGAGGCAATACCTCTAGCATAGTGTAAACAGAGCTATTGTGCCTCAGGAGGTTCAGGCTTTTGCAACAGTTGTTTGCTGACATCTGTAGCCTCCTGGAGCAGACCTCTTTCCAAGAGGGCCAGGTGGGCATGCATTGTGAGTGACCATCAAAGTCATCACAGCCCTGAATTTCTTCATCTCTGCCTGCTTCTAAGGATTTGCTTCTTATATCTGCAAATTTATCTCAAGTCATCGATGCCAGGTATTGTAAGGTCATGACTTATGTTCACTTTAACAAGGCTGAGGCCGGTCAGACACAGAGGTCTCTCACTTTCATTGAAGTGACTGGATTCTCACAATACCTGTTTGACTGCATATGTGACAATCAAGACTCCTCAGATCACAGGAATGTATATCAAGCCATTTCCCTAATTTTTAGCTCATGTGTGATTATCTGAAAGTTGTCATGCAGGTCTGTGCAAGATATCCAGGAAGTTGCCATGATGCCTTCCTTTTGCAAAAGTCAGCTTTCACATAGGTCTTCACACCTCCATTCAGTGCCAGACCATGATTCCTTGGAGATGAGGGCTACCCCCTAAGGATGTGACTTGTAAGGAGTCCTAGTACTGATGCAGAAGAAAGGCACAACTGGATCCAGTTGTGCCTAAGGGTGGCCATAGAGCCTGCCGTTGAGTTGAAGACATTGTGATTCAGGTGTCTGAAGTGAGTTGGAGGTGCCTTACAGTATGTACCAGCAAAGGTCTCCAATTTGGTAGTTGTCTGCTGTACCTTGCACAATGTTACACCATAGAGAGAACTGAAGGAGGAGGAAGGTGATGATTGCTGTGCATTGTTGGAGGAGCAGCAGGATGAAAAAGAGCTTAATGTAGCCTGGGGTCCTGCAGCCACTGACCTAGTTGCCAGAGAAGCCCACGATGGATTCATCCTGGCATAGTTCACATAACCTGAATGTGTGAAGCCAAATGGCACAATAATGCTGATTCCACTGTGCTACAGAACCCATGCCTTTGACCAAACACACATCATTCCCACAATCAGAAGTCCCTCTGTCCTGTGGATTGTGCATCCTGTTCCATGTGGGAACTCAAAGACACTTCTCCTGCCCTGGACAACTAAATATACAGATATATCATCTGGAGAAGCTCAGATGCTGGGTTTTGGAGCTTAAGAGGCACCCAGCATCACTGCAGTGCATCTGCAAGGCTAAGAGCTTCATGGGTAGCACACATTTAGATATGGTCACACCTACAGCTTAAGGGTATGCAGGCAGAGAGGGAATGGGTGACCGCCAGGCAGTCATGAAGGATCAGGCAGCTATAGGAGACTCCTGAATGCATCTTCCCCTCCAGTATTTCATTCTGGATTCTGGTGATAGTGATGTACCCTCTTGGGAGTGCAGCCAGAGCCTAGTCCATGGCACTGTGGCTGGCTCAGGAGTATGAGTGGGGGGAGAGTTGGGGGCAGGAGGAAGATTGGGAAAACAATGATAGGGAATTTGATAATTAGAGGCAAAACCAGGTGGCTATAAATGTGAATCCAAGATGGTATGTACGCATCTCTGGTGCTAGTCTCAAGGATGGCACTGAGTAGCTGCAGGGCATTCTGAGGGGATGGGGGGAAGTGAACAGCCAGTGGCTGTAATCCAAATTGATTTATAAGGATGGAGGCAGATAGAGGGATTCATTTAATTGAGCAATGCCCAACTTCAATGGGGTGAGAATGAATCTGGCCCAGATAAATTGGAATCAAAGATTTGCAGGAAAAACTATAATTCGCATGAAGGGGGAAGATAAGATAAACACATGTTGAGACCCTTGAATGACAAAAGAGATGGAGAGTAAGATGAAGCAGTAAAAGGGTGTTTATGACAAATGTCAGGTGGATAATTCATTTGAGAACCAAGCTGAATATAAAAGGTTCAGAGGGGAAGTGAAAAAGAGAGACAGACAAAGAGAAAGTATGAGGATAGACTGTCAGTTAACAGAGAAGGCAATCCAAAAGTGTACTATAGCCATATAAATAGTGAAAAGTGGCACATAAGTAGAGTGAGATCAATCAGGAACATAAAAGGTGATTTATGCATGGTGGCAGAGGGCATGGCTGAGGTACTGCATGGTGCTTTGCATTTGTCTTTACCAAGGAAGAAGATGCTGCCCAAGTCACTGTGAAATAGGAGTTTGTTGGGCTAAAAATTGATATACAGGAGAAATTAGAAAGGCAGGCTTTACTTTAAGTTGATAAGTCTCTAGGATCAGATGGGATATATCCAAGAATGTTGAGAGAAGTAAGGTTAGAAATTGTGGAAATACTGACCGTGATTGATTGAGCTTCATGAGATGCAGGAGCGGTACCAAAGGATTAGAAAATTGCAATATTACAATGTTCCTCTTAAAAGGTGTAAATATAAGCCCAGCAACTGCAGGCCGATCACTTAAACCCCAGTATTGGGAAATCTTTTACAAACAATAATTTGAGATAAAATTGACAGTCACTTGGACAAATATGGATTAATTACAGAGATCCAGGACAGATTTGTTAAGAGAAAATCATGTTTAACTAAACTGCTTGAGTTTACTGATGAGGTAACAGAGAGGGTTAATGAGGGTCATTCAGTCGATGATGTGTACATGGACCTCCAAAAGACATTGATAAAATGTTACATAACAGTCCTGTCATAAAATTTAGAGTCCATGGTATAAGCTACAAAATTAGCTGAGTGGCAGGAAATAGAGGGTACTTGTGCATAATTGTTGTTATGGGCTGGAAGAAAGTATATAGTGGTATTCATTCTGTGCTGCAACCATTCTATGATTCATTATAACCCTCTGCTAATTTTCTAACCTGGTCAAACAGTTCTTCTAGAAGGCTGATATCCATTTTGCTTATGGAAAATAATGATGGAGATGAATGGACATGGAAACTTGAAATGAATTTACATTTCACATTAAATTAATACACTGGCATCTTTATAAAATCATCCAAGAGAATCTCCTTGTGCAACTAAAAAAAAAAACTTTCCTTCCTGTTCCAATTGTCTCTGCAGTGCTCCAGCTAGCTGGCCACTCTTTCCATGGAGATGGGCATCAGTGCAAACCCATAAAACATCATGGCACCCTTGTTTGTAATGGGCTCCTCCAATCTCTCTCCAAGGGTTCATAATGTCTCTGAAAATATCTCATACGTCCTGCGTTGTTGCTCCAGAATAATTCACATCTTGGATGACCCCAAGGCTCAGCATTTGCATCCATCTGAGTAGAGATTGGAATGTCCTACACCATGCGAAGGAGGCTCTTCACCGCTGTCCCTATTTCCAATATCTACTCCTGTTCATTTGTGAAGTGCGCTTCACTGTCTGACAACATATCCTCCTCCCTCAGTGTCCCCAGTGAGGTGTGTGTATCTGAGTTGGTGGACAATGAGTTGTGTGATGGTGCTTCCTCAGAATACCTAATTTCCTCTATCTCTTTAGCTCCAGCTCCTGTGTCACAGTTGATAAACCTGTGGGAGATGAAAGACATAAATTAGAACGAATATGGGGAATGGGTAATTAGAACGAATATGGGAAAAGGGTAAAATGTCCCCCTAGTGCAGATGTTCACATTGCATTTAGTATTGACAGCAAAGTGACATTAGTGACGTATGTGCCAAGTGGCAGTGTGATTTCTAATTCTATTGCTAGGAATCCAAGAGTGTTAATTAATTCTGAAGCCAGATGGTGAAATACCAGACGCCAATATTTTCCTTAATACTAGATTTATCTACAGAATGCAGCATTAGGAATGTATGCCTCCTCCCTAACCAACACCCAGTATCCCACAAGATTCTCTTTTTATAGCCACCTTCTTCAGTTCTCTGCCTGAAGGCATGTCTGCCCTGTGATCCACCACGTGTAGGACAATGAGGTAGGTCCCAAATCCATGCCAATTAGAATAGCGATTCAACCTATGCTTTTGGCACCAATTTGTCCCACACTGGCCATCCAGCCAACTGCTTCCCCTAACTCCCCCAAGGAGTCTGAGTTGGTGTGGCAACATGCACCTTTGCATGTAGTAGCCCGGAGCTATGAATAGTGATGGTAGGAGCTCCAATTTCCTTTACATCACATGGCTGACTAGGAATCTCTCCCACTATTACCATGTGCCATTGGTGTATATTGGAAGGATATGCAGTTGATACCCAACCTCTATGGCCACATTGTGAATGCACACTCCTTGGCCATCAATTCCAGGAGTGGGACTTGAACCTGGAGCTTCTGGCTCAGAGACAGGGAGGTTACCCAGTGCACCACACTCCCCAAATCCCTCTTTATATGTGCTGAAGGTACATAATCAATGCTCTCCAAACGTATATTCATAATCATAATAAATTAATTGACATACAATTAACAAGGAGATCCTCCTCTCCTCATTGCCAATGACCATAAACTTTGCCACCTTGCTGATCTCCAAGGCTTCCTGCTGTGCAGTGGTCAGGGTGGCTATTACTAGAGGGTTAGCCCTGGTTTCCTGTCTTTCCCTGGAGTTGTGTGCTCTCTTTTTTTTTCTGCAAGGAGAGAAAGCAGAGGGTTGAGAGTGTGGTAAATGGATTGTGTGGAGAGGAGGGAAGGACAGCATTTGTGGAGGGTGATTTTGAGGAATGAGATGGCAATAAGAGGGTGAGTGTGAATGTTGTCTATTCAGATGGGAGTGTGGAGAGGTGCCTGGAGAGAGAGGAATGAGTGGAGCTGCAAGGTGTGTTGGACCAAGAAGTGCTGTGCAGAAGAATGCTGGGAAAATCAGAGCGTAAGGATTAGCACCTGAAAGTGGGATGCCACTCACCTTTCCTGCCCTCATGAAGTCATTGAACCTCTTGTGGCACTGAACCCAGGTGTGAGAGATCGTAATCTCTTCACTTCATTAGTCACTTCCTTCCCATGCATGTTTGGTTTGAGAAGCTGGTCTCTTCCACCTCATTGTGGGACATCACATCCTGCGCACAATATCTGGGGACATGTTAGCGAACTTGGCGAGTGGGGGGTGCGGGGATGTTGGGGGAGACATCCTTCCCACCTCTTGCTTTCCATTCTCCGGTTGCAGAAGCCTCAAAAATTAATGTAAAATTCTCTGACCCCTGTAGGTGTCCCTTCAATTCAAAACCTTTCCATTGACATGTACAGGTCATCAGCACACCCACACTCTGTGATTGGTTGAGAAACCCAAATGTGGAATGCTAATTATGTTGTGGTCAAATTAAAAAGCAATGGCCTAGTCTGCTTTGCAATGATTGGGTTCTGAGTTTGTTATATTAAAATACTGCCCATAGGGCTTCAGCAATGGCCCATTGGTAGGAGCATGCAATTCCATTGTGACCAATTAACATGGGAAGTTTCCCTTCTTCATATGGATATAGAAATGTACAATAGAAATATAGAAACAATTAAATAATATAAGGTTTTAAAATGGAGAGTGGACTGAATTACCTGTGTTTCCCAGCCTAAAAAACCTATAAAATTCTAACAGGACTAGACAGGTTAGATGCAGGAAGGATGTTCCCAATGGTGGGGGAGTCCAGAGCCAGGGGTCACAGTCTGAGGATACATGGTAGGCCATTTAAGAGTGAGATGAGGAGAAATGTCTTCACCCAGAGAGTGGTGAGCCTGTGGAATTCGCTACCACAGAAAGTAGTTGAGGCCAAAACATTGTATGTTTTCAAGAAGGAGTTAGATATAGCTCTCGGGGCAAAAGGGACCAAAGGATATGGGGTGAAAGTGGGAGCAGGCTATTGAGTTGGATGATCAGCCATGATCATGATCATAATGAATGGCGGAGCAAGCTCGAGGGGCCGAATGGCCTACTCTGCTCCTATTTTCTATGTTTCTATGTAATGAACCCCTAACTTCACATCTTGTTGCATCTTACAACTACACTTGTTTTGAGTCACTGTGTGCCATGTTACAGAAAATGACTATTATTAATAAGAAAAGATTAGTAAATGGCCCTGTAAGGGTAGATGGATTAAACTTATTTCACAAATATTATGCACAGCTTTGACACATTAATATTTTTTGACATCTTGGTGTTTTTTGTATCTCGGCCACAGCTGACCCTTACAAATTAAGCCTAACTTTAAAAAAGCTGCATTGTGCAAAAGTAATTGCAAGAACTTACTTGGCATGTCAGAATGTTGTTTTTATTCACTAGTGAAGACATTGCTGCAGTATGAAGAATTTTCTATGGAGCCTTCTATTTAAGCACGCAAAGCCTGAAAAAGGTAACACCTAACAGAATGGAACAAGACTTTTCATTCCCAATTCAGGACTGCACAGAGTCGGGCTGGAGAAAAAGTGGCAGCTGGTGCAAGGATCCAGAAGTCATTCCTCCACTTTCCATCATGTGTGAATGGTGGTGTGGGCTGGGTGGGTTGTTTGGGGTCGGGGGTGGGGAGTGGTGGGGAAGATCAGTAATCCCACATGCCGCTATTGAGTTGACAGCAGTACTCTGGAGGTGGACATTTCAGAACTTCTACAATTTTCAGAGAGGCAGCTGCATTTTGGAATATACATAAAATACACCTGTGATGAGCGGATACATGAATCATGGAGGCAGTGAAAGTCTAAATGCTGAGTAAAAAGGGTGTTCCCCCCCACCCCCTCACCTTTACAGCAAATCATGAAATGCTGCATCCTGGATTATTTTTATGTTTGCTGAAGTGTATAATGACAGTGTTGTAACTGGAAAAGGTAAAGGCCATATACATATTGTCATTGCCAGGTTGTCACTTCTACTTCATTTATTCTTTCATATGATGTGGGTGTCACTGGCTAAGCCAGCATTTATTGCCCATTCCTAATTGCCCTTAAGAAGGTGATGGTGAATCACTTTCTGGAATGTCTCAAGCCCATGTATTGTAGGTACACCCACAGTGATGTTCAGAAGTGGGGTTCCAGGATTTTGACCCAGCGACAAATGAAGGAACAACAATATAGTTTCAAATAAGGATGGTGAGTGGCTTGAAGAGGAATTTGCAGGTGGTAGTGTTCCCACGCATCTGCTGATCTTGTCCTTCTAGGTGCTGGAGGTCGTGAGTTTGGAAGATGCTGTCGAAGGAACCTTGGTGAGTTGCTGCAGTGCAGCTTGTAGATGGTACACACTGCAAGTCACTGTGCATCGGTAGTGGAAAGAGTGAAGGTTTAAGGTGGTGTATGAGGTGCCAGTGAAGGGGACTGCTTTGTCCTGGATGGTGTTGGAGCTGCACTCATCCAGGCAAATGAAAAACATTCCATTACATTGTTGACTTGAGCCTTGTATTTGATGGCCAAGATTTGGGGAGTCAAAAGGTGAGTTTCTTACTGCAGAATTCCTTGCCATTGACCTGCTTTTGTAGTCACAGTGTTAATATAGCTGGCCCAGTTCAGTTTCTGGTCAATGGTAGCCCCTAGGAAGTTGATAGTGGGGTATTCAATGAAGGTAATACCATTGAATGTCCACAGGGGATGGTTAGATTCTTCCTTATTGCAGATGGACATTGCCTGACTCCTGTGTGGCACAAATGTTATTTGTCACTTATGAGCCCAAGCCTGAGTATTGTCCAGGTCTTGCTGCATATGGGCTTGGACAGTTTCAGTATCTGAGGAGTCGTGAATGGTGCTGAACATTGTGCAATCATCACCGAACCTCCCCACTTCTGATCTTATGATGGAAGGAAGGTCATTGATGAAGTAGCTGAAGATGGTTGGATCTAGAACACTACCCTGAAGAAGTCCAGCAGTGATGTCCTGGGACTGAGATGATTGACCACCAACACCCACAGCCTTTGTGCTTGGTATGACTCAAACTAATGGAGACCTTTCCCCCGGATTTCCATTGCCTTCAGTTTTGCTAGGGTAGGTTAAATGCTGCCTTGATATCAAGGACAGTCACTGTTAGATCACATCCTGAGTTCAGCTCTTTTGTACATTTTTGGATCAAGGCTGTAACGAGGTCAGGAGCTGTGTGGCCCTGGCCGAACCCAAACGGAGCAGCAGTGAGCAGGTTATTGCTGAGTAAGTGCTGCTTGATAGCACTGTCAACAACACCTTCCATTACTTTGCTGATGATTGAGAGTAGACTGATGGGGCATTAATTGGTTGGGTTGGATTTGTCTTTTTTTTGTGGACAGGACGTATCTGGAAAATTTGAACATATCAATACATGAACTAGGAACAGAAGTAGGCCAATTGGCCCCTGCAGCCTGCTCCACCATTCAGTAAGATCGTGGCTGATCTAATTTTAGCCTCAGCTTCACATTCCTGCCTAACCCTGATAACCTATCACCCCCTTGCTTATCAAAGATCTATCTACTTCTGTCTTAAAGATATCCATAGATTTTCCAAATTGCCAGACAGACACCAGTGCTGTAGCTGTACTGGAACAGCTTGGCTAGGGGCACATCAAGTTCTGGAGCATAAGCCTTCAGTACTCTTGCCAGAATGTTGTCAGGGTCCATAACCTTTGCAGTATCCAGTGCGTTAAGCCATTTCTTGATATCACTCGGAATGAATCAAATTGGCTGAATAATGGCATCTGTGATGCGGGGACATCAGGAGAGGTGAAGATGTATCATCCGCTTGGCACTTCTGGCTGAAGAAGGCTGCGAATGCTTCAGCCTCGTCTTTTGCACTTCTGACAACTGGCAATTTCTCAAGTGAAAGAACAACATTGCAAAAGTGTAAATGTCTTCAGATGCTTCAGAATAGACCATCCGCTGAATAAAATGTTATTCTGCACTGTACAACACTAAAAGCATAGCCAGTGTGAGACCAAAGCTACTTGGCTGAACATTTCCCACAGCTTTTATTAATGTTTTTAAAGAAGGGGTCAGTCACCTATTTTGCTGCCTTCTAAACCACTAATGGAATCTGCACAGCAGGGTTTGTTTACATGGTTTTTCAAATGACTATTCACATAATGGATTTGTGAGGTTTTCAAATACTCTTATTATAGGGCTTGTGAGCTCTGAATAGAAAGTGGTACTGGAAGCTATAGTGGGTAAGGGGTGATGAGGGAATGACAGGGTGAGGGGGCGTAGGGGATGATGGTGAGAGGCTTTACTATGATCAGCAGAACTGGCATGACCTCTGAATGGAGGTGGGCCTTTTAGCCTCGCCGTCTCAGCATCAGCCTGCTTCCATCTCTCCCTCAGGCCGTGTCTCTCTGGCAGCAGGCCCAACTCCATACCATCCCTGCCTCTGCCAGATGAAATTCCCGCCAACCAGCACTGATGAGGTGGGGGGCACAGAGGCGCAGTGCGATTGTGAAGTTGGAAAAATTCCCAACTCTTGATTCCAACTTCCACGATGGGTCCGTAATGTTCCACAAAAATGCTGGGCTGGTGGTTTTAAAAACCAATGTTGTTCCATCTATTTTTTTTCATGAAAGACGTCATTGACCCATTGGGTCAAATAGCTTGTTTTTCGTTTGAAAGAAGCCTGGCAGCAAACTAAGAATAGTGATGGTACAGCATGCACAGTACACACAATTTGTAATGGGTGCATTGGTGTTAACATGAAATGTCTACTATAAATGCTAGACTGTGAAACCATCATAGCCCCAGACAAGCTGCTGTAACCCTTCACCACCTGGCACTGCTAGCTTGAGCCATTCATGTTCCCGCACTGAAGCTTCAACCATTCACCCTCTCAGATGGTGGTTGTGACTGTTTGGCCCCTGGCACTGGCTGCTTCAGCTTTTTACTCTGCAGCACTGTCAGCTTCAACCATTTTCCCTCATCTGTAGGTGGTTTTCACCACTCACCCAGTAGCGCTGGTAGTTTCAGCCGTTTGTACAGCAACAATCGTTCACATTGCAATAATAGCAGCTTTTACTGCAACGCGGATAGCTTTGGTAGTTTGCCCTTTGGCACTGACAGTTTGAGTGTTCACCTTCCGAAACAGGCGGCTGCCGCCTCCTTCAGATGACCAGGATACCTGTCCTCACACATGATTTATTCCTTTCAGCCTGTAACTTTAATGGTCTGAGCCATTTAATGATAGGTACAAAAGAGTAAGTATTTAATGAAAATAATCACACTTTTAAAGGTGTGAAGAGCTTATTGCACTGCCCGAAATAACCGTAGTGTTTAATTTGTTATAAGTGGAGCCTTTGTAATTGATTTCAGTGGGTCATTGTTAATTACCTAGATATAAACAGTTGCCTGCCAGTTGTATATGGTGAATGAAATGTGTTTGTGGGTGTGGAACAATTGTGCTAGAGGATCATGGGAAAGACAACAAGCAGGCTTGGTGAATCCTGTGTGAAGGGGGGATACCCTGTGGGGGAGCAGGCATGGCAGGGAGGGGATACAGGATGTGTGTGGAGGAAACGCAGCAATGCAGATCTAAACAGCCAATGCAAAACTAAATGTATTGATTTAGGAGAATTATCAGCTCCAGTGAACCTTGTGAATGATTAATCCTTCAAAATCCCCAAACAAAATGAAATACATGTATGTGCAATGCAGCAAGTAACAGTTTAAAAAATGAAATTAAAAATTCCAAAAAATTAAAGATATGGGGTTGAGTTTTTGCTTCGGGTGCATTTGGGCCCAAACCTCTGCTAACTTTGAGAAGCTTTTTACCCTTGAGTTTTCACTCAAACTTATTTATATATCGTTGAATATAAAGTCTGCTGTGATGCTAAAGTATGCCATTGAACAGCATCTTAATGTATAATTTTTAAAATTTGCTTCAATATATTTGCCTTCATATAATTAAGAATGGTAGCTGGGTGCAATTTGATTAAATTTGAAAGATGGCTTTATCCCAAATATTAAGACCTTTTACCCAACGTCAACCCACTACCTTTGGAAAGCCCGATTTGAAGTTATTAAAATTAACTTTTGAAAAATGTACAATTTTCTAGTTGTACAGTAGTTTTTTGTTTGTAAATTAAAACAATGTCAAATGCAAAAACTTTTAAGATGTGTCTATTAGTGCCCTTACATCTATAAATCCAGTTTAATTCTGGAGCCTCCTGCAATGCCTACAAAGGAGTGAAATTAGTGGAAACTCTCAATTAGTCCCCAGGGCATGATTAGTTTTATGGGTGGAGCTGACATCTAGCACAATGTTCCTTAACATGCATCAAAGAAAATGGCAGATGGGGAGGTGGTGATGTGGCGGTAATGTCTAGAGACCTAGGCTATTGCTCTGGAGACATGGGTTTGAATTCCACCACAACAGTTGGATGAATTTAAAATCAGTTCATAAATCTGGAATTTAATTTAAAAATGCTAGTCTCAGTAATAGTGATCATGAAACCATTGTTGATTTTCATGAAAACCCATCTGTGTCACTAATTTCGTTCAGGGGAAGAAATCTGCTGTCCTTACCTAGTCTGGCCTACTTGTGACCCCAGACCCACAACAATGTGGCTGACTCTTAAATGCCCTCTGAAATGGCCTAGCAAGCTATTTGTATCAAGACTGTACAAAATCTAAGGAATGAAACCCGATGAACCACCTGGCATCGACCTAGGCACCGTAAATGACAATGGCACACCCAGCCATGTTGACCCTGCAAAGTCCTCCATACTAACAGCTGGGGGCTTGTGCCAAACTTGGGAGAGCTGTCCCACAGACTAGTCGAGCGACTGCCTGACATTGTCTGTAAGGTATGATTCTGTGAGTATGACTATGTCCCGGGCACCACCATCATTATCCCTGGGTAAGTCCGGTCCCACTGGCAGGATAGACCCCAGCAGAAGTGACAGCACAGTGGTATACAGTCGGGAGGGAGTTGCCCTGGGAGTTCTCAGTACTGACTCTGGACCCCATGAAGTCACATGACACCAGGTCAAACATGGGCAAAGAAACCCGCTGGTTACCATCTAATGCACCCCCACTCCCGCCCCCCCATCAGCTGGTGAATCAATGCACCTCCATGTTGAATACCACTTGAAGGAAACAATGATCATGGCAAGGGCACAGAATATACTCTGGGTGGGGTACTTCAATGTCCATCACAATGAATGGCTTGATAGCAATGACAGGGCTCAGCCAGCTCAAACGGGCATAACTGCTAGACTGGGTCTTTGGCAGGTGCTGAGGGAACCAACAAGAGGGAAAAACATACTTGACCTCATCCTCACCAATCTACAGATGCATTTGACCATGACAGCATTAGTAGCAATGACCACCACACAGTTCTTGTGGAGACAAAGCCCCATCTTCACACTGAGGGTACCCTCCATTGTGTTCTGTGGCACTACCACCTGTTATGATGTGTGCCAGGTGGACCAAATCCATGAGAGAAACTTGGTTGCGTGATCACAACAGTTTTGAAATTTGTATTTATTATGAGAAGATGTCTATACTGAAATCAGAAGGAATGAGTCTACCAAGACTTTTAAATATTTTAAATTTATTTTTTAAAATCTCTATTCACAAAAAATATGCCAAGCACATAAGACTACAATTATTTACTACTATAACAAATCCTAAAATTCCTAATTGAACTGACTCCCAGTTACACACCCCCTTTAAGGCAACAGTCCAAAATAGATTTTAGATTTAAAACAAAACCAGCAAGTTAGCACAATACCCACTTGACAGTGGAATTCCAAATGTTTTTTCTTCAACTTTAGCTTACATAACAGACTTATGCTCAAATGGCTGGAGGCTTCTTGAAGACTGTTTCACACACTCCTGCTAGACCTTACATGGCCACCTCCACATAGCCTTTCATTCTCCTTTATATATGTTTCCCTCTTTTGAATATGTAAATTCTATTGTTCTATATATCTTTGAATAGTGTCTTCCTCATAATATAAAAACTTTCATGTTGCCAACATTGTCAGTAACCTTTGGGAAAAAATAAACACACTCCTTAGCTTTGCTTATTTGGCTAGTTTTAAACAGACTAAGATCCTTTTGAAATCCCACAATCTCTATTTGTCTAAAAATGCAAATTCACTTCAAACCTTACATGCTAAGCCAGCATCCATGTTTACTCATCAGCATGCCAAGCATATTTCTATACCTAGCTTCTTTTGATGACTTCAAGCTTGCAGTCTAGTTTACTCCAAATGTAATTAAGTCACACAGACCCAACTATAATCACACCTATACTTCACAATTAACCAGAAAAATATTATGAAATTTATCATACTTTCTTCACACACGGCGTGCTAAATGGGATAGCTTTCAAAGAGATTTAGGAACTCTCAAACTGGGCATCCATGATTATATACAACCACAACCTGTGACGTCATGGTCCGGCCTACCCCCACTCTACCAATACCGTTAAGCCAGGGATCAACACTGGTTCAATGAACAAAGCAGGAGGGCATGCTAGGAGTTTCACCAGGCATACCTAAAAATGGGGTGTCAACCTGGTGAAGCTAAACCACAGTACTACTTGCATGCTTAACAATGAAAGCAGCATGTGATAGACAGAGCTAAGTGATCCCACAAACAACAGATCAGATCTCTGCAGTCCTGCCACATCCAGTCGCGAATGGTGGTGGACAATTAAATAACTTGCTGGAGGAGGCTCTACAAATATCCCCATCCTCAATAATGGGGGAGCTCAGCCCATCAGTATAAAAGATAAGGCTGAAGCATTTGCAAACCTCTTCAGCCAGGAGTGTCATGTGAATGAACCATCTCGGCCTCTTCACAAGGTCCCCAGCATCACAGATGCCAGACTTCAGCCAGTTGGATTCCCTCCACGTGATATCAAGAAATGGCTGAACACTGGATACTGCAAAGACTATGGGCCCTGATAAGATTCCAGCATAGTACTGAAGACTTGTTCTCCAGAACTAGCTGTGTCCTTAGCTTAACAGTTCCAGTACAGCTACAACACTGGCTTCTACCCAGCAATGTGGAAAACTGCCCTGATGCATCCTGTTGATAAAAAGCAGAACAAGTCCAACCCAACAAGTTACCACCCCATCAGTCTACTCTCAACCATCAGCAGTGATGGAAGGGGTCATCGACAATGCTATCAAGCAGCACTTAATCAGCAATAACCAGCTCACTGATGCTCAGTTTGGGTTCTGCTCGGGCCACTCAGCTCATGACCGCATTACAGCCTTTGTCCAAACATGGACAAAAGAGCTGGAATCAAAGAGGTGAGGTAAGAGTGACTTCCCTTGGTATCAAGGCTGCATTTGGCCACGTGTAGCGTCAAGGAGCCCTAGCAAAACTGAAGTCAATGGGAATCG
This sequence comes from Cetorhinus maximus, assembly GCF_964194155.1. NCBI lineage: Eukaryota > Metazoa > Chordata > Chondrichthyes > Lamniformes > Cetorhinidae > Cetorhinus > Cetorhinus maximus. Next base: position 28,764,286 of record NC_135882.1, on the reverse strand, counting down.
GAGCACAACTCTCCACAAGTTAAAATCATCCCTAGCACAAAGGAAGATGGTTGTGGTTGTTGGAGGTCAATCATCTCAGCTCCAGGACATCACTGCAGGTGTTCCCCAGGGTAGTGTCCTAGGCCCAACCATCTTCAGCTGCTTCATCAATGATCTTCCCTCCATCGTAAGGTCAGAAGTGGGGATGTTCACTGATGGTTGCGCGATGGTCAGCATCATTCACAAATCCTCAGCTACTGAAGCAGTCCGTGCCCATATGCAATGAGGCTTGGGCAATCTTTAGGCTTGGTGTAATAACTCGAATGGGTGGACAGGTTTCAACAAGAAACAGAAACTTAATTACACAGAGCTTTTCATATGCTACATGCCTGATCAAATCTCTCATCAGGAAGCACCATGTTCTCCTGGATTGCCCACGCTTAGGCCTCATTGGTTGGAGCCTCCCAGAACATCACATGACCCCTGAGACAGCAGGAGAGGCTATACCTTCAATTACTACATTTCCTCCCCCTTTAGTATTTTACAATTTCTATTTCCAGGGAAACATTTGAATATCCAACAACATATACATATGTACAAATTTATGTGATTAAAGATCAAGGCCAGAATTTTCCCGTTGGCGTGCAGGGATGGACCCCGCACACTGACATGTAAAGTGACGTTGGGCGAGCGTCCCGACGTCACCGTGCACCATCACAATATTTAGGTGGGCGGGCACGCCATGTTGTTGGATGCGCGCCCGCCATTAATTAACCACCCAGTTAAGGCCCTTGAGGCAGCAATTGACTGCAATTTTTCGGGGCCCGTGCGATCTTCAGGATGTTGCATGGGCGCAACGGGCAGGCGGGTAGGAGACATTTGTGTAAACCTCATCCACGGGTGGGATAAGAGGGGCGAGTGGGGTCGCAGATGGTATCTGTTAGGTATTTTAATTGTGAAGGTTACTGCTACTTGCCTGTAGGAATACTTCAAAACTGATACCAGCTGCTTGGACAGGGCTCACAGCCTTCAGGTCAGGACAGTACAGTAAAGATCATTTTTGGGGCCTGCAGGTTTGAGGAAGCCTTCCCTTAGTCTGGGAATGGGAGTTGTGCTATCCACTGGAGACACCTCCTCTGAGGAGGAAGGGTGGGCCAGAAGGGGGAGGAGAACAGGAGTCCACATTCAGCCTCCAGGGGAGCCACCTTTGGGAGGAGAGGCGCAGGTACAAGGGACGCAGGACCAACAGGAAGTCCAAGACGGAAGTGGCTGCAGAAGACGCCACTATCCTGCTGCCAGGGTTTACAGGTGGCGAAGCAGCTACCTCAATATGTCTGAGGTGCAGTGCCGAAGGAGGCTCCGTCTCTCAAGGGAGACAGTCACCTCCACCTGTTAGACGATAGGTCCTGAGATTTGCGCCAACTGTGTGAGTGGGCACCCATGCCAATGGCAATAAAGGTCACAGCTGCCGTCAACTTCTATGCCTCCAGCTCTTTCCAGGGATCGGTGGGTGATCTTTGCGGAGTCTCCCAGTCAGCTGCCCACACTTGTGTCAAGCAGGTTACAGATGCTCTGTTCAGGCGTGCATTGACCTTCATCCATTGCCGCTGGGACCAGGCCAGCCAGGCACAGCGAGCCAGAGGCTTCGCAGCAATTGCTGTCTTCCCCCGCGTCCAGGGTGGAATAGACTGCACACATGTGGCCATCAAGGAGCCAGTGGGCGAGCCGGATGCTTTTGTCAACAGGAAGGGATTCCACTCCTTGAAAGTGTGTGATCACAAGCTGCAGATTCTGCAAGTTTGTGCAAGGTACCCAGGCAGCTCCCACAATGGTTACGTACTCGGGCACTCCCAGGTGCCGGGGCTCTTCAGTGCTCCAGCCCAGCTGGATGGTTGGCTGCTGGGTGACAAGGGCTATCCCCTCTGAATGGCTCATGATGCCTCTCCACCATCCAAGAACAGGGGCTGAGCAGCGGTACAATAGGAGCCACGGCACCACAAGGGCTGTGGTGAAGAGAGCCATTGGTCTTCTCAAAATGCACTTCTGATGCCTGGACCGCTCAGAGGACGCACTCCAGTATCCTTCCGATCGTGTGCCGCTGATAGTGGTTGCATGCTGCGCTCTCCACAATCTGGCGCTGGAAAGGATGGACGTAGTGGACGAAGGAAATGTAGACGTGGTTTCTCCGGATGCACACGATGAGTCCAGCAGTGAGTCCGAGGATGAGCACACACAGGAGAATGCTGAGGGGGGAGACGCTGACCTGGGCAAACTCCAGGGAGACAGGGGCACCCAGGAGGCTTTAATCCAAAGAACCTTCAGCTAGCCCACCACAGATGGACCTTCAACACATGCCAGGGCTGCAGGCTCCATACTCGATACCTGAGTGCTAAATCTGCCTGGATAGTAATATTAACTAAGGCCCTTGTCAATAAAACTCAATGTCAAACAACTCTCTCATAACATCATGGGTTCCCGTCCACCTGCAGAAGTAAGGAAACACCCTGAGCCATGTTTACATATCAAAATTTAATGAGATTACAAAATTAACTTCAGAAACCAACAAAAAGGTGTTGCACATCACGCCAAGTCTTAAATGAACTAATATGGGGCAACATAAAAGCATCAACGAGAAACCCAAGGTGTGCCTAAGGTGCCTTATGCTTACGTTTACGAGTGCTATGCCTTGGTGCTGCTCCATCACTCGGAGTGGCTTCTAAGGCAGCCTGTTGACTGTGCTGTCCTGTTGGCCTCGATGACCTTGGCAGACTTCCTGTGGAGCCTGTGCTGGCCCCGCTTGGGAGGGAGCGGCCAGTTCCACAGCTGGCATCTCCCCAGTTGCCGCAGCCTCATCTGATGCCAGTCACTGGCAGAGAGGCGGAAGAGCTCCAGCCCTCATTCGGAGCGCCAGCCCTCATTCGGAGCGCCCTGAGAGGAGCTCACAGTGACAACAGGCAGCTTCTGCGCCAACATGAGGTCGCTTCGGACCTCCCTGCTCACCGTAGATGGATGGGCACTGAGCTGGGATACTTGGCGCTCAAAACATCTCCCACACAGGCACTGACCAGCTGAGGTCAATGCCGCTGTGAGGGCTTGAAGGTCTGAGCACAACCTCAGGAGGCCCTGATTGTTCTCCTGGAGGAGCCTCTCCACGAGAGTCGCCACTCTCTCCAGGGAGGAAGAATAGCGCTCGGCCATGAGACTCATTGCATTGGTGATGCTCCGTGTGGACTCCTCCAGCACAGGCACAATGCCATGCATTGCCTCATGTATCTCCGCCAGATCCTCCCACATACCCTGCTGCACTTCCAGCGTTTGTTGCCTCAGGGACGAATCCAGAGGCACATCATCAGACACTGGCCGAGCAAGTACCTGGTCCTCAGTAGTCCTCCGACTGCCGGCTCCCTGAGCACTCTGTCTCCACCCACACCTCAAGCGAGTGTGAAGTGCCTTCACCTCCATGCCCTGGGACACTAGCCAAAGACCTAATTCCCATCGAGGTACTAGTATCTGCGCTGGTGCCTGCCTGGCTGAGATGATGTGACATTGGTGAGTCAATATGTTCTGTGCCCTCAGGTGTCAGAGATGGCCCCTCTGCCTCATTCTCCCAGCCCTGCTCTGGTGATGCTGAAAGGAAGAACAAGGACATTTGATTAGTTCAAGTGTAGACAACGTCAAATTGCATGCTGACCTCCCGGATTATTATGCGCTCATTCTTCCATTATCAATGGTCAATCCATGTTGCAAACTTCTATCACTGAGCATTCAGCAATGCCATGGCTGCTGGGACACACATGGTGACCTGAGTGCTCGGCGGACATACCTCCCCATGGCACCCCAGCCTCACCACCAATGGTGGACCTGGGCGCATGGCGCCTCTCCAGATCCATGGCCTGCTGCTCAAAAGGAGTCAAGATGGCCAAGTGGACCTGGCCTCCGCCAGTCCGCATCCGCTCAGTGGAATTGTGTGCAGTCTTCTCCTGGAGAAGGAGACGAACGTTGATTAGTCTAGCCTGTATCTGGATTCCCATCGCATCCCTGCCACCCCAACCTGAGTGGGACATTGCAGGACTCTACTTCTTCTTTACCCTGCAGCTGTCACACACTCACGCCAAGAAACCAGGGCTGACCACCCCTTGCTCAAATGCTGCCTCCATCACATTTGGCACCACAAGGTGTAACATTGTTATGACTGATGCAGTTGGTAAAGCGGATTTATTTAAAAAACCCCAGAGGGAAACTTTAAACAACTGTCATAACCTGTAATTTTAAGTGCTATGTTTGAGATGCGACTCTAAATCAGACCACCAGTTCACGAGGTTTTACATTAAAGTAAACAAAACAGTTTATTAATTTAAAAACAAAAAGCTAAAAGCTACTGCGGATGCTGGAAATCCAAAACAAAAACAGAATTACCTGGAAAAACTCAGCAGGTCTGGCAGCATCGGCGGAGAAGAAATCAGTTAACGTTTCGAGCCTTCATGGCCCTTCGGCAGAACTGAAGCATAGTTAGAAGAAGGGAGAAATATAAATTGGTTTAAGGTGGGTGGGGTGGGGGGGGGGAGAGACACATTGAGGGTGTGGTGATTGTGGAGATGAGCAGATAATCAAAAGATGTCACAGACAAAAGGGTCAAAGAGGTGTCGAAGGTGGTGACATTTGTCTGAGAAAAGTGCTAATTAAGAATGGAAGACAGGATATTCAAAGTACAGCTCTAGTGGGGGTGGGGTGGAAAGACTAACAAGGTTTTAGTTTAGACTTAAAAATAATGGAAATAGGTGGGGAAAGAAGAATCTATATAAATTATTGAAAAAAAAGGTGGGGGGGGGGTGGTGAAGAAACGGGGTGGGGATGGGGGGAGGGGGAGTTTAAGATCTAAAGTTGTTGAATTCAATATTCAGCCCGGAAGGCTGTAAAGTGCCTAGTCGAAAGATGAGGTGCTGTTCCTCCAGTTTGCGTTGGGCTTCACTGGAACAATGCAGCAAGCCAAGGACAGACATGTGGGCAAGAGAACAGGGTGGAGTGTTAAAATGGCAAGCGACAGGGAGGTTTGGGTCTTTCTTGCGGACAGACCGCAGGTGTTCCGCAAAACGGTCGCCCAGTTTGCGTTTGGTCTCTCCAATGTAGAGGAGACCGCATTGGGAGCAACGAATGCAGTAGACTAAGTTAGGGGAAATGCAAGTGAAATGCTGCTTCACTTGAAAGGAGTGTTTGGGCCCTTGGACGGTGAGGAGAGAGGAAGTGAAGGGGCAGGTTTGGTTTAAAACATACTGCAGCATGTCAGGAGTGACAGCTCATCCATGGGAATGGTCTGAGTCACTGAAACTGAGTATATATCTTAAATAAAAACCCCAAAACGTAACAGAGGGCGGAATCTTGCGCCCTCCCCTGTGGTGAGTTTAGTAGCGGCATTCTCTCAGGTCAGAGGGTGGTGGATGGGGACTCCACCACCTTCCTGCTTCCACCCCTATTAAGTTTGTGGTGGGAAAGCCCACGGACAGCATTCTCAACCCACCGACAATTGAAGCTTTTAAGCAGGCAATTAATGATCAAGGGACTCAGCATTGGGAAGGGGTTCCAGCTGAGAACCACTGCCCTGCCCTTGCTGCCAACTCCAACCCCCCCCACCACCCCTCCTTATGATCCCCATCCCGCAAACCCCTTCCAGCCAGCACACTCACCTCTGGCCTGGGACCAATGACAATCCTAGGCCTCGGGTGGGTGTCGTACCAGCAACAGCCAACGTCTCCCCAGTGGTGCTGTCAGTCAATGGAGCTGCCAGCCTCTGATTGGCCGGCAGCTCTCGGCAAGTGGGGCTTCCACCCCTCGAGTGCTTGATCCTCGGAGGGGTGGGGGAAGCTGGCTGCTGGCCTGTCAAGTGCCTGAGTGGATCAAGATGAGACCCCTGTCGCCTTCACAAGATTCCACTCAGTCATTTTGTAAGAGTTGAATTTTAGACCACCTCAGAGATCACTTTGTGTCACTCCCAATAACCAAAGAAAAAGAGAGCTGCTTCAAGTAACATTGAAAAATACAGATATGACGTTGTCACGTTTGACCTTGCTTTGCACTGAGTTAGCTCACCTTAGTTCAGCTGGCAGTAGGAGTGCTGCAATTGGCCTCAGTATCTCTGGTCTAGGGAAGGTTTAAAAAATTGAGGATTGTTGTCCTCATTATTAACCAGTCACCCTGCTGGATACTATGTTCTGTTTTGGTCTCCATATGCGAAGGAAGGATATACTTGCATTGGAGGCAGTGCAGAGATGGTTTACTAGATTGATTCCTGGGATGAGAGGGTTGTCCTATGATGACAGAATGAGTAAGTTGGGCTTAAGTTGGGAGTCAGTCTGGAGTTTGGAAGAATGAGAGGTGATTTCATTGAAACCTACAAGATTCTGAAAGGACAATGTAGACACTGAAAAGTTTTCTCCTGACTGGGGAATCTAGGACACAGGGCATGGTCACAGGATAAGGGGTTGATCATTTATGACTGAGATGAGGAGAAATTTCTTCACTCAGAGGGTGGTGAATCTTCCTACCAAAGCAGCTTGTGGGTGCTTCATCACTGGACATGTTTAAGGCTGAGATAGACAGATTTTTGGTCACTCAAGGCATCAAGGAATATGGGGGGGGGGGGGGGGCGGCGGGCAGACAGGAAAATGGAGCTGAAGCAGAAGATCAACAATGTTTGTATTGAATGTCAGAGCAGGTTTGAGGAGCCTCATGGTGCATTTCTTATGAAATTGTGCCTCTGTGAACACGAGGTAAGTGAAATGTTAGAGTCAGCCCTGGGCACCCCCCTCACCACCCTCCCACCCGAACTGTGGAATTGAACTTTGCTAGAAATCATTAGCTACAAGCAAGGACTATTAAGGGAAGGGAATCTGAACCAAGAAAAAATTAATTGCTCAGTCCTACTGATGGAAGAAACGTAAAATCAAAGGGAAAGTTGGTGCATAAAGTTATCCAAATACTGTTAGCTCTCCTGTGCCATTGCTCACGGTAATTTAGAGGATAAGCTATTATAACTATGGTAATATTATACCTGCAACATCAGTACATTCCAGGTCTTGTGCCTTGGTAGCACTCCTCCCTCTGATCTAGAAGCTCTGGGTTCAAGTCCCACTCCAGGACTTTTTGGTCAGCATTCATGACACAGTTCAAAAAGATTGATCACCCTGCTAATCCTTCCAATACTTCCTCACTATTCCTAAAAGGGGAAACTGTGTGTGTGAAGATGCAAAACAAACTAACAATACAACTGATGTCTCTATTTTTATAAATAAAGGATTTAGTATCGAGGCATGATGTTCCTTTTTCTATGTTCCCCAGACTGTATTGTTGGATTTGCTCTCCCATTATCCTGCTATGAATTCCATTGATTATATTCAGGCCACACCTCCAGCTTATACTAAGCCAAGAACAAAGTCCAGATCCATCCAGGTCACATTTTTGCAAAATATCCCTGAACTCCCTGCATGCACAAGGGTCCTACAAGAAGCACCAGGGACTCACATAAAGCAGATTCCAGGAAACAATCAGAGCCTTCAAACATAACAACTTATATATATAAAACATCCTAATGTAATATCTTGTCCCAGAGCACTTCACATGAACATTAACAAACAAAATTTATATATTTAAATGGATATATTTAATTATTATTTTTTTAGATGACACAGTAGATTTTCAACTTTAACACCTGGGCAACAATCTGATGAGGCTGATCTCCTATCCATTGTAGATCCCATCAGATTCTCCTTCCACTGTAGGCTGAAAATCAGGTGGTTGCAGTAAAGGCAGAGTGATCTTCCTCATGAGCCCACTTCCAAGACGGTGAAGATCAAAGAAAATACTTATGCAATTCTTCATTTCTTATATAATATATTGAATGGTTAAAGTTGTAAAGCGCTGGCTCCAAAATCAATATAATTGCCAAAACTACCTTGAGGAAGCTATTTGAGTAATCGGTTTGATTTTGTGTTTAGTTGTTGGTTCCTGATTTGTAATTGTGAAAAAAGTAGGTAGCTTTGGTTTTCTGTGGTTTCCTCATTTGTGATTGGTAGTACCAACGTTTCCTCCCCCCAAAATATATTTTATTCATAAAATTTATAAAGTACATTGCATGACTGTTCAAAGTTGACATTACATAAGGCGCAAAGCAAATCAGTTTCTTCTAATACTGTATATTACTCACTGTATTTACGATTACAATTAATATTTACAAGGTTTATTATATGTCAAACATACAGCCGAAGGGTTTTTAACCAGTTTTCAGGCTCTCGATGTACTATGGCTGAAAGGCCTTAAGACGGTGGCCTTTCCCCGTTGCATCTTTGCCTTGGCTGCCCCAAGCTTTAGTGTGTTCCTCAGCATGTGGTCCTGGACCTTGGAATGTGCCAACACTCATTTTTGGACAACTCTTTGCATTGGAAGGCCAGCAAGTTTCAGGCAGGCCAAAGAGCATCTTTTTACCAGGTTGAGGATCCTGCAGCTGGACTTGTTGTTTACTGTGGTGTGCGTCCCTGAGAACAGTCCATAGCTTTTGCAATCTCGGTGACAGATGGATATTTGAGAAAATCCCCATGGTTAACTGAAGAGATCCCAATGGCTTAAGACAATCATTATGGTACGACACCCAAATTAAATATGTCATAGGCATAAGAAGGTAAAGTTTGCACCGGCACTATCAGTGCAAAATAGGTCAAATCAGCTGAACCAGTACAAGGGATGAGGGAATTTCAAATGTAAGTTATTTCAAGCTTAATTGAGTTTCTTTAATGTTGGTTTAATGTTCATTTTGCCTGAAGTTGGCCCTATCCACATAACTGTCCATGACCTAGGCCAAATTAATGAGAGTGTCAAATTTCCACTTTTATGTTAATTTTCACATGTATGCTGATAACACCCAGCTCTCCCTCACCACCACTTCTCTCGATGCCTCCACTATTGCTGAATTATCAGGCTACTTACCCGATATCCAGTACTAGATGAGCAAAAATTTCCCCCAGTTAAATATTGGGAGGATTGAAGACATTGTTTATAGTCCCACTCCAAGCTCTGTTCCCTAGCTACTGACTCCAACCCTCTCCCTGGCAACAGTCTGAGATTCAGCCAGTCTGTTCACAACTTTGGTGTCACATCAGATCCTGAGAAGAGCTGCCAACCTCATATTCATGCCCCCACTAAGACCACCTACTTCTCCCTCTGTAATATCACTCGACTTTGCTTCTACCTCAACTCATTAGCTGCTGAAACCCTCATTTATGCATTAGTTGCCTCTGCACACAACTATTCCAATGCATTCCTGGGTGGCTTCCCATATTCTAACCTCTGTAAACTTAAGGTCATTTCAGAACTCTGTTGCCATGTCTTAACTCACACCTAGTCCTGTTCACCTATCACCCTACATTGGCCATTGCTGTAGCTGCTGTCAGTGTGTGGCCTTAAAGGCATGAGGGGGACCTTCATTGTCAAAGTGGCCAGGGCAAATAGAGAGCGAGGCCCCAGGATAGGGTACGAAAAGGTTGGTTAGTACAATTTTATTACTGTTCAGTGGTATTTCGTGCAAACCTTCACTTTTTTGCATCAAATAAACGGTTTCAGCTGTGCTACCCCTATTCCTGAAAGGTCGATACTGGTCGGCTTCTGAGAGCTCCTAACAGTCAATCGTCCCGATGAAAATCTCAGGAGGTCAGAAGGCAAGATCCTAATGAGCCAGATGATTTTGCTTTCCTGCCCATGTCCTCATTCTCCCTCCATCCTCCGAAAAATCATCAGAGTCGGGTAAAGGCCACTTGGTGTACCTCTTTTGCTGTCCTGCCTCCATTCCATCCTGATTCGGGACGGGGAAATCTGGCCCAAGAGTTACATTGATAGACTGACAAATTATATATTTTTAAGAGCATTAATGAATGGAGATGAACTCAACCTGGAGATGGTGAAGAAGTAAGAAGTTAGTTTCAGCTCTTTCAGAGCTTATATTGATATATCCACTAAATATTATAATTTAATAAAGTACCTATAGCTCTGTGGAAGTAATAAAAATTGAAATGTGATGTCACAAAATTTTCTTCCCTTCAACTGGTAAATAATGAGGAGATGATATCCCCTTGGCTGGTTGCTTTGACCCTTTTATTATGCATTCCTGCTTTGACCAACAACCAGCGTCACAGAGGTTTCAGTTGACAAAGTTAATAATTCTTGACCTCTGCTAGGAGTTGAAGGCCATAAATATGCACTTGGGCTTAACTTCAGCCTTAGCAACAGTGGTGAAGTTGATGACTGCCCTCACTGTCTGTGTTTCTGCTATTTTTCAGGCCTCAGTAAATGCTATCAGTGCCTCCATTATTCTGCTTTACTTATCTATTTCAACCAGGGGAAAGCAGAAATGGTAATGGTGGCATTTCTATTTTTCAGACACCATGGCGGTGAAACTATACCACAACATGAATCACATTATTCAGGAGTTGATGGAAAAATATCAGAAAGAATAAAAACAATGTAAATATTCAAAGGCTTCTGGCTGCCAAGCTTCTTACTTATCATAAATGCAGGGTTGAGAATCGGGTAAAAATTCAGCGTACTATATTTGGCACGATCCAAACTTCAAACAGCACGAAGAGAGGTTGTTTAAACCACTGTGCCTACATTGGTTCTTTGAAAGAGTTATTCAATTAGCCCAGCTCCCCTGCTCTTTTCCCATACAAGAGCATTTTTTTTCCTTTTAGGGTATCCAGCTTTCTTTTGGAAGTTATTATTGAATCCACCACCGCCCTATCAGGCAGGTCATTCCTTTACACCAGATCCAGGTGCAAAACAAATTCCCCTCATCTCTTTTCTGGTTCTTTTGCCAATGGTATTAAAACTATGCCCCCTGATTACTGACCCACCTACCAGTGGAAATATTTTCTCCTTATTTACTCTATTATAAATCTACATAATTTTGAAAAGCTCAATTAAATCTCCCCTTAACTTATACTGCGCTAAGCAGAATAACCCCAGCTTCTCTAATCTTCCTATGAAGAGGCCCTTTGGGCAGGATTTTCCAGGACCGGAAATTCCCGCCCAAAGTCAATGGATTTTTGGCCGCACTCAATTTTTTGGTCTTCCCTCTACTGGTGGAAACAGAAAATCCTGGCCTTTGAGTTATTAGCTTCAATATCAGAAAAGCAAGCATGTCCTAAGTTACATATCCCTGCCACCATGCTAGATTCTCACACCAGGCAATGCTGCCTCTGGGTGCAGGCTCAGAAAATGTATTGTGTTTTAGCCGGTCTCCTCATCCTCAGCCTCTGGCTCGATTCCATGTTTTTAGTGGAATGTGAAAAAATTCTGAATATTATTCAGAATGATTAAAAATCTTGGCCATCTGCAGGCATCACTGAAGGCCCATCATGAACCATCACACCACAAAATCTCCTTGCGTCCTGCACTTTCTTAAATAGTTATTTGCCATTATATTGTGTGGTTACAAAAAGTTGTTGTGGCGTTAGTAAATCTTATGGAGATCATCGAAGGTGACCAAGTTAAATAAGAAGCCTGGTGCTGCCAATATTTCTATGTTTGTATATATTATGTGTACATATAGGGCAGGATTTTGAGGTTGTCGGGCGGGCGCTGTGGGTGTGTCCGGGAGCAGCCAGGAAATGGTCCGCCTGTGGGTCAATTAGGGATCACCCAGCGTGAAACAGGGCTCGTCACTGGTTGGGAAGGGACGAACAGGGGTAGGTGCCTGTCGGCCACTGGGTCCAATGGCGACTCGGCGGCCATTTTAAAAATGGCCCAGGCAGCCCCTGGAAGGCTGCTAGGGAAGAACGCCTCCTCTGCATCTTCAACACTCAAGTTATGGAGTCGAGTGCGGCTGGAGACACCAGGCAGGAGGGCAGGTCGGGTGGGTACTCAGCCCCCGGCTTTTCGGATGAGTGCCTCGCTGTCCTGCTGGAGGAGGTGGCTGCCAGGAGGGGGACACTTGTCCCCAAAGAGAGGAGGAGGGCACCGCACCTCAAGAGGGTGTGGGAGGAGGTGACAGTACTGGTGAGCAGCCGTGACACGGTGCAGCGCACATGGATGCAATGCCAGAAGCACTTCATGACATGATGCTGGAGCTGGCCAAGGGAGTGAGCCCTGGCTGCTCGGACTGAGTGCCTTGCAGATCGAGGGCCATGACTTGGATGTGCCCTGTGAGGTGTTCCTCAGCTGGGGATGGCCAGGCTGCAATGGCGCTGCAGGTAGAGAGTGGACTAATCAATGCTCCTCTGTCCTTTCAGGAGAAAACGAACCATAACCAAGCAGGGAGGGCACATACAGGCAGTGGCCCACCAAACCTCCTGCTGCTCAGCAGGTTCAAGCAGGACACCCTCAAGCTGGAGAGCCAGCAAGCTTCCCGTGCACCCGGGTATGGAGAGGTGGGGGTGCTAGGTGAAGGTAAGAGCGCAGTGCACAGAAGTGAGAGATTCGGATTGTGCAACCTTTCTAGTATAGCCCCTTCACTGATGGGAGCCTCGAACCTGGAGTCCCCATTGATCGTTGGGAGATGAGGGATCTCCATTGCCTCACCAGGCTGCCTGGCATCCACAGTAACAGTGTGATGAATTTAGTTAATGACATGTCCTTGTTCTCCCTTTTAGGTTCACCAGCACACAATCGCTCTGTGGACCCCGAAGGGCCACCCCTGATGGTGGCATTAGATCGGCGGCTAGATTGTCAGTGCACAATGGTGAGGACACTTCACAGTCACTTGAGGTGCAGGCAGAGGCAGAGAGTGCCCAGGGCACTGGCAGTCGGAGGACTGCTGGGGACCAGGACGATGCTCAGTCAAAGGCTGATGATGGGCCTCTGGAGTCGTCCATTAGGCAGCAAATACTGGACATCCAGTGAGACGTGCGGGAGGGTCTGGTGGAGATCCATGATGGTCTATGTGCCATGGTCTCTGTTGTGGAGGAGTCCTTGCAGAGCATGAGCACTGCGTTGACCCTTATGGCTGAGCGCACTGCCTTTCATTGTCAGAGTGGGGACTCTCATGGAGAGGTAGCTATAGGGACAGAATGGGGAGTTCCTGGGGTTGCGCTTGGACCTGCAGGCCCTCACTTGGTGTGGGAGATGGAGAAGGCACCCAGTATCCCAGCTAGGTGCTTGTCCATCAATGGTGAGCAGGGAGGTCCAGAGTGACCTCACATTAGTGCATGAGCTGCTTGTCATCTCTGCGAGCTCCTCTCAGGACACTCTGAATGAGGGCAGCAGCTCCTCCGCCCCTCTGCCAGTACCATGGTATCTGATGAGGCTGTGGCAACTGGGGAGATGCCAGCCTTGGCACTGCCCGCTCCCTCCCAGGCTGGGCCAGCACAGGTTCCAGTGGCCAGAAGATGACCGCCAAGGTCATCTAGGCCAACAAGACAGCAGAGTCAACAGGCTGCCTCCAATGGTGGTGCCAGCGAAGTGGTGTGGTCACTGAGATTAGCACTCGGAAAAGTAAGCTAAAGGCACCATGAACACAAGAGGGGCAGTTCACGGGTGATTTTCTGTTATTTTATGTTTTGTTTATGTTTACTGGTCTGGGAATGAAGACCACAGAAGGTTATGTAAGTTTTTTTTGGATTGTCAAAATGAAATAAATTTTGTTTTTCTTGTAATGGCCTGAGTATGCTTCACCGTTCTTTGTTTTGGTGCAGGCTATGCCAGTATGTAATGCTGGACACGAGTGGCTCTAAACTTTATTGCACAGGCTCTGAGTGGATTTTGGGTTCAAATGACAGAGTAATTTCAGACATCCGGGATGGAGGTGGCAGCCCTGGCATGAGGTGGAAGCAGATTTTTGGTAGCCTAGCTGAAAGAGCATTGGATCAAGGCATTCCTGCCTCCTTGGAGGTTACCGAGGTTTGGCTCCATGCCCTCAGCATTCTCGTCACCGTGCTTCTCTTCTGACTCACTACCAGAATCATCAACTGTGGCCTGTGCAGCTGCATCAAGATCCTCTTCCTCCAGTGGGCCCTCCCTTGCCAGTGCCAGATTGTGGAGAGCACAACATGCAACCACTGTCAGTGACACCCACTCTGAGGGGTATTGTAGTGCATGCCCTGAACGGTCCAGGCATTGGAAGCGCATCTTGAGAAGACCTATGGTCCAGTTTATCAACACCCTTGTTGAGGCATGACTCGTATTATAACGCTTCCTTACCTCTGTTCTTGGGTGGCAGAGAGGTGTCATGAGCCACCTCTTCAAGGGATAGCCCTTGTCACCCAGCAGCCACCCATCCAGTTGGGCTGGAGCACTGAGGAACCTCAGCACCTGGGAGTGTCTCAGGATGTAAGCGTCATGGGAGCTGCCGGGGGGTACCTTGCACAGACTTACAGAATATGCATCCTGTAGTCACATACTATCTGCACATTCATGGAGTGGAATCCCTTCCTGTTGACGAAGGCACCCGGCTGACCCGCTGTCAGCTTGATGGACACGTGTGCATTCGATTGCACCCTGGACACTGGGGCACCCAGCAATTGCTGCAAATCTGCTGGCTCGCTCAGCCTGGCTGGCCGTGTCCATACGGTAAAGAATAAAGGTCAGTACCTACCTTCTGTCACCAGCTTGACACAAATGTGCACAGCTGATTTGGAGGCTCCACACCGATCCCCCACTGACACTTGGAAAGAGCCAGTGGTATAGAAGTTAAGGGCCACTGTGACATTCAGAGCCACTGGCATGGGGTGTCCACCCACATTTGGAGCTGATCTCAGGCCTGATCATCTGACAAATGGAGGTCACTGTCTCCCTTGAGAGACGGAGCCTCCTTCGGCATTGCACCTCAGACATACTAAGGTAGCTGCATCACTGCCTGTAAACCCTGGCAGCAGGATAGTGGCATCTTCTGCGGTCCCTTCCACCTTAGACTTCCTGCTGTCTCTACCCCACTTGTGACTGCACCTCTCCTCCCACAGGTCACTCCCCGGAAGCTGCACTGGGACGGAGGAGGTGCCACTAGCGGAGACCACAATCCCTATTACCAGGGTAACTGAAGGTTGTCTGATACCTGCAAGGGTTCATATGGTCAAAATCCTCTGGGGGCCTGGAGACACCAAGGAGACTTGAAATGAAGCCTGGAAATACTAAGAATGAAGCCCCCTACAGAGATGAAGCTTCCAAGTAGCAATAATTCACCAGCAGCAAACTATGTACCAGACTCCCCACTACTGACACTGGTAGTGCTGCTCAACTCTTTTTTTTTTTTCCCACCCGTGGATAAGGATTTTGAAAATGGTCAGCTGGCCGCCTGCCTGTTTTGCCTGTGCAATGAGTGCAGAATCACATGGGCAACGGAAAATTTCTGTGAACTGGCTTTTTAATGGCCTTAAGTGGCTCTTAATTAATGGCGGGCATGGCTCCGGCACCCACCGACAGCAATATCGCACAAGCACACAATGATGTCGGGACGCTCACCCGAAGTCGTCGCACGCTATTTCACGCCCGATCGAGTCGGGCGCGCGCCTGCCCACAGGACAAAAAATTCTGCCCATAGAGCTGTAATTATCTTAATGTTACAAAAATGTAATGGATAATGCACAAGCTACACAATATTTTACTTCTTTGTTTTGTGAGGATTAAAATTTGTACAGTACTTTTGTTAAAATAAAAAAAAAATGAAATTCAGGATTCTGCACCAATCTATTGTCAGAGCAATGGGATGTGAGCAGGGACAGGGACAAGTTCAATCTTGTGTATAATTGAGAGCTACAGATAAAATATTTGGATAGATGTATTCAATGACTGCTATCTCTGCTGCTGGACATGAGGGTGCTTGGCAGGAAGCCAGTAGAATGTTTCCTCAGGTAATTTCCCGCTCCTGTGCACTGCACATATATCTGAAATCTGACAGTTTCTGAAGACAATATCCTGGCTGTTGTGTTGCACATATACAAAGTGGCAAGGAGTCTCTCTGCAGTACATGATTAATTGTTGGTGTCACCTTAGAAAGATTTCATCTATCATGGTGACAA
Organism: Cetorhinus maximus; assembly: GCF_964194155.1. Taxonomy (NCBI): domain Eukaryota; kingdom Metazoa; phylum Chordata; class Chondrichthyes; order Lamniformes; family Cetorhinidae; genus Cetorhinus; species Cetorhinus maximus. The sequence goes on along the minus strand of NC_135882.1, from coordinate 28,748,318 downwards.
CTGAAGGTTGCATGACCAGTTCAGTGGTAACCGTGAGCCTGCTGAATCTCTAGCATTCTGCTCAGGAATTCTAATCTTTTAGCAAGCATTGTTAGGAACAAGGAAAAGCTGCTAGGATCAACAAACCCATTCTGTTTTGTTAGATACCAAAGCTGTTAGATTCCGTATAATGATCAGATTTGATAGAGGTGTTGAAAATCATGAAGGGTTTTGATAGAGTAAATAAGGAGAAACTGTTTCCAGTCTGGCAGAAAGGTTAGTAACCAGAGGACGTGGGTTGACAAAAGAATGAGAGGCAATGAGAGGAAACATTATTTTATGCAGCAAATGTTACATTACAGTAGAAGACACAAGTCTCATACCAGAAATAGACAGTAACCTAGGTGCAAAAGAGTGAGGAAATTAAGAAAACTAATATCAGCAGAGACAAGTTATTGGGTAAACTTAAGGAACTAAAATCCGACAAATACCTGGGACCTGAAGGCCAACATCTCGGGGTTCTGAAAGAGATAGCTGCTGAGATAGTGGATGTGCTGCCTATGGTTTTCCAAAATTCCTTAGACTCAGAAACAGTCTCTTCAGATTGGAAGTTGGCAAATCTTATACTGCTATTCACAATAGGAGGGAGAGAGAAAACTGTGAACTACAGGTCAGGTAGCCTCACATTAGATGTTGGGAAAATGCTGGGATCTATTATTAAGGAAATCTTAACAATGCACTTAGAAAAGCATATTATGATTAGAACAAGTCAACATGGTTTTACTAAAGGGAATCCTTATTTGACTAGTTTATTAGAGTCTTTTGAGGATGTAACTAATAAGATGGAGAAAGCAGAACCAGTCAATGTAGTATACCTGGATTTCCAGAAGGCATTTGATAAAGTGCTATACAAAAGGTTAATAGGCAAGATAAGGGCACATGGAGTTGTGGGTATTGTATTAGCATGGATAGAGGATTGATGAACGGGTAGAAAACAGAGATGGCGGGATTTTCTGCACCCGCCCGTCGCCGTGATCTTCCGGTCCCACCGCAAGTCAATGGACCTTTGGCTGGGACCCGGGTCCCTCCTGCTACAGGGCTGTAAAATCCCAGCCAGAGTGGGCATAAACGGGACTTTTCCAAATTGGTGGGCAGCGAGTTGTGGGTGCTGCAAAGATCAGTGCTGGGGCATCAGCTTTATGAAAACTATATTAATGACTTAGTTGAAGAGGCAGAGAGTGATGTATCCAAGTTTGCTGATGATGCCAAGCTAGGTGTAAAGATGAGCTGTGGGGAAGGCATGAGAGGCTGCAAAGGGATATAGACAGGTTAAGTGAGTGGGCAACAAAATGGCAGTTGGAATATAATGTCGGGAAGTGTGAATTTATTCACTTTGGTCGTAAGGATAGAAAAGCAAAATATTTTTTAAAAGGTTTGAAACTTGTAAGTGCCGAATGTTCAAAGAGACTTGGGTGTGCTCATTCAAGGAACACAGAAAGTTAGCAGGCAGGTGCTAACAATTAGGAAGACAAATGGCATCTTGGCCTTTATTGCAAGGGGATTGGAGGATAGGAATAAAGAAGTCTTGCTACGATTGTGCAAAGTTTTGGTGAGAGCACATCTGGAATACTGTGTGCAGTTTCAGACTCCACATTTAAGAAAGGGTATACTTGCATTGGAGGCGGTACAGTGAAGGTTCACTAAATTGGCCCCTGGGATGAGGGGTTGTCCTTGGACGAGGGGCTGAGTAGAGTGAGCTTATATTCTCTGGAGTTTAGAAGAATGTGAAGCAATCTCATTGAAACCTACAAAATTCTGAAGGGTAGACGCTGAAAGATTGTTTATGCAGGTCAGGGAATCTAAATCTCGGGGGCACAGTCTCAAGATAAGACTGAAACAAAAAGAAATTACTTCACTCAAAGGGCGGTGAATCTTTGGAATTCTCTACCCCAAAGGGTTGTGGATGCTCTGTTATTGAATACTTTTAAGACTGTTAATTTTTGGTCCCTCAGCGAGTCAAGGGATATAGGGAGCAGGCAGGAAAGTGGAGTTGAAGTGCAAGGTCGGCCATGATCTTATTGAATGGTGGAGAACGCTCGGCAGGCCATGTGGTCTACTCCTCCTATTTTTTAAGTTCTTCTGATCTGGAATGCACTGCCTGGAAGAGTGGTGGGAGCAGTTTAAATATGGAATTGGGCAATATTTTAAAGTAATAAAATTGTAGGGCTACAGGGAAAGGGCAGGAAACTGGGACCAATTGGATGTTGCAGTCAAAGAGCTTTCACTATTACGGTGGGCTGAATGGCCTCATTCTGTGCTGTATCATTTGATAATTCTAGTGCTCAGTAGGAGCCTTCCAGCACTTGAGCAGGTTTGCCACTTCTTAAGTTTGATATTGTGGTTTACATTGAACAGCAGCCTCATTTTGCATGTTCAGGGGTAGAAATTAGACCTCACAGCATCCATATAACAACCGCAGGATCGAGAGTGTTGTTCCTAGGTCCACAGCACTCCTCAACAGCTGCTGGCCATAATCGGCCAGCCCTCATCCATCCTTTTACCTCTACCACTGTAGCAGGAGGGCTTTAAATTCATTGCTGCAAATGGATGAGATGGAGGTGCGGCACGCGTCAGCAGCTCGCTTAGATCATTGACCTGAAATTAGCCTCGGGCCTTCTGGGTCAGGCGTGCTTTGTGGCTGCATCTTTACCCTTGCACCAAATACCGGACAAATTGCCACCCACCCCAATATTTCTTCTGCTTGCACAGACCATGTGTTAAATATAATCAAAAATTAATTTTCAATCCACCTCATGGCGTTCCAATGCATCTAGCTGGAAGCTGCAGAGTCTAACATGCTTTGCAATATCAGGAAGGATATATTGGCCTTGAAGGAGTTGCAGTACAGCTTCAGCAAGAATGATACTGGGGCTAAAAGGGTTAAATTCTGAAGACAGGTTGCATAGACTAGGCTTGTGGTCTGTGGAGTTATGGGTGATTAAGGTGTCATCTAATTGAGGTACTTAAGATAAATAAAGAATTTGATAAGGGTATATGTAGATAAGACTGAAACAAAAAGAAATTACTTCACTCAAAGGGCGGTGAATCTTTGGAATTCTCTACCCCAAAGGGTTGTGGATGCTCTGTTATTGAATACTTTTAAGACTGTTAATTTTTGGTCCCTCAGCGAATCAAGGGATATAGGGAGCAGGCAGGAAAGTGGAGTTGAAGTGCAAGGTCGGCCATGATCTTATTGAATGGTGGAGAACGCTCGGCAGGCCATGTGGTCTACTCCTCCTATTTCTTAAGTTCTTCTGATCTGGAATGCACTGTCTGGAAGAGTCTAGAACAAGGAGACATATTGTTATGACTAGAACTGGCTACTCAGAATTCAAATCAGAGAGCACTTCTTCACCCAAAGGTAGTCTAAATCTGAAACTCTCACTGCCAGAAGTCTATGGATTTGGTACAAATCAGCCATGATCTGATTAAATAACAGAGGAGAGATTGAATGGCCTACTACTATTCTAGTGTTGTATAAATTATGTTGTAATCTTAATTCTGAGATTGGGGCCTGAATTTTTTGGATGCTGTTGTCTCGCTTCCTGCCACCTGAAGAGTCAGCAGGGAACACATCCAAGTGCAATGCAGCCATTTCACGTTCGAATGAGTGTTAAGTGGCTGCAGGCGGGACGTCTGCTCCTCACTCGGGATGAAGTCCCGCCTTAGAGAACTGTTGGCCAATCAACTCTCCAGACCCTGCAGCGACAGTGCTGCAGTGGACAGCAGAGGACGTTCAGGAGGACGTCGGAGCCTAAGTCTGGGGAGCAGAGGCCCAGGTAAGTTCAAGGTGTCCCAGAGCTGGGACGATAGGGAAGGCCTGGGGAGTGGAAAGTGAACGATTGGGGTCTCAGGGGAGGGATGGGAGGGAAGTCCAGAGGCGATTGATGGGGGGCTGTCTGACTTCAGAAGGGGGTTTCCCGCTTGGCATGTAAGCTTGTAGATATTTGGGCTTTTGCCATGCCAGCTCAATCCTGCCAGCTTAAAAATTGAAGCAGGGTGGGAAATGGCTCTTAAGTGGCCAATAATTGGCCACTTAAAGGCATCTATTGGGGCCAGGGTGGGCTTCCCGTCTGAAGCCTTGCCCACCCCAGTGTAAAATCACTGTATAGACAGGGTGGGTGGGAACCCAGAGGGAATCCCGTTCCTTCAATTTCACATTCCCTCCACCCACTCCTCACCCTAAAAACCCACCAGATTGGGTGTTTAAAATCCTGGCTTGGTGCTTTTTTCTTTCATGGGATGTGGGCATCACTGGCAAAGACAGCATTTGTTGCCCACCCCTAATGGCCCTTGAACTGAGTGACTTGCTAGACCATTTCAGAGGGCAGCTAAGAGTCAACCACAGTTCTGTGGGTCTGGAGTCACATGTAGGCCAGACCAGGTAAGGATGGCAGATTTCCTTCTCTAAAGGGCATTAGTGAACCAGATGAGTTTTTACAACAATCAATGATAGTTTCATTGTCACCATCACTAAGAATAGCTTTCAATTCCAGATTAATTAATTAATAAATCCACCAACCGCCATGGTTGGATTGGAATCCATGACCTACGGCATACAGCTGGGTTTCTGGATTACTCGATCAGTGACATTAGCATTACACCATCGTCTACCATTGCGCCATCGTCTACCATTGCGCCATCATCTCCCCTATAAGTGTCTTAGACATGCATTGTATAATAAAAACAGAAAGGAGATCTTTACTAGCCCTTTTTTAAGTCAAAGAAGAAATGAACTTCAGGACTAAGTGGTTACAAGTGATGAAAAGTCTCAGTGTATACATACTTAAGTGTGCTCTCTTATAAGTCCCCTGCATTCAACATCCTAAACTTGTGCTCCTTCTATATGCTCCATTAGTGGCAGAATTATGGTGGCTGAAACTTAGGCCTTAATACTAGCTCCCCAACAAAAGGCAGAAGGAGGTCAGGGCGAAAACACTAAAAAGCACAAAGCACAACACCAAACTATTGCATACATGCCTGCTTCCATTTAGCAGCAGTAGGACCAAGCCATTAGCGTGTCCCCATCTTGGAGAGGTGGGACGCTTCATTATCATATCTTAAATCAATTCTGCAGTGCAATCAGGAGCCTGTTTTAAATTTAGCTGCTGCTGACCAGGTTTCCATTGGGGAAACCCAGCAGTGAAATGGAGGGGGGAGAGCTGCTGGCTCCAGAGGTTATTGCTCTTTATAGCAATCCATAAGGTTCAGGACGAGTATGAGTGTTCCCCGCCCCCTCAAAGAAATCTTTGGCTTCCCCTCTATTGATTGTGACCTGACTCTAACCCTCGTTGGGATTGGCCACCTCCCCTACAACTCCTGAGCCGGAATATAATTCTCATCGGGCGGGCACACGTCCGACCCCATCCGAGCGTAAAATGACAAGCGACGAACATCGGGCGAGCGTCCCGACGTCATTGCGCACTCACGCAATATTTCAGTCGGTGGGTGCGCACGGGAGTCGACAGCGCGCCCGCCAACAAACAAATAAAATAAACAAATTTTTTGCTGCCCGTCCAGCCTTACAGTTGGCGGGCAGGTGAAAAGGCTGAGTGGCCTTTGCCTTTTTAGGAAACCTCATCCACGGGCAGGATGAGGTTTCCAACAGCAATTAAAAATGAAATACAGTTTTAATATTTCATTAAGAACTCTGTGCCTCAGGCAGCTTTTCCAGCACGCACCCGTGCACATGCATGACGTTCACGCTCGCCCAGCAGCTAGCCAGTCAGGTCAATTTGTCTGTTTGCTGAGGGGTCAGCAGATGGAACATATTATAAGAAAGCCCAGCCATTACATTTAGCAGGACCTGTGTTTCCCTGCTTTGCCAGGTTTCATCCAGCCTACCATGCCCCTGTCGTACCCTCCTGACATCCGTGTACAAACAAGTGTCATTGTTCATCCTTGTGCCCCTATGTCACGTTGGCTGTCACGTTGGCTGCTGAGGTGTCTGCTGAATTTGTCATGTCATCTGTAATTTCAGGGTGAGTTTCTGGAGAGACTGGCATGCCTCTTCCTGAGACAAAGCAGCTTACTCCATTTCTATTTCATGCCCATGCTGTTAGGCACTCCCTCAGCATATAGAGTGAAATGCATGAATGCCAATCTTTGTACATCAATGAGACCACTAAATCTCTGCATACTTGCCTTCTGATCTCCCCGTTTATGGAAACCACTCAAAGCAGCTTCTTGGAGCTTGGAACCGATGTCTTCCATAGCAGCAGCCTGAGTATTCATGAGAAATATTTCAATACATCTAGGATTCAATAAATCAAACCATCTCATAGAATGGCAGATGCGTAGATATTTGCAAGTGCTTTCTTTATGCTTTTAATGTTTTGTTCATGTAAAGCTTATTTAGCTTAAAGCAAAGCCTTTATTTCCTGGCTAATTAGTAGATCAAACAACACGACCTCAATCTCGCAGACAAATAGGTTATGATCTCCATTTTGAAACGTAGTCAGGAAAGACACTTTACTTTAATTCAAACACATTTTTCCCTCTCTATCAACAGGAATTTCTAAGTATGATTAAAAAACCCAAATGTAGAGGAAAAGCTGAACAATAATTCTGAAAGAATGTTAGCAAAAAGTAAAAAGCATAGTTTTGATCTTGTATGTAATAAGCACCAAGTGGACATACGCTTAGCATATTTATAGTCTGGTATGCAATTGCAGCATGTTTAATCCATGACTTGTTTAGCTGTCTATTTTTCTGATATCTCATGCTTGTGTATTTTTTCATAATTGGCACAAATTGTTAAACGTGTGCCCTTTATTTTTCCATATCTAGTGTATGAAAAACGTTTTAAAAAATTATTTTGTTCTGTGTTTTCAATCTTCCCTCTGTTCTGCAAAGAAGCTCATTCTAATTAACATAATTAATTATCTGTGAAGATGATGGACTATCCCCAAAAGTGTGAAATCTTGGATCCTGTAACCGGCAGTGAGTCCATGTTTCTGGAAATGCATTTGCAAGGAATTTGTGCTCGGCTGATACCAGATGTAAATATGGTTTAAGGGTTGTGCCCCAGTAATCATAAGAAAGAAAGAACTCACTTTTAAGTGGCACCTTTCATGATTTCAGGGTGCCCCAAATACAATGAAGTACTTTTGAAGTGTAGTTACTGTCATAATATTGGAAAACTCCTGGCAGCTAAATCACAAACAAGATGGTCCCACAAACACCAATAAGCTAAGATAACTACAAAAAGCTAAAAGCTACTGCGGATGCTGGAAATCCAAAACAAAAACAGAATTACCTGGAAAAACTCAGCAGGTCTGGCAGCATCGGTGGAGAAGAAATCAGTTAACGTTTCGAGTCCTCATGACCCTTCGGCAGAACTGAGTAAGATAAAAACAAAAAGCTAAAAGCTACTGCGGATGCTGGAAATCCAAAACAAAAACAGAATTACCTGGAAAAACTCAGCAGATCTGGCAGCATCGGTGGAGAAGAAATCAGTTAACGTTTCGAGTCCTCATGACCCTTCGGCAGAACTGAGTATTAACTGATACTCAGTTCTGCCGAAGGGTCATGAGGACTCGAAACGTTAACTGATTTCTTCTCCACCGATGCTGCCAGATCTGCTGAGTTTTTCCAGGTAATTCTGTTTTTGTTTTGAGCTAAGATAACTTGTTGCTGCTGGTTGATAGATAAATGTTGGTCAGCGCATTAAGAGAATGGGGGTGAGTTACTCATCACATGATTCCTAGCCTCTGACCTGCTCTTGTAGCTACAGTATTTATATGGCTAGTCCAGTTCAGTTTCTGGTCAATGGTAACCACCAGAATGTTGATAGTTGGGCATTCAGTGATGGTAATGCCATTGAATGTCAAGGGGCAATGGTTAGATTCTCCATTTTTGGGGACGGTCATTGCCTGAAACTTGTGTGGCATGAATGTTACTTTCCATTCGTCAGCCCAAGCCTGAATATTGTCCAGGGCTTGTTGCATTTGGACATGGACTGCTTCAGTATCTGAGGAGTTGTGAATGGTGCTGAACATTGTACAATCATCAGTGAACATTCCCACTTCTATGTTCTGATGGAAAGAAGGTCGTTGTTGAAGCAGCTGAAGATGGGTGAGCTGAGGACGCTACTCTGAGGAACTCCTGCAGTGATGTCCTGGAGCTGAAATTATTGACTTCCAACAACCATAACCATATTCCTTTATGCTAGATATGAATCCAACCAGTGGAGAGTTTTCTCCCGATTCCCATTGACTCCAGTTTTGCTTGGGCTCCTGGATGCCACACTCGATCAAATGCTGCCTTGATGTCAAGGGCAGTCACTCTCACTTCACCTCGGGAGTTCAGCTCTTTTATCCAAGTTTGAACCAAGGCTGTAATGAGGACAGGAGTTGAGTGGCTTCGGCGGAGCTCAAACTGGGCATCAGTGAGCAGGTTATTGCTAAGCATATGCTGTTTGATAGCACTGTTAATGACCCCTTCCATCAATTTACTGATGATCGAGAGTAGGCTGATGTGGCGGTAATTGGCCGGGCTGGATTTGTCCTGCATTTTGTGTACAGGACATATCTGGGCAATTTTCCACATAGCCGGGTAGATGCCAGTGTTGTATATGTACTGGAACAGATTGGCTAAGGGTGCAGCAAGTTTTGGAGCACAAGTCTTCAGTACTATTGCCGGAATATTGCCAGGACCCATAACCTTTGAATTATCCAGTGTCTTCAGTGGAGTGAATCAAATTGGCTGAAGACTGGCATCTGTGATTCTGGGGACCTCCAGAAGAGGCCAAGATGGATCATCCACTTGGCACATCTGGCTGAAGATTATAGCAAATGCTTCAGCCTTATCTTTTGCACTGATGTGCTGGGCTCCTCCATCATTGAGGATGGGGATATTTTTGGAGCCTCCATCTCCAGTGAGTCATTTACTTGTCCACCACCATTCATGCCTGGATGTAGCATTGAACCAGGTTTGATCCCCTGGCTTGATGGTAATGGTAGTGTGGGGACTATATAGGCCATGAGGTTACAGATTGTGTTTGAGTACAATTCTGCTGCTGCTGATGGCCCACAATGCCTCATGGATACCCAGTCTTGAGTTGCTAGATCAGTTTGAAATCTATCTTAGGAAAATAGGAGCAGGAGTAGGCCTTTCGGCCCTTCGAGCCTGCTTCGCCATTCATTCTGATTATAGCTGATCATCCAATTCAATAGCCTGCTCCTGCTTTCTCCCCATATCCTTTGATCCCTTTCACCCCAAGAGCTATATCTAACTCCTTCTTGAAAACATACAATGTTTTGGCCTCAGCTACTTTCTGTGGTAGTGAATTCCACAGGCTCATCACTCTCTGGGTGAAGAAATTTCTCCTCATCTCAGTCCTAAGTGGTCTAACCTCAGACTGTGACCCCTGGTTCTGGACTCCCCTACCATCGGGAACATCCTTCCTGCATCTACCCTGTCTAGTCCTGTTAGAATTTTATAGGTTTCTATGAGATCACCTCTCATTCTTCTGAACTCCAGCGAATGTAATCCTAACCGACTCATTCTCTCCTCATATGTCAGTCCCGTCATTCTCTCCTCATATGTCAGTCCCGCCATCCCAGGAATCAGTCTGGTAAACCTTCTCTGCACTCCCTCTATAGCAAGAACATCCTTCCTCGGATAAGGAGACCAAAACTTCACACAATAATCCAAGTGTAATCTCACCAAGGCCCTGTATAATTGCAGCAAGACATCCCTGCTCCTGTACTCGAATCCTCTCGCTATGAAGGCCAACATACCATTTGCCTTCTTTACCACCTGCTGCACCTGCATGCTTACCTTCAGCGGCTGGTGTATGAGGACACCCAGGTCTCGTTGCACATTCCCCTCTCTCAATTTTTGCCATTCAGATAATAATCTTCCTTCCTGTGTTTGCGACCAAAGTGGATAACCTCACATTTATCCACATTATACTGCATCTGCCATGCATTTGCCCATTCACTCAGCTTGTCCAAATCACACTGAAGCATCTCTACATCCTCCTCACAGCTCAGCCTCCCACCCAGCTTTGTGTCATCTGCAAATTTGGAGATATTACGTTTCGTTCCCTCATCTAAATCATTAAAACATCTTGTAAATAGCTGGGGCCCCAATACTGATCCCTGCGGTAGCCCACTAGTCACTGCCTGCCATTCGGAAAAAGACCCGTTTATTCCTACTCTTTGTTTCCTGTCTGCCAACCAGTTTTCTATCCATCTCAATGCACTAGCCCAATCCCATGCACTTTAATTTTACACGCTAATCTCTTATGTGGGACTTTGTCAAACGCCTTCGGAAAGTCCAAATAAACCACATCCACTGGCTCCCCCTCATCAACTCTACTAGTTACATCCTCGAAAAATTCCAGTAGATTTGTCAAGCATGATTTCCCTTTCGTAAATCCATGCTGACTCTGTCCGATTCTGCCACTGTGTTTTCAACGTGCTCAGCTATTAAATCTTTTATAATGGACTCTGGAATTTTCCCCACTACCGACGTCAGGCTGACTGGTCTATAATTCCCTGTTTTCTCTCTGTCTCCCTTTTTAAATAGTGGGGTTACATTAGCTACCCTCCAATCTGTAGGAACTGTTCCAGAGTCTATAGAATCTTGGAAGATGACCACCAATGCATCCACTATTTCTAGGGCCACTTCCTTAAGTACTCTGGGATGTAGATTATCAGGTCCCGGGGAGTTATCGGCCTTTAATCCCATCAATTTCCCACTATTTTTCAATGAGGCCCTGTTTGATTCTTGCCCTTGATTTCTCTGCCTATCACTTTTCTTATTCCCCTTTCTGTCTTTTGCTCTTGTCCTGTGACTCATTGCATTGGTTCCCATCCCCCTGCCATTTTAGTTTAAATCATCCCCAACCACTCCCGCAAATGTTCTCCCTAGGACATCAGTCCCGATCCTGCGCAGGTGTAACCCATCCAGTTTGTACTGGTCCCACCTCCCCCAGAACCGTTCCCAATGTCCCAGAATCTGAAACCCTCCTCCTCACACCATCTCTTCAGCCATGTATTCATCCAATATATCCTACTATTTCTACTCTTGACTAGCACGTGGCACTGGTAGTAATCCTGAGATCACTACCTCTGAGGTCCTACTTTCCAACTTACTTCCTAACTCCCTATATTCTATTTTTAGGACCTCATCCCCCTTTTTTTACCTATGTTGTTTGTACCAATGTGTACCACGACCGCTGGCTGTTCACCCTCCCCCTTCAGAATGTCCTCTAGCTGCTCTAAGACTTCCTTGACCCTAGCACTAGGGAGGCAACTTACCATCCTGGAATCTCATTTGTGGCCACAGAAACGCCTATCTATTCCCCTTATAACTGAATCCTCTATAACTATTGCATTCCCACACTTTTTACTCCTCCCCTGTGCAGCAGAGCCAACCATAGTGCAACGAATTTGGCTGTTGCTGCTTTCCCCTGAGAGGCCATTCCCCACAACAGTATCCATAGCGGTATATGTTTTGCAGGGGAATAGCCACAGGAGATTCCTGCACTACCTTCGTAGTCCTCTTGCTCTGCCTAGTGGTCACCCATTCCCTTCCTGCCTGTGAACTCTTAGCCTGCAATGCGACCACCTCTCTATACGTGCTAGCCACAATGCTCTCTGCCTCGCGGATGCTCCAAAGCATCCCCAGCTGCCTCTCCAGCTCTGAAACCCGGGATTCCAGGAGCTAGAGCTGGAGACACTCCCCGCACACATGCTGGCCCCGGGCACTGGAAATGTTCCCGGCTTTCCACATGGAGCAGGAGGAGCGCACCATGGCTTTGACTTTTCCTGCCATGACTTACCCCTTTAAATTAAATTAAACCTTTTGGAAGATACTTAATATCAAATAATATCAATTACTCTAGGGCCCTACTTCCCTGCTCCTCATTGTTACAGAATATAGCCCTTGCAAATGATGAACCACAAAATAAGACCTTAAAAAATATACGCGATAAAAGTAGTAAATACTTACCCGACCGTACTCACGGTACTCAAAGGGTCACCTCGTTCCCTCCTCATCGAACTCCCTCAGTCACCAAACTCCAACTTAAGCACTCTACTGCAGCCCAAAGTAGCACCCCAATGCAGACCCACTTAGCACAGTGGTAGTGCCACACAACACGATGGAGGGTTTCCTCAATGTGAAAGCGGGACTTCGTCTCCACAACGACTGTTTGGTGATCACTCCTATGGATACTGCCATGGACAGATGCATCTGCGGCAGGCAGGTTGGTGAGGATGAGGTCAAGTATGTTTTTCCCTCTTTTTGGTTCCCTCACCACCTGCTGCAGACCCAGATTGGCAGCTAAGTCTTTTAGGACTCAGCCAGCATGGTCAGTCGTGGTGCTACCAAGCCACTCTTGGTGATGGACATTGGAATCCCCCACCCGGAGTACATTCTGCACCTTTGCCACCCTCAGTGCTTCCTCCAAGTGATGTTCAACATGGAGGAGCACTGATTCATCAGCTGAGGGGTTGGCGGAATGTGGTAATCAGCAGGAGGTTTCCTTGCCCATGTTTGACCTGATGCCATGAGACTTCATGGGGTCTAGAGTGGATGTTGAGGACTACCAGAGCAATCCCTCCTGACTGTATAACACAGTGCCACCACCTCTGTTGGTCTGTCCTGCCAGTGGAACAGAACATGCACAGGGATGGTGGTGGTGTCAGGTCTGATTCTGCAAGGATGACTATGTTAGGCTGTTTGCCTGACTAGTCTGTGAGACAGCTCTCCCACTTTTGGTGCTAGCCCCCAGATGCTGATAAGGAGGACTTTGCAGGGTTGATGCCGGGTGGTCCATCTGGTTTCAATCCTCTTTTGTGACTTTGTCATAGTTTGGTACAACTGTGTGGCTTGCTAGGCCATTTAAGTGTCAACATTGTTGTGGGTCTGGAGTCACATGTAGACCAGACCAGGTAAGGATGGCAGATTTTCTTCCCTAAAGGGTATTATTACAATTCTACATTAGTACATTACATTATACAACAATCAACAATGTTTTCATGGTCATCATTAGAGTTTTAATTCCAGGTTTCTATTGAATTCAAATTCCACCATCTGCAGTGGTGGGATTCGAAACCGGGCTCCCAGAATATTTACCCTGGGTCCCTGGATTACTAGTCCAATGACAATACCACTATGCCATTGCCTCCCCCTATGATAATGTGGCATTTGATCATGTGACATTTTCTCATATGACTTCTACAAATTTTATTGCATTTACCTGATAAAGGTTGAGCCCCTTGTAGTTGAATATTTTTCCTCATGATTCTCTAGCAGCAAATATTATGTGACAGGTTCCATGAACCAGGAGATGATCTGGGAGCAGGGAAAGTCAAGAAAGTAAGGGCAGTAAACAGGAGAAACTCAAGGGTGAGTGTTACAGACAAGGTTGGGAAAGAACTGAAACCCTTGTACCCTTTCCCTTAGCGTCCATAATCAGTGTGGTTTTGGAAATGAAGATGTCTGTGTTTCTTAGCTTCCAGAGTATGTGCCGTCAATTTAACTAACAGCAGCAAGCTTTTGTGGATTTAAATAAAGATGGTTATTTATTCACACATTCACCCTGAAAGACTAAATGCTATGTCACTCATGCACAAGCACACACATACACACACACACGAGAAAGATGCGGTTCAAGAGAATAGTACACTTTTACATGTTGTAAACAAAAGAATAGTTCATAGTTCATGTATTTGGCTTGTCATTGGAAAAACACTCATTGCAGGCCAGCAAAGGCAGCATTTTCATTCTGAAAGGGCAGTTTAGGTGGTTTCAATAATTGTAGTCATATATCATGGATTATTGTAGGATTCCCTCAAAGAGATTGATGTTCAGCAAGGTGCAAAGTTAATCTCTTGTAGGCATTTCTTACCAGGAGATTAAGTTTCTTTAAAGGTAGACTTGGAATAGGAATCAGGCTGGGAGATCTTTAAGATGTAACAGTCTCCAGGTTTAAAAGGGTTTGGATCTACAGCCTTTTCTGCTGATGATGTTCTGCAACTGATGGTTGATGGCCTGACTGACTTGCTGTCTGGGTCTTGAGATAAGCACAGTTTGTTATCTGAAGATAGTTTTGGGTTACATGATCAATTTCTATTGTCCACCGCGATGATCTGGAAGTCCGAAACCATGGTTACACAATTAGGTAATGGATGAGTTCTTCACACCTACTCAGTATGAATTTGTTTCTGCCAAGTTGTCATTGTTAACGTTCAAACTCGGAGACATTGGAGTCTAGACTTGTGCTTTTGGTAAATCCACAAATAATGGCTAGTGTAAATTCTGCAGATAGTATTTCTCTTGGTATGTCCATTCAAGGGGGAGTACTCGACCCATAAGCATTCAATTAGGAACTTCCTGGAGCCTTGAGGTAGTCTGTGTAGAAATTGCAGAAGTCATCTGACCCTCGGCAGCCACCTTAACAATCATGTTAGTGTCTATGTTTTTAAAAATAACAGATAGTTCCAGAAAAGTATATACTGCGGGCAGTTGACATTTAAAGTAATGAATAGGGCATGCCTTCTCTGGGCATGACAGTGACAAAGAGGGAAACTGAGGAATCCCCCATTCTCCCTCAACCCCCCGCCAGATTTCAGAGACCCCCTCATTGCAGACAACCCAATTTCGGGACATTTAATTTCAGAGAGCCACCAATTTCACAGATCTCCCCAATTCCAGAAAACCCCCTCAATTTTGTACAGTCTATGATTTCAGACTCTCCCTGATTTCAGAGACCCTCCAATTTTAGAACCCAAGGATTTCAACAAACCACTTCTCAATATGAAGTCAGAAAGAAGCCTTGTGCACTGAATGTTTATTGTTACATTTGATTGGTCCCATGAACTGTTGTTGTGCTCTCACCTTGATTTCAATGGTGAATTTCAGGAAGCTTGGGAAACCCATGGAAGCGTTGTTAAATTTAAATATATGTTTTTTTTTTCATTTTTATGGGATGTGGGAATTGCTGGCTAGGCTCATATTTATTGCTCAACCCTAATTGCCCTCGAGAATGTGGTGGTGAGCTTCCTTCTTGAACCCCTTGCAGTCCATGTGGTGTAGGTACACCCTCAGTGCTGTTAGGGAGGGAGTTCCAGGATTTTAGCCCAGCGACAGCGAAGGAATGGTGATACATTTCCAAGTCAGGATGCTGAGTGGCTTGGAGCGGAACTTCCAGGTTGCAGTGTTCCCATATGCCTGCTTCCCTTATCCTTCTAGATGATAGCGAATGTGGGTTTGGAAGGTGCCTTGGTGAGTTCCTGCATTAAAATATCATAGAATTAATCAATTAATGTGTTTCAATTGATAACCCACCTCCCAGAAGGATTTTCATACAGCCAGCCAAAGGCAGACAAATTAAAGCCAGAAGATGGCTCATTGGATCTGACTTCAAGATGCTAAAGCAATCTCAGCCACTTTAATGCTCCACCTACACCTAAACCTTGCTTCAAGTATCGAAAGAGATGAAACTACTCATATGGCCTACTACATTTCTCAAAAGCTTTTGACAAAGTTCCTCATGATATGTTCTTGTCCAACCTTCTCTACTATGGAATCAGGGATACATTATTAAATAGGATCTGACACTTCCTTATCAGTCCAACAGTAGGCAAAGAGAGGTGCATGACGGGGAATCATCCTCTCCTAGAGATGTCCTTTCCGGAGTGCCCCAGGGAACGCCCCAGGTGTTGGGACCTTTGGTCTTCTTGACATACCTAAATGACCTTCCCAATAAGTTTAAAAAACAGGGTGTGAATCTTTGTAGATGACTGCCTGATTTACACATTAGGGAAAAGTCAACATCAGATCAATTCACTGCAAGATGATCTTTTGGAATTCTTAAATGGCAGAACCAATTGGAGATGGGAAACAATGCCAAAAAATGCTATGTCATGTGTGGTACCAACAAAAAGGATCCACTAACAGAGAGCTTTAAGTTCTGCAATCAATTTCTCAAATAGGTACTTACACAACCATACCTGGAGATTCATCTTAAAAACAATCTTCAATGGGACTTCCACAATCAGCAGATAACATCCCAAGCAAAGAGGGTTCTTGAATTTCTGAGGAGGAATCATTGATATTGGAGCAAAAATATCAGAGTAATAGCTTACCAAACATTTGTTCATCCAGTCCTGGAGTATGCAAGTTGTGTGTGGGATCTTTGTATGGTGAGAGATATAAATAATGTTGAAGTGATCCAAAGACATGCTGCATGGTTTTACATGAATCCGTATGGGAAATACTCCAGTGTCACATCCTGGATCAAAGATTTGGAATGGGAATCACTACAGTAAAGGAGGGAGAAAAATAAACTGACCATGTTCTGTAAAATATGGAATGGGTGGGTAGGAAATGACAGAAACAAGTACCTGGTGCCCTCCAGCAATGGCAAAACATGAGGTAGGCACCCACACAAACTACAAAGACCCTTGTTTCCAAGACAGCGTATCAACAATCTTTTTTCTCAATGACAATCCCACAATGGGACAAGCAGACAAAGGAAATAGTCACAGCCCCACTACTTGAAATCCTCAAGATCCATCTTTATATTATTTCCATTTAAACGTTTTCATTATCAGAACTACCATCTCAGCAGGACATAACTGGTTTAGCTGGCACTACCCAAGATTATACCCAGAGAAATATTGGCAGAATATGGATGCTGTGAAGCTGACACAATTAAAGCAGAAGCAGAAACCCACTCACCATTGCAGGTTCTGGCGAGGAGTCAGTACCTTCTGCATGGAATGGCAGGAAATGATCAAAAACTGGGTTATCGTGGCATTTAAGTTCCGTGTGTGCAAGTAGAATTTGTGGCAGACACAGTGGAGAAATGGAACATTAAGAAATGTTTATGAATGCTTAGCAAGGAATAAACATTATAAATTACTCAATAACAACTTTTAATAGCAAAACAAACATTAGGGACATTAGGGAATTAGGGACATTTTCATGGTCAGTTCTCTTTAATCATCAAGCTGCCAGTGCTAAATGAACATTCACAGGCAACTCACTAGCCAGAGGGTTTGGAAAATCCAGCAGCAGTTTCACAGTCCAACTGTATCACAAGGTGGAGTCTAGCCTGGGGAAGGGCCATGGAGGATCAAGAATTGTGCAGGAAGGTTTTGCCATCTTGAGGGTGTAGATCTTGTCACCAGGCCTTTGTTGACCATCACAGGAGGAGGAAGTGGGGAAGGGAGGAGATATCTGGGACATGATTGTTTCTGACGGTCTGTTTATAAGTGTCTCATCAGGTTCCCGTTCCCTTAATACGCTCCTCAGATCACAGATACTCACATTTCCCCATCTTGCTATCCCTTTGTTATGGACTATCACAGCATCCTTTTGGCCGAAATCCTAACCTAAAAGAAACCACAAACCAACCATTCCATGGTAAATTTTTCCAACACCATTTCCAATAATACATACAAAATTGAACTATTCACTCTTGTGCATTCCCTCAGTACCTACCTTGTAGGTAGTTTTGCCTATCCTAGTGCTCCTATGCAGTGCTGTCCCAGTGGTTGCAGCATCACTGGTGGAAGGCTCCTGACTTTCATAGGGGTAGACTGCAGATGGCCTTGGAAGATGTTGTTGAGCAGCTCTAGGCCTTAAGAGCCCAACTTTGTACTGCAATACCTTGGCATGGGTGACAGCAGCTTGGGCTGGCTGGTTGGTTGACAGCTGGCCGAGTGGCGGTGTTGAAAGGATGAAAACTGCCTTCTGTTAACCTGCTGGAGCATAGAGTGCTGCGTGGTTGTGAGAGCCAGCAACTCCTGTGAGCACTGCTATACACAGCCATGATGGCAGCAGTCTGAACCTGCTTTGCACCAAGCTAACAACAAGGTAACAAGCTGAAATTTCATGGTCTCCGTCTGACCTTCCATTACAGCACTCAGACATTGGGTGGTTTCTGCCTATGCTGAAGTATCGACCATTAGACTCTGCATCAGTCTGCAAATGCTGTTATAGAGTTGGCCACTGCTTCCACGCTGGTGGCTGCAGGTGTCAGATCAAGTGCTTCTTCCTCACATGTGTGCTCTTCATCTCGTCCTTCATTGTTGGGCTGCAGTGGCTGGCAAGGTGGCAGGTGTTGACCATCCAAATGCATGAATGCACAAGGGGACAGTTGGAGTCGGGGAAGAGGAGCTGGGTAGAAAGCAAGAGATGCATGGTCACACCATCTGCATCTTGTATGTCATACTAGACTGTGGGATGAGAGTGAAGTAAGATTTAAGAAATGCTAAGGCAGGAAGATACCATCATGCTGGATGGCTTCAGCAGCACCTGTTCCAATGGCCTCAAACAGCTGCAACAATACTGTGGAGGACTGTCCAATTCAAGGGA
Source organism: Cetorhinus maximus (assembly GCF_964194155.1). NCBI lineage: Eukaryota > Metazoa > Chordata > Chondrichthyes > Lamniformes > Cetorhinidae > Cetorhinus > Cetorhinus maximus. The sequence goes on along the minus strand of NC_135882.1, from coordinate 28,729,937 downwards.
CTGAGAACATGCAACGTGTCTGTCCTCCACCAGTTCTTTGCTGTTCCTTCTTGTTATTAGCCAGCTTGTCCTGCAAAAGATTGGAATAGCGTTGGTGAGTACGTTGCATTGTGCTTGGGTCATGTACTTGACATAACTGAATAGGTGGAAGTATGTGGAAGTTGCGTCATGTGAAATTTGCGTGTTGCCTGCATCACTTCGATCAGGCATGGTATAATCATACATCACCATCACTGCGCCTGCTAACAGGCCTTATCAATTTTTTATTTCAATCTCTCTCCAACTCCTCACTACCACAGGTCATATATCAAGGGAGGGGGGAGGGTCGTTAAAGCTCAGCAGAAGCTTTGTGTGTCTTCATTCCGTGTTCTACAATTGCTGCTTCCATTCAAAACCCCCTAAATCTTCCAAATTCCATCTTTGGATTTCTCTTTGAAATACTTGAGTTGAGCTCCCATCATGTGGGTCTGTGCCACGATGGCTACCACATATTTGACCCAAAACCTGGAAGTAAGACTGTAATGAGGTAGCTGCATTAAAATGTCACTGATAGATGAGCTGAAATGCCTTCTGGATTTCCCATACAATATTGGAATGCCACCGCTCCCAGTGCACTTCCATATTAACGTCAGGGCCAGAGTGCCTTCTAGTATTTGTGAGTGGCCATTATTCCTGTTGGCTACATCACAACTCTTTGCACAGTGATAAGAAAACCAATTGCAGTTTTCTTTCCACAGCTATGGAAACCTTTAGCCTTCAAAAGCATGTTGAGAAATACACTGTGGAGTTACATGGCATGAGTTTTTTTTGCATGAGTAAAATCATAAAATAACTTACACAGCAAAAACACTGCAGTCACATTGGAATTCCCACTTCACACAGTTGAGCACATAATCCAAGCTGATGCTGCAGTGCAATACTGAGGAAGTTCAGAACTGTTGGAGGTGGCATTTTCAGATAAGACATTAAACCGAGGCCCCAACTGCCCTCACAGTTGGATGTAAAAGATTCCTTGGCACTATTTCGAAGAAGAGCGGTCACCACCACCTTCTTAAGGGCAATTATGAATAAGTGATAAAAATGCTGGCCTAGCCAGCGACGCCCATGTCCCGTGGAAGAATAAATAAAAGCAGGGGAGTTCTCCTGTTTAGGACAATATCTATCCCTCAATTTAAAACAAATTATTGGCTATCCACCTCATTAATGCTTGTGGAATCTTGCTCTGGGCAAATCAGCTGACGCATTACCCTTTATTACAATAGTAACAACACTGCAAAAAGTAATTGATTAGCTGTACAGATCTTTGGGCTGTTCTGACATCATGAAAGGCTCTATGTGGATGTAAGTCTATCGTCCATCTTTCTAATTCATTTTAATGCTGCTCGATAGTAAATGCAAGTTTCATCTCCTACAATGGCATTGAGCTTCTTTCCTGATCTACAACCATGTCCTTGTTTGAAGGATGGATTGGTGGAATATTTGTCATTGATTGACCAAATCAAGGCAAAATTTACAACTGCCTCTGAGTATGCTATTATACCAGGGCTGGCTGGCACACATGGGCAGCACTGTTGGAAATGGGTGAAAGGGCCGATGTCAATCTTCCTCAATGATATAGTGGGTAATGTCACCCTCTCATGTTTCACTGGTGCAGTGAAAATGTAGTATCCTGACACTGAAATAAAATAAAGGAAATGGAAGGGTAAAAAACAATTAAAGGTTAAGGCATACTTAATCATCGATTGTTTGCTATTACCTAGATGCACATAGGAAAGAGATACTCAAGTAGTACCTTAGGCATGGGCTATAATTACCATTGAATGAGCAGTTTAACTAAGACTGATTGATCCTGTTGTGCATCGAGGACAGTAGCTCACAGAATAATTCTGGTAACAGGCCTTAGTTCAGTGGATGTTGGATCGATAAATAGTACTCTGCTTGCCATTAAGCTCTGGTACTCGCTGTGCTCATTAAAAATGAGAACAGCCACTGTGACTCCATCCTTCCACTCCAAATCGGCATTGTGCCTGGTCTCATATCTGCAGTGGTACTCTTCATGATGAAACAGTTGAATAGCATTTTATAAATCATCTCTCTCAACAAGTTGTTGAAAACACCTTGAACTTATTGCAGCAATTCTCCAAACCACTCTGCCAAACCATTTATTATATTACCCAGGGCTCAAGGCCAACCCCTGTTGTGTATTTCCACCTCCTGTGGATGAAGGAACAAATTGAGAGTACATGGTGGAAAAACAAGGCTGAAGTGCAAAGCTTTGATTCATTAGAATGTACAATTTTAATGTAAAAGTGGATGTCAACTCAGTGAACATTCTGCCAGCAGGTTACATTGCATTTACAGAACAGAAACTGACCATTCAGCCCCATTAGCTCAATGCCTGTGGTTGTGTATCACATGAGCCTCCTTCTTCACCCAACGTATTCCTCTACTCCTTTCTCCTTCATGTGGTTTTCTAGCCTTAAATAAATCTATGTCAGTAGCCTGAACTGTTCCATGTGGTGGCAAGTTTCACATTCTAACCAATCTTTGGGTAAAGATGTTTATCCTGAATTCCCCATTGGATTTCTTAATGACAACCTTCAATTTATGGCCCAGAGTCCTGGTCTCTCCTGAAGCAGAAACATTTTCTTCATAAATAAAAACAAAAAGCTAAAAGCTACTGCGGATGCTGGAAATCCAAAACAAAACAACAAAAACAGAATTACCTGGAAAAACTCAGCAAGTCTGGCAGCATCGGCGGAGAAGAAATCAGTCAACGTTTCGAGCCTCCATGTCTTCATGTCTATCCTATCAAACCCTTCAAAACTGTAAAGACTTCTGCAGATTTTCTCTCAGCTTCCTCTTGTCTGGAGAAAGAACCCTAATCTGTTTCCTGATAGGTTCTAACCTCTCAGTTCTGGTATTATTCTAGTAGATTGCTCCTCTTCGGTGCCTCTGTATTCTTTTTGTAGTATGGAGACCAAAACTTGTCACAATACTCCGAGTGTGGTCCAGCCAAGGCCCCAAACAAGTATAAATAACTAAGAACGTAGCCCAAAATTTACTGTCAAAGTAATGGTGAGGCTAATAACTGTTCACTATCATTTACGCACAAATGGTATAGTAACTTTTAGTGAGGGCAGATGTGTGATTACAAGTGGAAATCAAAAATTTGCCGTCAGAGATGTGCTGCTCTGCTATTAGCCTCATGAAAACAGCATCTTATTGATTGGCTCCTGTTCAAATACATTGAGCAGAATGAAGTTGCTGTACTTGTACTATGGACATGAAGTAAACTCACCACAGAAAATTGATTCAAGTCATTTCAAAACTAAATACCCTTTTACAACATTAGAAGTATTAATTATTGCCAGTCAACCTCTGGCACTGAGAATTAACTGTTACAAGTGAAGACATACCTTCTTTCAAGTCTTTATTGTTGTTGCAGATTTAAAAGTAATAAATTAGAATATTTAAATTACTTTTTCATGCTATGTTTCCATTCTCTCTTAATCCAATCTTTCTTTCCCTCTCATTGGCCTGGGTCTTCCTCGAGTCTGAAAGACTCGGGAGCCGTTTAAACATGGCGGGCTGGTCCCGATTCCGGAAATCCCAATCCCATTCCTGGGATATCTAATTTCCAGGAGTGCCTTTAAGGGGTGCAGGCTGGTTCCTGTCAAAAGCCCGCCTCTGGCACTCCAGAGCTGGCCGTCTCCATTGCAGAGATAGGCATGTCCTACTCCTCCGCAATTTTCATGCAGTTGGGCCAGGTTTTCAAAGAGTTGTGGTTCTTTGCCCCTCAGAGGAGTCATGAACCCTAGTCTGCAGGAGGGGATCTTTTAAAAGGTAATATCAAAATGTCCTCATCATGCCCCTTATGCCAGGCTCTGACCTTCCACCCATCCCCCATGGCCCCTCATGCCCCCCTCTGACAAGCTCTGCCCTTCCATACTCCCTCTATTGCACCTCATGCCCCATATGCCTAATTGTAGCGCTTCCATGCCCATTGGCCAACTACACACTGTCTAGAACCAATGAACCCTTTAGTGTATGGTGGTATGTATAACAATCCTTTTAAATAAGTAACTAATTCATAACTTTCTCCTATGTTGAAAAAATAGACATTTCACTATTAGCAACAAAAGTGTCAATCATCCAGACTCTTTAAAGAATCAATAACAAAAAACATAAACCACGTACATAATGAGACTTGGATGATAGCCCAGACAACTACTGGGGTACTGAAACACCTGTGCCCCAGGGAAAACATTGTTTACTTGACAGCTCAGGCTCTCTAATCTCTGTTGTCAATGTCACAATGTTTGTTTACACAAGTCAAGTAGTTTCAAAGGTTTATGGTTTTTGTTATTGATATTTTAAAGGGTCTCGATAAGTGGCACTGTTATTAACGGGTAATGAAATGACTCTTTTTTTCAACATAGGAGAAAGTTCTGAATGAATTACTTTTTTTAAAGCTTTTTTTACACATCCACCATATATTGTGGTGTTCATTGGTTCTAGACAATGTATAGTGGATCAATGTGCATGGAAGTGCCATAGCTAGGCATATGGGGCTTGAGGGGCCATAGGGGGTTTGTGGAAGGGCAGAATTTGGCATGGGGGCATGAGGAGCCATAGGCATGAGGTGTCATGGATGGGGTATGGGGAGTGTTTGGAGGGTGAGGGGTTGAGGGTGAGGGCTGGAGGACCTTTGTGTTTTTATTTCAACTGGGACAAAGTCCCAAAGCACCAAGGCGGGCTTTTTAAACAGTCCACCTCCACATTCAGCAGCCCATGTAGTTGCCTCCAAACTTTATCCCTGATCAGCTGGCCCAACTCCAGCTTGCACCCACCACCCAGCAGTGAAGATCCCACCTTTACATGCACTTCCTCCCCTGGTGGGTAGACTGAGCTGGGAATTTTCCCAACTGCCGCTACCCGCATGGAGGATCAAAATTCAGTCCATTGCTTCTCTGTCTGTGCTAGATTTGACATTGAATTCACTGTTCTAACTTATACATCCTACTCAGTCCTTGTGCTGTTAATTTCACAATCCTTCACATAATGATATACATTAATGTTTGCCCTGTTCACTCCGATATCAAATGCTCAGTACTGTTCCTATCTCACATTTCTAGCAATTTGCAATGCAAAATATCATTTAAATGGACAAGAACAAAACCATATTCTGTTGATGAATTACAGCAAATTCTGGGTCAATATATTTGTTACTGAGGTAGGCAAAAGAGGCATTTACTTCCATCCTACATTCATGGTAATAACTCTTTTTAATTTGAGTTGCTCGCTCTGCCATTTCAGAGAATATTAAGGCCTACCCATCAGTTGAAGGCTGGTGGTTCACTAGATATTGGGCTTTGGGCCTAATTATAATAGCTGTGCAGATCTTCAAGTGCCTGTCGTGTCTACCTGCAGATTTAGGTTTGTACCAATTTCGCTCAAGTAAGAGCTGCAGGGAGTGCGTGGGTTGGGGTTGAGGGGGGAGGTGCGGTGGGGGCGTCACAGGAAGAACAGGAGAAAGAGCAGATCTGCTCCTCCTAGTACCGTGTCACATTCATGTGAAAACGAGTAAAATTAAAACTGAAGTCTTGGTGGCGGTCCCTTTAAGCTTTGCGGTTCAGGCTGCGTTTAGGACAAGTAATATTCAGCATTGTCCAAATTCTGGAAGAATCCTTAAACAGGCATTAGGCTCCTCATTAACTTAGGCCTAATGCCCATTTTCTGAGGTTACCAGAGCCACCTGGAAAACTGCCTTTACTATAATGATGCCCAGAATAGGGGTACAGATAAGGCATAGAATCCAGAAAACAAAAAATAACAAGGGATTCAATGTTTGAGTCAACTACATACTGTCAGATCGGAGTCACAGGTTAGGACACTAGGTTTTCTTTTCAGAAGGAGACTGGTAACCATGTAGCTTTTTACAATGATCCTGGAGTTTTTATGGGCTTATTTTTATCTTGGTGTTATCTCACACATCCACAGATTTATTATGCTGGGATTTAAACTCAGAACCATAACTGGTACACTACAATGTCCCAATATAAAAAGCAAAGCTGCAGAAGCTGGAAATCTGAAATAAAACAAAATGCTGGAAATAGTTTGTGGGTTAAGCAGAATCTTTGGAGAGAGAAACAAGGTTTACATTTCTGGTCAATGCCCTTTTGTCAACTCTGACATATTCAGCTATGGCAAACACATCAACACAACACAGTGAAAATTAATCACCAACATTCTGCCCTCTCTCTTGCAGGACAAAGTTGCTCACAATAGATGGGAGAAAAGCTGAAATAGCGGAGGGCAGATACGCCTTCATCCCCTGAGCTCTGCAGGGAGTTGATGGTTTAACAGGATCTTTAGTATCTGGTGTCATCGAGAGCATTCAGGATGATGGTATGTAATTACTTTATGCTCCTTCTCCATACCCACCCCCTCACCTTCATCCTGCTCGCCAAACTGTCAGTGCCCTTGCTGTTATCTCTCAGCCAGCTCAGACTGCTTTCACCAATGCCATGGTGCTCCTGTCTTAAGCCAGGCTCTCAAGGCCTAAAGCTACTTGAGGGCATCCTGCAGGGGAATCTTTCTCTCCCACTGAAAGTTATCAGCCTTTCACCAGTCATGTTGCAGCCAGTGGTGTAGCACCACCTAGGAGCACCAGGGCAGGCAAAAACATCTGCAAAACAGTCAGTAAAGGAATGCCCAAGGGTGAATAGATCAATTCTGTCTATATAAGAGCATGCGTTTTTTGAGAAGGATATTGTAAATAACATTTTTGGTTGTTTTTATTGTAGGATCTTGACTGAGAGAATTTGGTATTGGGGGTCCCAGATAGATGTTGCGGTGGGCAATATTGGAGCCATGTTAGTGAAGGGAATTAACTCTATGGGAAGCCGAGTCTGAACAGGTGTAGACAGAGAGAGAGAGAGAGAGAGGCTGTCCCAGATGCCCTGCCTCCTCTTCCTCCTCTCGCTCCTCTCCTCCTCCTCCACCTCCAATGGTAGCCAGATTCCTGGTTGCACTCCCATGATCCCACATTGTGGAGGATGTAACAGGCCATCACAAACTTGCAGAAATGATTCAGTATCTACTGGACAGCTCCCCAGGTGGTCCAGGCATCCCAAAGTGTTGTTTCAGGATGCAGATGGTCTGCTCCCCGATGTTCCTGCAGGCTCCATGTGTCTCATTATATGCCTGTTGTCCTTGCATGGTGGAATGGCAAAGGGGAGTGATCAACTACTTGTGTACCCTTTGTCTCTGCTTAGCCACCCTCTTGGGGACACAAATATGGTGGCATTGGCAGACTGCTTCAGAATGAAGGCATTGTGGCTGCTGCCAGGAGAGCAGGTATTCATTGAGATGGTGTATGATGCATGGTCACGCACTAATTTCACAGTGATGGACTGGTAACCTTTGCTGTTCCCCTATGTCTCTATCATTGATATGGGGGACTCTCAGAGAATGCAGTTAATGGCTCCTGCACCATTGGGGATTCCACTTTCCTGGCAAATCCACCTGCCTGCTCTTCCTACTTCTCCCTCCTTAGAGAAAATGTCTCTTTTGGCATATAGGATCTCCATCACCGCCTGATAGACAGTGGATTGAGAGATGTTGGATATCATCCCCTCCCACCTGGAAAGCTTAGGTTGCACAGAAGTATAATGCCATGGTGACCTTTACGGCCACTGGCAGTATGGCCTTTATTCTGGTGTGAAGCCCCAGGTCGTGCTAAAGGAGGTGACAGTTCTTTAACCACATCCTTGGTGACCCTGAGTTGCTTCAAGCATTGCTCCTGGCTCAGATGAAAGAATGCGAAATGTTTTCAGAAACCGCTGTGGAAGATATGGTCTTCTGTGAAGAACCCCCCTTCTACTCCCTCTTTTTAAAAGGTTTTTGTACATGCAATATGGGTGTTGCTGGTTGGACCAGCATTTATTTCCCACCCCTAATTGCCCTTGCGAAGGTGGTGGTGAGCTGCCTTCTTGAAGCTCTGCAGCCCATGTGGTGTAGGTACATCCATAGTGCTGTTAGGGAGGGAGTTCCAGTATTTTGACCCAGCGACAGTGGAGGAACAGCCAGTGTGTGGCTGGAGGGCGACCTGCAGGTGGTGGTGTTCCCATGTGTCTGTTGCCCTGTCCTTCTGGGTGGTAGGGGTCACAGATTTGGAAGGTGCTGTCAAAGCAGTGCATGTTATAGGTGGTACACACTGCTGCCACTATGCATCAGTGGTGGAGGCAGTGAATGTTGAAGCTGGTGGATAGGGTGCCAATCAAGCAAGCTGCTTTGTCCTAGATGACTTTGAGCTTCTTGAGTGTTGTTGGAGCTGCACTCATCCAGGCAAGTGGAGAATATTTTATAACACTCCTGCTTTGTAGATGGTGGGCAGGCTTTGGGGAGTCAGGAGGTGATTTGCTCTCTGCAGAATTCCAAGCCTCTGACCTGCTCTTGTAGCCACAGTATTTATATGGCTAGTCCAGTTTAGTTTCTGGTTAATGGTAACACTCAGGTTGTTGATAGTGGGGGATTCAGCAATGGTAATGCCATTGAATTACGAGGGGACATGGTTAGATTCTCCTTTGTTGGAGGCAGTCACTGCCTGGCACTTAACTGGCAAGTAACATTCATGCCACAAATCAGCCCAAGCCTGACTATTGCCCAGGTCTTGATGAATATGGGCATGGACCACTTGAGTATCTGAGGAATCGTGAATGGTGATGAACATTGTGCTATCATCCGTGGACATCCCCTATTCTGATGTGACGATTGAGGAAAGATCACTGATCGAGCAGCTGAAGATGGCTGGGCCTAGGACATTACCCTGAGGAACACCTTTTGTGATGTCCTGGAACTGAGATGATTGACCTCCAGCAACCACAACCATCTTCCTTTGTGCTAGGTATAACTCCAACCAATGGATATTTTCCCCTGATTCCCATTGACTTCAAGATTGCTAGGGCTCCTTGATGCCACACTCTCAAATGCTACATTGATGTTAAGAGCAGTTACTCTCACGTCACCTCTTGAGTTCAGCTCTCTTCTCCATGTTTGGAACAAGGTTATAAGGAGGTCAGGAATGGGTGACCATGGCAAATCCCAAGCTGAATGTCAGTGAGCAGGTTATTGCTGAGTAAGTGCCGCTTGATTGCACTGTCGAGGACACTTTCCATCACTTCCGTGATGATGGAGAGTAGACTGATAAGGCAGTAATTAGCCAGATTGGATTTGTCCTGCTTTTTGTGGACAGGACATACGTGGGCAATTGTCCATATTTCCAGCTAGGTGCCAGTGTTGTAGCTGTACAGGGGCAGCTTGGCTAGGGACATGACTAGTTCTGGAGTACAGTACAAGTTTTCAGTACTATTGCTGAACTGTTGTCAGGGCCCATAGCCTATGCAGTATCCAGTGCCTTCAGCCGTTTCTTGATATCATGCGGAGTGAATTGGCTGAAGACTGGCATCTGTGATGCTGGGGACCTCAGAAGGAGGCTAAAATGGGTCATCCACTCAACACTTCTGGGCTGAAGATGGCTGCCAATGCTTCAGCGTTGTCTTTTACATTGAGGTGCTGGGCTCCCCCATCATTGAGAATGGGGATATTTGTAGAGCCTCCTCCAGTGAGTTATTTAATTGTCCACAGCAGCAACTCACCAAGACTCCTTTGACAGCACCTTCCAACTCGCGATCGCTAACACCTAGAAGGGCAAAAGGAGCAGATGCATGGAAACACCACCACCTGCAAGTTCCCCTCCAGACATTCACCACCCTGACTTGGAAATATGTCACCATTCCTTCACAGTCACTGGGTCAAAATCATCATGCTCCCTCCCTAACAGCACTGTGGGTATATCTACACCACATGCACTGCAGTGGTTCAAGAAGGCAGCTCACCACAACCTTCTGAAGGACAATTAGGATGGATATTAATGCTGACCTCACCAGCGATGCCCACATCCCATGAACGAATAAAAAGAAACATGCTCATAAACTCAGTCAGTTCAATCTGAATGGTGGCAGGACCTTTAGAAATGATCATCTGTTACAAAATTTAGAGTCACTTGGACAAATGTGGAATATGTAAGGAAAATCAACATGGATTTGTTAAAGACAACTCATTTTTAACTAACTTGATTAGAAAGAAAAGAAAACTTGCATGTATGTAGCGCTTTTCCCAATTGACTGGATGTCTCAAAGCACTGTGCAACCATATTGCAATGTTGTCACTGTTGTAATGTAGGAAATGCAGCAGCTAATTTCTGCACAGCAAACTCCTACAAACAGCAATGTCATGATGACCAGATAATTTGTTTATTTTTGTTGATTGAGGAATAAATATTGGCTAGACACCAGTAATAACTTCCATGTTCTCCTTCAAAATAGTGCCATGGAAACATTTATATGCCCCGAATAACCAGATGGGCCTCAGTTTAACTCAGTACTCCCCCTGTGCTACACTGGAGTGTCAGTTTTTTTGTGCTCAAGCCTTAGAGTGGGATAGGAAATTGGAATCTTCTGACTTAAAGGCGAGAGTACTACCAATTGAGCCATGACTGATGTAGCCGAGTCTTTGATGATGTAAATGAGAGAGTTGATGAGGGAAATGCAGCTGATGCAATGTAGATAGTCTTCCAAAAGTCTTTAAATTTACTTTATATGATGAAATAGGCTTGAACACTCATGAATTCCACTAACTAACACTTTCTCCTTCAACAACCCTTCTGGGCTGCAGATGGCACTATCCCATAACATTAATGGCCTGTTTGTCCCTGCACTTCTTAAAAGCTTAACAGTCTTTCCTGCTTTTCCCGGATATACTTTCCCTTTGCATATAAAATCTTTAAACATCTCTATAACTTGCCCTTCAGAACTTCCTTGGGTAGGTAGTGAACACATACCCACCTCTCTGGCTAATACTGACTCTTCCTTTTTCACCTATACAAAGGCCACTGGCCTGTCTTGCACCTGGGTCTCAAAGCCCACAGCACTTTTACTTACATAATTCTTCTAAGTTCCTATCACTGCAAACAGTTTCTCATTTAACCTCTAACAATTTTATCTTGTATGTCCAGCCTTCATAAAATGGTAACATACTTTTCTTCCTTCACCTTTGCCTTCTACCTTTCCATCTTTAATAGACTGGTGTCTTTCAACTGGCTCCTTATTATTAACACTTTTACAATCACTATGTTTTCTATACCTTCAATTTCCTTGCTGACTCCCATATGATCCTTTTCGTACACTCAACTGTCTGTGTGAAATATCATAAGTATTAACATATGAACGTATGTACATACAAACATATGAACCAGGAGCAGGAGTAGGCCATTCAGCCCCTTGAGCCTGCTCCGCCATGTAATAAGATCATGGCTGATCTGATAGTAACCTGAAATCTGCATCTCACCTAACCCCAATAACCTATCACCCACTTGCTTACCAAAAATCTATCCACCTCTGCCTTAAAAATATTCAAAGGTTCTGCTTCCACCGCCTTTTCATGAAGAGAGTTCCAAAGGCTCATGACACACTGAGTGGAAAAAATGGTTCATTTTTAAACAATGACCCCTAGTTCTAAATTTTCCCACAAGATGAAACGTCCTCTCCACATCCACCCTGTCAAGACCTCTCAGACCTTATATGTTCCAATCAAGTTACCTCTTACTCTTCTAAACTCCAGAGGATACAAGCTTAGTCTGTCCAACCTTCCTCATAAGACAACCCACCCATTCCAGGTATTAGTCTGGTAAACCTTCTCTGAACTGCTTCCAAAGCATTTAGTTCCTTCCTTAAATAAGGTGACCAATACTGTACTCAGTACTCTAAATGTGGTCTAACTAGTGCCCTGTACAACTGAAGCATAACCTCCCTACTTTTGTATTCAATTTCCCTCACAATAAATGATTACATTCTATTAGCTTTCCTAATTACTTGCTGTAGTTTCATACTAGCCATTTGTGATTCATGCACTAGGACACTCAGATCTCTCTGTATCTCAGAGCTCTCCAAACTTTCACCATTTAGATAATATGCTTTTATTCTTTTATTCTTCTTGCCAAAATGGACAATTTCACATTTTCCCACATTATACTCCCTTTACCAGATCTTTGCCCACTCACTTAACCTACCCATATCTTTTTGCAGCCTCCTTATGTCCTCTTCAAAACTTACTTTCCTACCTATCTTTGTGTCATTAGCAAATTTGGCAACCATCCCATCAATCCCTTCATCCACGTCATTTATATAAATTCTTAGCAATTGAGGCCCCAGCACTGATCCCTATGGCACACCACTGGTTACATCTTGCCAACCTGAAAAAGACACATTAACGCCTACTCTCTGCTCCCTATTAGCCGGCCAATCTTCTATCCATGCCAATATGTTCCCCCTATACCATGAGCTTTTGTTTTTTGCAATAACCTTTGATGTGGAACTTTATCAAATGCTTTCTGGAAATCTATTTACAGCACATCCACTGGTTCCCCTTTATCCACAGCACATATTACTCCCTCAAAGAGCTCCAATAAGTTAGTTAAACACAATTTCCCTTTCATAAAACCATGTTGACCCTGCCTGATGATCTTGAGCTTATCCAAGTGCCCTGCTATAACTTCTTGTTCCCTGAATCTAGGGAGTTTTGGAAAATTAAAAACAATGCATCAACTATCTCATTAGACACTTTTTTAAGATCCTAGGATGAAGCCCATCAGGACCCGGGCACTTGTCAACCCGCAGCTCCAATGATTTGCCCAGTACCGCTTCTCTGGTGATTGTAATTTTCCTGACTTCCTTCCCCACTTTAATTTCCTTGTTTCTAGCTGCTTCTGGGATGTTACTTATATCCTCTATAGTGAAAACATGCAAAATACCTGTTCAATTTATCTGCCATCTCCTTATTTTACATTATCAATTCTCGTGACTCACTTTCTATAGGACCAACGCTCACTTTGGTAACTCTTTTCTTTTTAAAATATTACTTACTATTTGTTTTTATGTTTCTGGCTAGCCCTCTCTCATACCCTATTGTTTTCCCTCCTTATTAGTCTTTTAGTCATTCATTGTTGTTCCATATATTCTGTCCAATCTGCTGACCTGCTACCTGTCTTTGCACAGTTATATGCTTTTTCTTTAAGTTTGATGCTACCTTTAACCTTTCTTAGATTTACATCTTACCAAATTTGATCCCTTGCCCCCACTATTTAGTTTAAAACCCTCCCTACTTCCCTAGTTATACAGCTCGTAAGAACACTGGTCCCAGTACGGTTCAGTTATAGACCGTTCCAATGTACAGATCCCACTTTCCCCAGTACTGGTGCCAGTGTCCCACGTACTGGAACCCACGTCTCCCACACCAGTCTTTGAGGCACACATTCATCTCTCTAATCTAATTTGTCCTATGCCAATTTGCACATTGCTGAGGTAATAATCTAGAGATTATGGATTAAATAAATAATTAAATAAAATCCACCTGGACTCATGCTCTTTGCTGCAGAGAACAGTGTTAATCCCTCTGACTATACTGTCCCCTACTATCACTACATTCCTTTTTGCTCCCCCCACTTGAATGGCTTCCTGTACCACAGTGCCAATGCCATCCAGCTCATCCACCCTGCAGCCCCCACTCTCATCCAAACAAGCTGTAAAAACCTCAGACCTGTTGGACAACTGTTATGGCAGAAGCTCCTACACACTTAACCTCTGAGCCCCCTTATCTGCCTCATTCACAATCACACTCTCCTGTCCCTGACCACTGACCAAATCAGAAGGCCCTGTCCTAAGAGGTGTGACTGCCTCCTGGTACAAAGAATCCAGGTGATTTTCCCTCTCCCTGATGCGTCGCATTATCTGTAGTTCAGCCTCCAGCTCATAAACTCTGACCTGAAGCTGCTCAAACTTCAAACGCTTCCTGCAGACGTGTTTGCCTTGGATCAAACAGGCATCCAGGAACTGCCACATGCTGCAGCTGTGACACATCACCTGTCCTGACATCATTAATGTGTTCTAATTAACTACTTAATTATTTCTTTCAATTATATAGTTTACTTCTGTTTTTATATATTTTATTAATCTTACCACCAGTTGCTAGACTATTTTGAACCTTCGGAATAGATAAATTTTAATCTCACCAAATAACTAGCTTCTTCTCCTGTAGCAGAGTATGACCACTTCCTGAAGGTTGAGAAAGTTAGGAAGCAGAAAGCAAAAGAGCGCCTATTTTCCTTCATTCCCTAGCTACCTTAATTACCCAGCTCCCAGCACTCTATTCTCAGTCGGACTTCTTGCAGTAAACATTACCTGAAGCACCTCTTTCCCCTGTGCATCTAATTCCCACTTTGAACCAAATTCCCAAATGTTGGCTAAAGCAGCAACTTCCATAATCTTTTTACTTTGTTTTTCATCCAAATATGTCTTGCTAGTTACTGGAATACTATGTCAATTTCTTCCATAATCATAATTTCTCTGACATTTTCAAAAGTCTTGTCTAACTTTAATGCCCGAAACCATTGATCCTTGAAAGTATTTTTTCATCTTACAAACGCTGCAAAGTTCTGATTAGGTCTCTTTCTTACAGTCCTAAACTTCAACTGATAAATTAAGGGACAAGCTCATAAGCATTTGGTATTGCCTTTTTTACTGCCTTGTATTCTTCAGATTGCTCCTCTGAAAAGCTAGCATACACATTCCTTGCTGTATCTCACACAACACTCTGTAACATTATAGCCCAAGGATCTCTTGGCCAATTCAGCTTTATAGCTATATTTTCAAATGAGGTGAAATATCTTTCAACTCTGTAAATTTAGGCACTAACCACAGATTTTTTAGTTAAATTAAATTCCTCAAGGGAATAAAAGGTCACCATCTGAATCACTATCTCTCCTTTCCTCCTTTATTCTAAGCTTCACTTTAGACAATTCATACTGTCTAGCTTCTTTCTCTTTCTGAACTCTCCATCTCTTTCCTTCTCTCTTTCCTCTCTCCCTAACTTCTCTCCCTGAAGGTGAAGTTCGAGCTTTTGCATCTCTGTCTCTTGCAATCTCTTCTTTCCTTTTTTCCTTCTCCACTTTTTCCCATTGAAGCTTTTTTTCATTTCTACTCCTTTTAATCTATCCTTTTTCATTCTCTTTCACTTATCTCTCTAATTCAAGTTTTGTTATTTCTCTTTCTTTTTCTTCCAATTCAAATTTCTGCCTTTCCTTATCTCTTTCCATATCAAGCTGCTTCATCTGCAACTGAGGTCTTACTACCACCAGCTGTGACACACTAAGTTTAAGTGTCACCTCTAACTTTAAATGCTGAGTAAGTACTCTAACCATATCAGCCTTATGAAATTCTGCTTTTATCTCTACCTGCACTTCATCTGCTAACTCTCTCAGCTGAGTTTTAGTCAAAGATTTCAAATTCTACAGTTACATCATCCACTCCCAGACAAGTCTTAGCAATTGCCAAAGCCATGTTGCAGCCCAACCAATTTAAAAGCCCTCAACACAAAATTCCTGAGTTCAGTACTCTCCTCGTACTAAATTCACAAATCCCAATTCAATCAAGGAATTTTGAATGCCACAAAGAACCCTCAAATTTGTAATGACTGCAGCTGATATTACTTGCTCAGCAAGCCAAATCCCATAGGGAAACGTGTCTTTCTGATCATAACTTTTATTTTTTGTTTTGTTCTGTACAAAACCCCCTTGGTCAGAACAAACAGGTAAACTACTTGGCAACAGCTCCCTTATGGATTTTTAATTGTAAAAATCCAGTAATATTACCCAAAACAAAAACTGCTGCTACATTAATAAAGGATACCACATGACTTCTCACTCTCTTACACACTGCTGTGGAAATCCAAGGAAGTTCAGAAACAGACTGCTTTCTGAAAACAAAGATTTCTCTGGCTTGGAACTAGATGGCTGCTTTAAATTCACAACTTTTTTCAGCACAGAGCTGGTCTCAGGACATTTCCCCCACACAGCCAGCTCAGCTCAAAACATCTTCCTTAAATATAGATTTTTTCCCTTTCATCCTAGATTTCATTGTCTCTTTGAACTCAGCTTTCCCAAAATATAAAAATCTTTCTTTTATTCCTATTTCCCCCACTTTTGGATCAAATAAAATTTAATAACCTTCCCTTGTTTACTTATGAAACCTTTGTAAGTTGTAAAAGTCCCTTAAACTCACTTTCAAATTTAGCAGCTGAAACGTCAAGTCCTTATCTATCATCTGATTCAAATTTAAAAATCCAACTTATTTACTTGTAATTCCAACTTCACTGTAGCCTCTCATCACAAATGCATACATCTGGCCCCTTTACTTTTCATCTCTCAATTCCCACAGGCAAAGTGTCTTTACTAACCATCCCCAGTTTAATTACCTGTGGACGCATACACAGCCTCCTTTACAGAATACCACCATATTCACAAAAATATTAAAAAAGATAACACCCATCTTCACAGTTTAAAACAGCAAGAGGAAGGCTGAGATTTTTAGTTTAAAACAATGAGAGGGGAGCCGGGAGCACATGAAGGGCGGATCTGCAGGAGAAGGGCAGCGGCAATGGGAGATAAAAACTGGCGACAGAGAAGAAGGCCCAGCACATGGAGACCGGACCTGCGTGAGGAGGGCAGCGGTGGCAGGAGATAAACACTGGTGGCTGAGAGCCCCTTCAACCTGTTTCTACCTGTCAGAGCTGAAGCGTGACGTCACAGGAAAATAGGTAGGTGATTGGTGGGTATCTCTTCCATGTCTCTTTTGATTGGCCAAGTGGTTTAAATCAGAAGATGTTACAGCTGAAGAGTACAGCTAAGAAATTCACTTTTAAAATATTTAGCATCCTAATTAATTAATTGTTTAAATAGAATACAGATGGCTGGGCAGGCGATGTGTTGCAGCTGTACTATGTGGGAGCTGATGGACGCCAGTGTGATCCATGGTGACCACATTTGTAACAAGTGTTGGCTGCTTGAGCAACTTTGGCTCAATGCTGATGAGCTGGAGTCCGAGTTGTGGACACTGCGCCACATCAGGGAGGGGGAGAGTAACCTGGACGCTGTGTTTCAGGAAGCAGTCTTTGCTTTGGGGGAGGTGATGGCATACTGATATTGTCGCTGGGCTTGTAATCCAGAAACCCAGGGCAATGCTCTGGGGACCCGGGTTCAAATTCTGCCATGGCAGATGGTGGAATTTGAATTAATTAAAAATCTGGAATTAACAAGTCTAATGATGACTCATGAAACCATTGTTTTTTGTTGTAAAAACCCATCTGGTTCACTAATGCCCTTTAGGGAAGGAAACCTGCTGTCCTTACCTGGTCTGGCCTACATATGATTCCAGACCCACAGCATTGTGATTGACTCTTAAATGCCCTCTGAACAAGGGCAATTAGGGATGGGTAATAAATGCTGACCCAGCCAGCGATGCCCACATCCCATGAATGAATAAAGAAAAGTCACACTCCTTAGATTAATTTCATCAAATTTGATCCATGGTCAGGGACAGGAGGGTGTAACTGCGACTGAGGCAGGTATGGGAGTCCAGAATTTAGCTTTGGAGGAGCCTCAGCCAGTGCCCTTGTCCAATAAGTATGAGGTTCTTGTTCCCGTTGTGGACGAAGGCACAGACTGCAGGGAGGATGAGCGAACTGACCACAGCGCCGTGGTACAGAGCGCCATTCAAGTGGGGGGAGAAAGGAGAAATGTAGTTGTCATAAGGGATAGCATAGTTAGGGGAATGGATACTGTTCTCTGCAGCAAAGACAGAGAGTCCCAAAGGCTGTGTTGCCTACCTGGTGCCAATGTTAAGGACATCACTTCTGGGCTGGAAAGGAACTTGGAGTGGGAGGGGAAGGATCCAGTTGTCATGGCCCACATAGGTCGAACTGGGAAAGAGGTTCTGCTGAGGGTCTACAAAGAGCCCGGGGCTAAATTAAACAGCAAAACCACAAAGGTAATCTCCGGATTATTACCTGAGGCACGTGCAAATTGGTGTAGAGTAAATAAGATTAGAGAGGTAAATGCATGGCTCAAAGATTGGTGTGGGAGAAATGGGCTCCGATTCATGGGGCACTCTTGCCGGTACTGGGGATAGAGGGAGCTGTTGCATTAGGAGGGCTTCATTTGAACCATGCTGGGGCCATTGTCCTGGCAAATCATATAACTAGGGGTTGTAGGTAGGACTTTAAACTAATTAGTTGTGGGGAGGGTTTAGTTGAAGGGAAGTTTAAAAAATCAAAAAGAAACAAGAGAGCAGAGGTGCAGGGTAGTGAAGAGGTGAACGGTAATCAAAGTGTGATAGGAAGGGGTAGAATATATCAGCAGAAGAGTGCAGCAGAAATTAGAACTAGAATGAGTAATAATGGTAAAAAGTCAAAGCTTTAGGCTTTTTATCTGAAAGCGCGTAGCATTTGTAACACGATAGATGAGTTGCCGGCACAAATAGAAATAAATGGATATGACTTGATAGCTATTACAGAGACATGGTTGCAGGGTGACCAAGACTGAGAACTCAATATTCAAGGGTATTCGATGTTCTGGAAAAATAGGCAAACAGGTAAATGAGGTGAGGTAGCTTTATTAATAAAGGATGGTATCAGTGTGGTGGTGAGTAGTGATATAGGTACAATAGATTGTGATGTGGAATCAGCTTGGGTGGAAATAAGGAATAGCCAGGGGAAGAAGTCATGGGTGGGAGTCATCTATAGGCTCCCAAAGAGTTGCCTCACTGTAGGACAAAGTATAAATTGGGAAATAATGGAGGTGTATGAGAAGGACGCTACAATTGCCATGAGTGATTTTAATCTGTATACTGACTGGACAAATCAGACTGGCAGGGGTAACATGGAAGACAAATTTGTAGGGTGCATCAGAGATTGTTTCTTAGAGCAATACATTGCCGAACCTACTCAGGAACAGGCTATTTTATATCTAGTAATGTGTACAGAGTTGGATTAATAAGAGATCTCGTATTTAAAGATCCTCTGGGGGGTAGTGATCACAACATGGTGGAATTTCAAATTCAGTTTGAGGGTGAACAACTCGGGTCTAAAACCAGTGTCCTCAACTTAAATAAGGGCAATTACAGAGGTATGAAGAAAGAGTTGTCTAAAGCGGACTGGGAAAATAGACCAAGGGGAAGGACAGTGGATAAGCAGTGACAGACATTTAAGCAGATATTTCATAACACTCAGCAAAGATTTATCCTGGTCAAAAAGGACTCGATGAGAAGGGTGAAACACCTGTGGTTAACAAAGGTGGTCAAGGAGAGTATCCAAACACAAACTAAGGCATACAAAGCAGCGAAAACTAGTGGTAGGCCAGAGGATTGGGATTTTTTTAGGAACCAGAAGCGGATGACTAAGAAGCTAATTAGGAGGGAGAAAATTGATTGTGAAAGTAAATTGGCAACAAATATAAAAACAAACAACAAGAGCTTCTATGAGTATATAAAAAGAGAGTAACTAAAGTGAATGTGGGACCCTAGGAGGATGCAACTGGAGAATTGATAATGGAAAACAGGGAAATGCAGATAATTTAAACCAATATTTTGCATCAGTCTTCACGGTGGAGGACACTATCAACATCCCAAAGATATCAGATAAGCAAGGAGCTAATGGGAGGAAAGATCTTGTAACAGTCTCTATCACGAGGGACAATGTATTTGAGAAACTAATGGGACTAAAGGCAGACAAGTCACCAGGACCTGCTGGCCTGCTCCAAGAGTTTTAAAGAAAGTGTCTGCAGAGATAGTGGAGGCATTGGTTGAAATATTCCAGAACTCACTGGATTTCAGGAGGGTCCCAACGGATTGAAAAACTGCTAATGTGATACTCCTGTTCAAGAAGGAGGGAGACAAAAAGCAGGAAACTATAGGCCTAACATCTGTCATTGGGAAAATGCTAGAGTCCATTGTTAAGGAAAATTTAGCAGGACATATAGAAAAGCTTAACGCAAACATACAGAGTCAACATGGTTTTGTGAAAGGGAAATCATGTTTGACACATTTACTAGAGTTCTTAGAAGATATAACAAATAGAATTAATAAAGGGGAACTTTTCTGCAGGTATTTGATAAGCTGCCACATAAAAGGTTATTGCATAAGGCAGGGGCTCAAGGTATTGGGGTAATGTATTAGCATGGATTGAAGACTGGTTATCACACAGAAGACAGAGGGTCGGGATTAATGGGTCTTTTTCAGGTAGGAAAGACTAGTGGAGTGCCACAAGGATCAGTCCTAGGGCCTCAATTATTTACTATCTATATTAATGACTTGGAGGAGGGGGCAGAGTGTAATGTGTCCAGATTTGCTGAATGTACAAAAATAGGTGGGAGGGTATGTTGTGATGAGGACATAAGGGACCTGCTAGGAGATATAGATAGGTTGAATGAGTGAGCAAAAACTTGGCAGATGGATTTTAATGTAGGGAAGTTTGAGGTCATGCACTTTGGTAGGAAAAATCAAAAGGCAGACTATTGTTTAAATTGAGAGAGACTCCAAAAAAGTGCAACACAGAGGGATCTGGGTGTTCTTGTGCATGAAACACAAAAAGTTAGCATGCAGGTGCAGCAAGTAATTAAGAAGGCAAATGGAATTTTGGCCTGGACTATTACGGGGTTGGAGTTTAAAAATAGGGAAGCCTTTTACAACTGTACAAGGTATTGGTGAGGCCGCATCTGGAGTACTGTGTACAGTTTTGGTCCCCGTATTTAAGAAAGGATATACTGGCATTGGAGGCAGTTCAATAGAGATTCACTAGGCTGATTCCTGGGATGAAGGGGTTGACTTATCAAGAACGGCTAAACAGGTTAAGACTTTAACCATTAGAGTTTAGAAGAATGAGGGGTGATCTTATTGAAACGTACAAGATTCTGAGGGGGCTTGACAGGGTAGATGTTGAGAAGATGTTTCCACCAGTGGGGGAATCTCAAACTAGGGGACATAGTTACAGAATAAAGGGACACTCATTTAAAACTGAGATGCAGAGGAATTTCTTCTCTCAGTGGATAGTGAATGTCTGGAATTCTCCACCTCAGAGAGTTGTGGAGGCTAGATCTCTGAAAATATTTAAAGAAGAGGTAATTAGATTTTTGAAATATCGGGGAGTTGAGGGCTATGAGGGGCTGGCATGAAAGAGGAGTTGAGGTCTGGGGCTGATCAGCCATTATCTTATTGAATGGCATGGCAGTTTTCAAGTGCCGAATGGCCTAGTCCTGCTTGTATTTCTTATGTTCTTATGACACAGAACTTGGAATTATTGTGAACATGAGAAGCCTCGTGATAGAATTCAAGAGGACATAGAAAGTCTGGTGGATTGGAAGAGCACATGGCAAATGAAATTTCACACAGAGAAGTGCAAAGTGACACATTTTGCAAGGAAGAATTTCATAAGTTAAAAGGGACAATTCCAAAGGTGGTTCAAGAACAGAGACACCGATGGATGCATGTGCATAAATCGGTGAAGCTGGTAGGGCAAGTTGAGAAAGCAATTTAAAAATCATGCAGGATTTCTGGGATTCAAAAATAGAAGCTTAGAGTAAGAAAAACAAGGAAATTATGATGAAATGTTATAAAATAATGTCTGGCCACGGCTGGAGAATTGAGTCCAATTGTGGACATTGTACTTTGGGAAGGATGTGAAGGCAGGTGCAGGAAAGATTTACTGGAATAATTCCAGAGATGGGGGACTACAGCTGCCAGGATAAATTGGAGAAGTTGGGGTTGTTATCCTTAGCATAGAAGGTTGAGAGGGATTAAATAGAGGTGTTCAAAATCATTAGGTGCCTAGACAAAATGCATTGAAAGAAACTGTTCCTGTTGATGGAGCTAGAGGGTACTGAGTTTAGGTGATAGGCAAAAGAATCGTAGGCAACATGAGGAAAACTTTTTTTAAACAGTGAGTGGTTATAATATGGAATGCACTGCCTGAAAAGGTGGTCGAAACAGATTTAGTCATGGCTTTCAAAAGGGAATTAGTTAAATTCATGAAGGGAAAAAGATGTAGGGCTATGGGGTAAGGGTGGGAAGTGGAACTAGCTAGATTTTTGAACTCAATGGGCCGAATGGCCTCCTTTTGTGATCTAATCATTCTAGTGAACAGTGGACAGAGATACATATCACTGCTGTCATAATGTCAATGTACCCTTCACAGTGCTTTGCACTGGCAATCTTCTTATGTAAAATATCTGCAGTTGATACACAGTTTGAAAAAAAACCAGCTCTTTCTTTGCTCTTACTGTTAGCCATTTGAATAATGGAACAATTCGTAGCATTATAGCAAACATTTGGCATCATTTTATCATAAAGGATGGCACAGAACTAAAACCACAAACACTGTATTATCATAATAATCCACATTACTGTGGATTAAGAAAGCTGTGGCCCAGATCTTCCAATCAGGATCAAAAACCTTATTTCCCACCCTAATCAGACAGAAAACTTCACAAGTTGCCTTCTTCTGATTTTTCTAGTGTTCTTCCGATGGAGGATCCTTCACATCTGACCCAGTGCAGCAAACCTCGAGGGAGCAGTGCAGGGAATCTGTGCAGAGGCCTTATTATGCACTAGCTGCCGTATTCTGCTAAGTAAAGAGTTTAAAAGTCCCAAAGCTGCTTTGGAAACAGATATGGAGAGAAGGTAAGTGTATAAGGTGGTAGGGTGAGTAAGGGGGTAGGGTGTGTAATGTAAGTGTGTAAGGTGGTAGGGTGGGTAAAGGGGTATGGTGGATAAGGTAAGTGTGTAAGCAGTAGGGCGGGTAAGATAAGTGTGTAAGGTAAGTATGTAAGGCAGTAGGGTGGGTAAGGGGATAAAGTGGGTAAGGTAAGTGTGTAAGGCAAGTGAATAATGCGTTAGGGCGGGTAAAATGGTAGGGTGGGTAAGGTAAGTGTAAAGCGGTAGGGTGGGTATGGGAGCAGGGTGGCAGTTGGGTAGAGTGGCAGGTAAATGAGTGGGTGGGTGGATTTGGACGAGTCAGGTCAGGTCGGGCAGAATCAGGTTGGGTCGGGGACGCAGTAAGATGTGAGTCGGGGAGGCTCAGGGGAGTCGAGTGTTGGGGGCTGGTCAGCTAGGGATAGGTCGGGAGGGTTGGGGGCGGGAATTGGTCAAGCCGGGTAAAGTTGGATTGGTATGGGTCGGGGGGAGTTCGGGGTTCAGGGGAACAGTTGTTGGGTTAGAGGTGTCATCGGGGGCGGGGTCAAGGGATAGTCAGAGGATCAGTGTGAGTGAGGGGAGTCAGTTGTTTGGTTACCGGGAGTTAGATTAAGACTTTTCCATCATACATTTCTTGGGTAATTAACCGGGTAAGTTGGAATCATCTGAAATCTCTGACTCTAACACGGAGTTGGAGACTTTTTTGGAGGGTCCCGGGGAGCAGAGGAATTGCCCATCGGAAGTTCAAACTTCCCAGGCAATTCCCGCAGTCATTCCGTTGGGACTTCCGAGGGGTCCTGTAGTGCATCTCCCAGGCGTAGGTCTGGTCTCCAACTATCCAGAGACCAGAAAATCAGGCCTTATGTATTGCCTGGGACTTTCGGCCCCTGCAGTGCTGTAACTTCAGTAGAAATGCGGCAAAAAACCCGATTAAATCATAAACACAACCTCCGCTACACTTATGGTAAAGTTTTAGCAGTGCAGTGGCAGAAAATTGGAGGAAATTTACGACCAGGCATACTTTATAATTAGGATCTTCCAGTTTGCAATTCATCAATGTCTAAAGAGTTTTGAAAGTTCACTTACATGTTTTTAGTCAGATCCCTCTGTACTGCAGGATTAATCCACTGACAATTACTCTTGTTATATCAAGGTTCACATTTTGAGTCCTGCTATACTTGGCCTTTGAGTACTTAATACACTGCCAATGGGTGCAAATGTTTCAGTCTCTGTCACTCTCATCTCTCACTCTGACGGCTGCACACCAAAAGAATGGAAAAAAAATATTCAAATTTATCATAAATTTGACATCATTTACAAAACCAGTTGACCCTGTAATACCATGAAATGGAGCATAAACAGACAAGTAATAAATCATGTCAATGACTAATTAGTGAGTTCAAGAATTCAGCATATAAATTAGAGATGAAACAATAGCATTGGGTGAGATGCTCATGCTAGCAGCCAAGCTGCAATACAAGATAAAAATAAACATTGCAACAAAGTAGCAACAAATCAACAACAACATCAATAACTTGCATTTACATAGTACCTTTAACACAGCAAAATATACCAAGGTGCTTCACTGGAATGCTCTCAAACAAAACTTGACACCGAGCCATGCAAGGTGATAATAGGACAGGTGACCAGAAGCTTGGCTAGAGAGATAAAAACAGAAAATGTCGGTAAAACTCAGTAGGTCTGGCAGCACCTGTGGAGAGAGAAACAGGGTTAATGTTTTGAGTCTGCATGAATCTTCTTCAAATCTGTTTGGCTTTGCTAAAGAGGTAGGTTTTAAGGAGTGTCATAGAGGAAGCGAGGGAAATTGAGAGATAGAGAATGGTTTAGGGAGGAAATTCCAGAGCTTTGGTCCGAGGCAGCTGAAGGTATGACTGCCAATGCTGGAGCGAAGAGATGCCTCAGAGGTCTGAATTGGAGAACGGCAGAGATCTTGGAGCATTGTACGACTGGAGGGGGGTTCAAATAATTTAAGGTCGGAGGGGATAAAAATCCTACAATAAATCTATCAAATGTGGCCCACGGGATGGCTGTATTGGGTATCTGTTATCCTGTGTGATGTTCAATTTTACTGACCAGGTTTTATCCCTGACCTGTGCTGAGCTAACCAGCATGGAAAGAAGAATATTACAATCATCTCACCTTTCCATGACTATGAGGGTAAAAACGAAACATTATCACCGATGCAGATCACTATACCCCTCTAATTAGACCTACAACCTGAATCTCTCCGATGAAAAAGGACAAGATTTCTGGAACCGCATCACAGCAAGAATAAGCGCCCTTTGGAAAGAGTGAGAAAAAAAATCAAATACTTAATTATTTTAAGGCCCCAGTTGGAAAATGCATGTTTGAACAAAAGTTTGGCTCTGGCATACACAAACGTTTGGCCCGATACAGGCAAACTTTTAACCTGCAAGTGGGGGAGGGTAGGATTGGTGGTGGGTGCTGGTGGTGTGGGAGGTTAAAGAAGCAAAAAATGTAAGTGTGTCAAGAACTTGGCAAAAATCCGCCTACTTCCCCCCGTAATTGACAAAACGTGAATTAACTGCAGCTTTAACCCTGGACTATAGCTTTAACTGTCAGTGTATGGGTTTCTGGGGCTATCTGAAACTCATTGGGTTCAACCGGAATTGAACAGGTTGCGTAATTGACAGGCCGAAAACATTTAAATGCAGAGCTCTGGCAGCTGCTTCTGTTCCTAAGTGAAAGGTTTTTTCTTGTCCTGAGAGTGAGCTTTCATTGCTCCGGAGGCGGTTCTCAGGACTTTGGAGGTCATTCCTGCTACCCTGGACTTTATTGACTTTGATTTGCACTTTGCAACTGTCAGCCTGCTCAGCAGCATGGGAGCAACTGTTGTAACTCAGCCTTGAACCTCAGATGGGGAACAAGGTGTGCAGCACCATGTGCAGCTGCCTTCTCTTCAGCCACCAGCCGCCCCACAGGACAGAAGGATGAACACTGAGCTCCAGCCACAGAGGGCGATACCCCCTTGCACAGAGCATGCAGGCAGAGGATAAGCTTTCTGGCCATGCCTGACTACCAGGGCCTCAAGAGGCTCAGATTTTCCCATTAGGTGGCCACTGACAGTTCCATCCTCCTGGAAGAAGACCCCCTTCTAAATGAACCAGGTGGGCCTGTATTACCTGTAGCTGTCAAGGTTATCACAGCCCTTAGCTTAATTGCTTGTGGCTCCTTTTGGGGATCTTCTTGTGACATTTGTCAAATCTCACAATCCGCTGCCCAAAAGTGCACCTCACAAGTGATGGATGCCATGTTTGCCAGGGCTGCCACTTATATCCACTTTGCCACTGATGACTCCTGAAAGAGAGGACCCTCAGATTTGTTGCATTGCCTGGATTACCACAGGCCCAAGGAGTCATAGGCCCAGATTTTCAGGCCCTGCCGTGGAGGGACCCGCTGCGGGGGGTGTGGAGGGCTAGCCAAAGGTCCATTGGCTTTTGGCGGGACCAGGAGATCCCGGCGGCAGGCAGGGCCTGAAAATCCCGGCCATAGTTTCCACCAATGTGGCAATTAAAGTGTCCTCAGGTCAAGAAGCAGGATTCGCCAATCAAAACGGATCTCACTCCATCAATGTTCAGCCGTTTTGTAACCACAGGAAGATGATGATGCATGGCAGTGCTAGATACCCAGGAAAGGGCCATGGTGCCTTCATTTTACACTCGAACAGTTTCCCTCAAATTTTCACACCTCCAAGCAGAGTCAGTGGATGGCTTCTTCGAGACAATGTCCACCCGTTGAGGATATTGGTGTTGACATTTGTGGGGAACCCCACCATTGATGCCCAGGGAAGGTACAACCGGACCTGAAGGATGAACATGGGCAAAAGAGTGGTCACTGAGCAAAAACAAAGTTGTGATCCAGGTGCCTAGTTAGATCTAAAGGTGCCCTTCAGTATGTACCAGCAAGGTTCTCCAGGATAGTTATGGTCTGCTGTGCCTTACACAACATATCACTGTCAGGAGGACTTAGAACTGCAGGAAGAGGTGTTAACTGCTCTGCATCTTCAAAAGGAGGGGGATGAGGATGAGGACGGGCAACAGGAAGAGCAGGAGGAGGAACCTGAAGGACCAGATTCCCCACAGCCACTGATTTATTTCCGGATACGGTTGGGACAGATTCTGAGAAGTATGATTCAGCTAAACTGAGATTGTACAGCCATATGGAACATCAATCCTGAACCCACTGTCCACCCCATCCCCGTGACTCAGCACAAAGCATAGCACACGCAATAATCCTTCAGTAATCCTTCCATCTAACTGACACCCACACTTGTCTTCTACTCTTGTCATACCATTTACCTGAAGGCTGATGGAAACTTGTAGCCAGAGACTGCAATGGAGGTGATTGGACAATGGAGATTTGAAATAAAGTTTATGGTGCATAAACATTGACAATAAAAGTAACAACTTAAAATATTTTCAAACAAAGTGATTTTCCTTGTAAAATTACAAACTCTTTCTCTTCATTTTCTTACTACTACCTCGGTGGTTTCAGCAGAGTTAGAGAAAGGTTGCTTGTTCCCTTGCTCTGACTGCGCAGCTGCTCATGGCTGTCCTCAGGATTTTTGAGCCCATGAGAGCCCTCCCAAAGACTGCTCCACGTGCAGCTGTGCCAGGACAGGCTTGATCACTGCGACAGGAGTCAGTATCTTTAGCAGTGAAGGAGGTGGGGGTGTTGAGGGAGAGAGTGGTAGCATCTTGAGCAGAGTCCCCACTCCACGGGCCCTTTCTCCATCTTCTCTCACATGGCCCACCCATGATTTTGCTAGCTGAGACCTGAAAAGCACTTTGCTGTACTTCAGTTAGACACTGGACAGCCAGGATGAGGCTTTTCTCCGTCCTATTTAAACTGGCAGAATGACTGTGTGGGCCACTGAGCACTATAATGTACTTGGTTGCGTGCTGTGTCTGATATTCAATACACTCTGTCCATGGAGGTGGATATCAATGTAAAGTCTTGGGACAATGTGGTACTCAAGCCAGAGATGGACTCCTCCAATCTCTCTCCAAGGGTGCTGACAGCACCTTACACATTTTATGCTGCTGCTCCAGAAAAGTTCTCTTCATTGATGACCTCCAAAGCAAAGCACCTCTGTCCAGAACTAGTAGGGTCCTGGAACCCTCAATGGAGACTCTCCACTGATGTCCCTGTCTCCAATACCTGCTGCTGCTCACTTGTGATGTGAGGTTCACCATTTGACAACTCAAGTACATGCCTAAGAGGCCCCACCCAAGGTGTGTGTATCTGCCCTGCTGAAGAATGCACTTTGAGTTTGACCTTTAGCGTGTCCTCCTCCAGAGCCATCACGGGATGATAACTGGAGAGCCACCCCTCTTCTTTGCTTCTCCCTCATTCTCTACGCTCTTTTCTCTCATAAGTATGAGAAATGGAATTGTGTTGAGAGATGGAATGACAGCATTTGTGGGTGATGGCTTTGAGGGATGGATGTGAGATGGCAATAAAATGGGAGTGAATACAGTGCTGGCTGTTCAGATGGGTATGTGAAGGCATTTCTCAAGACAGGAACGGGTGGAGCTGCAAGTTGTGTTGGCCTGAACAACACTATGTAGGGGAAGGCTGGGGAAATCAAAATGAGGGGGTTGGCTCTTGAAGGTGGCATGCTGTTCACCTTTCTTGCCCTGATAAGGTCATTGAACCTCTTGTGCCACTGTATCGATAAACAGGGGGCTCATGTCCTGCTGCTCACCTCCTCAGTGATTTCCAGTCACACCCACTTGTTTTTAGAGACTGACCTCTTCCTCCCATTTGTGTGAATAATATTTTCTTGCAGGCCCTTCTATCACACAGCATGGTTTTTAGGGATGCATCAGAGAACCTGGGTACAGCCTTGTCATGTTGAGACTCCATTAATGCAGTTGCTGTTTCTCGCCTGACAATTGTAGAATGGATCCACCCTGTCCCTTGCTGGGGGTCCCTTTAAATCCTGAAGCCTCAACAGTCAGTTGTGCATTGATATCACGCCCACGTGCTCTGATTGTTCGGGAATTCCGTAAGGGGAATGCTAATGTTGTGGCTAAGCTAAGTGTCATGACAAAACTCTCTCCATGATGTTTTGGGTTCCTGACCCACTGCTGATCTCCTCCGATGTGAATGGGCTCAAAACTATGAGTGACAAATGCTGTTCATGGTCGACTTAGAGAAAATTGAATTGAAAATCTCCTGACCCCTCTGGAGGACGACACACTGGAGATCAGCAGAGTGTCAAGACGTTAATGCCATTGGAGATAGAGGGCTGGAGGTCTCCCAAATACCTAGTGACAGAATTAGATATCACACCACCTCTTGGCACATAGCACTCACTCATGTTGAATTGATGACAGCAACAGGAAGAATTAGGTCAGAACTTACCATTTACATCCAAAGGTTTTATTTGTGTTTTTTTTCGGTTCGGAAGCCATTCCATATAATGGCTCATTTATACTGTCAGAGGCAGTAGTTAACATGAGTACAATGCAGTACTGCAAAGGTCTGTTAACTATTTACATGCTTGGAGGATCTCACAGACATGACATTCAATATTCCAACAATTATTAAGCTTTTTCCATGACTGTATTGTTAGCTCCATTTATCAGTTGACTCAGTAAAAGCAACCAATGTTTTATAATAGTGACATTAAATTTTCAAATAATGTTCTTAGCCACATGACCAGGGGAATGAACTTTAAATTTATCTTTACTGAGCTAGACAAATGTACCAAAAGTGTATCAAATGAAGCCTTATTGTTACTGACCACAAGACAAGATAGAAGAATTTCAGAAGGAATTATTCCCACCGCGGTATCCTGTTCCCTCCTAAATCGCCCTAACAACACCTCCCCTTCCAACGACACCTTTCCATTCAGGCACAGGAGATGCAACACCCATCCTTTCACCACTTCTTTCCCCACATTCCAAGGGCCCAAAAACACCATCCAGGTGAATCAATGATTTATGTGTAAGTCTTTCAATTTAGTATACAACATTCATTGCTCACACTATGGTTTACTATTCACTGTGGATACCAATCACAAATTGGATTCACTTTGCGAACATCTCCCATTTAGTCCACAAGCATGACCCTGAGCTTCCGGTCACCTGTCCTTCTTAATTCTTCACCTTGTTCTCATGCTGAATTCCGTCCTCAGCCTCCTCCTTGTGCTCCAATGAAGTTCAAGGTAAGCTTGAGGAACAGCAGCTCTCAGTTAGGAACTTTACAGCCTTCTGTGCTCAATATTGAATTCAACAACATCGGTTCTGAAGAAGAGTAACAACAGGCTCAACATGTTAGCTTTGTTTCTCTCTCCACAGATGCTGCCAGACCTGCTGAGTATTTCCTGCACTTTCTGTTTTTATTTCCAGTATTTCCAGCATCTGCAGAATTTAATTGAGTTCAACAATTTCAGGCCATAATCATTTTGTTTCCTTCTTCTCTGCAGGTCTTGGTTTCACTCTCATTTTTCTCTTGTTTTGCTTTTGGATGGGGAGCTCTTCATCAGTCTGCCATTCACACCTCCTGGACGCCTCTTTTGT
Source organism: Cetorhinus maximus (assembly GCF_964194155.1). NCBI lineage: Eukaryota > Metazoa > Chordata > Chondrichthyes > Lamniformes > Cetorhinidae > Cetorhinus > Cetorhinus maximus. Next base: position 28,699,729 of record NC_135882.1, on the reverse strand, counting down.
TTCTCTACTTGCCCCATTATTACTCCCTTTAGCCTTGCACCACCAATTCTTTTGTTATTTAATCTCTCCTGTTGCCCACCCTAACACACATTTTCGCTTTTGTTTGCTTTCCCATTCGTTCCCCCTTTCACTTGCTTAAAGTCTATTATATTTCTAGTTTATTTCCCAGTTTTAATGAAAGGCCATTGAACTGAAATGCTAACTCTGTTTCTCTCTTCACAGAGGCAGCTTGACTGGAGTATTTCCAGTGTTTTCTGTTTTTATTTCAGGCTTCCAGCATCCGCAGTATTTTGCTTTTGCAGTCGAAAGCCTTTCATTGGGTGAGACATTATTTTATCTAGGTAGAAACCTAGTTAAGATTTTATATTATCAAGGCCAGAGAAAAGTAAACCCTGTTGTTTTGGCTATTTTACTTCATCACTTTTGATTCCACAGTTCCATTGGAACATAGGAACATAGGGCTTAGGAGCAGAAGTAGGCCATTCAGCCCTTTGAGCCTGCTCCACCATTCAATAAGATCATGGCTGATCTGGTTGTGTCTCAACTTCACTTTGCCATCTGCACCCCACCCACACCACCCCCCTATAAACCTTGACTCCCTTGTCTATCAAAAACCTGTCTAACGCTGCCTTGAATAAATTCAATGAGCCAGCCTCCACTGCTTTCTGGGAAAGAGAATTCCACATACCAGCTACTGTCTGAGGAAAAAAAAAATTCTCCTCGTCTGCGTCTTCAACTGTGTTCTCTGGTTCTAGTCTCTCCCACAAGTGGAAACATCCTCCCAATATCTACCCTATCAAATCCCCTCAGGATCTTATCTATTGCAATAAGATCACCTCTCATTCTTCTAAACTCCAATTGTTATAGGCCCAACCTGTTCAACTTTCTTCATAAAGGTAAACCCCTCATCCCAGAAGTAGTAGCTTAATTGATTTGAAAGAATTAATCCTTTAACTTAACCCATAATGTTCTCCTCTTCTACAAAAAGGCAACATTACTGGAATTGTATCCTGGCATGATTAAGAGAAAACAGTAAAAAAAAATAACAGCTACTATTAAATATTGAAACCAATAAGCTTTGCTTTGATGTATTGATGGTTTATGTTGCTTGCCTTAAGGGTCAGAAATTTGACACCAACATACTTCGGAATGTTTTCCAATATAACAAATAAATTGGTGGACTTAAGATGTCTGAAAGTGATGTGATCGTCTTATCAAGAGACTTGATGTTGTGTGACACCCTGCAAATCTTTGCATTTACCACTAGTGCTGTTTAAACTGCCAGTACAATTTTGCAGTAAACATCAACAGAGGTAGTGATACTATGAGTTTCTGAGCAGATTTAAACAATAACAGGTCACCTGATGCAGTAAAACATGACCTGATCATAGTGAATAATGTTCAGACTAGTCTAATATTTTATCATATGGATTGTCAAGACTTATAATTCAGTTTATCATGTGCTGCCAAGCCAAGAGTTTGAAGGATCTCTTTCTGTCTACTGTTTTAACAGCAACATTAAATTATAGAAAATAAAATTTGATATGCAAATGATAATTTAATTTGCTTACTGAACTTGGGAGAAAAGAAAAAATGTTCAACTGCAAACACCTCTGAAGGTATTAGATCTTTTAAATAAATGGGTTGATACCTGCTTTAAAATGGTAGACAGAAGAATAGCATAGCAGCAGATTAATCATTTATATCTTAATAACACAAACATAATTTCTAGGCTATGTTGGACAGCCAGTGTGGATAATTAATAAGCTGGAGGAAGGTGGGAAAAGACAAATGTACTGTTGATGACAATTGGAGATCAAATGAGTTTTGAAATTCTTTTTGATTAATAAAGAAAAACACTTGGTTAAAAGTGTCTGCGGTTGCTTAAATTATTTGAATTGAAAGAATTGTTTTTGTTCAAATGTTGATTATTTTGTAAGTAGTTATGGATAAAAACACAGTGATGCGCAGCTCAGTCACTTGGTCACCTACTGAGCAGCCAATTAAGCCACTTCCCACCCACCCAATGTATATTTTTGCCATCATGTAGAGGGCCTGCTGCCATGTGGGGAGACAAACAGGTAACCACTGACGGCTTCCCAGTGGGTTCTGGGGCCCTTCCTTTATCGGCGCTTTATCTATGGCCCATAGTGCGAATCCCAGTCGCAGTGGCTATCCCTGCAGCAATGCTGCCGCACCCACCGTGCTACCACCCCCACCCCACCCCCTCCCCTCACACCCACAACCATCAATCTCCCGGGCCTTCCTGCCAGGCCCTGGTTTTCCCATAAAACCAAACCTTATTTTCCAGGATACTTCACCATTGAGAAAACTCTCAGAAATGAATGGAAGCAGATGGATAGAGAGGTCAACCCCTGGGGTTTTGCAGCAGTGTCATAAGAAATGGAATAACTTCACATGGGTGATCAAAGTCAGTGAATGCAACTAAACTTTGCTTTAGGGGGCTCAGATGAGGAACTCAATGTGGCAGTGTACAAGAGAACACTGATTAGAATGCACAACGATATGCTGGGCACATTCACTGGCCTGCCCCATGAGCTCTTGTCACTCTCAAGGAGCATGGAGGATTTTGGCTCTAGCTCCCGGCAGGTGGGACTTGCGCCCCAGGGTCCTTGATCCCACGGGCAGACCTGGTGCTAGCCTGCCAAGTGGCTGAATGGCACAAGATGCACTGGGCCTCCTTGAAAAGAGGTGATGTGGTGATCCCGCTGACTCAAAGAGGCAGTCCGCCTTCCTGAAAAGAGGTGACACCATGATCCTGCCAGTGTCCAAGAACTCCGTCACCTCCGCAAGATTCCACCCAACATCTCCCTCTGTACTGCACCAGAGTGTCAACAATTATTTTCGTGTTTGAGCCTTGGAATGGGACTTGAAGTTGGAACCTAATCACTCAGAGGCAAAGGCACTACCAACTAAGCCACAGCTGACAGCAACATTTAAACAATGTCATAAATCATCATCCGGGACACCCTTAAGCTTTTCAGTTGCAATTCATTTTTTGAAATGTATTCATTTTGAAATGTATTGAGCATTGTTACAAAGGCAAACATCATGTAAGTTTCCATGATTCTAGAAAATGAAGTTGGCAGGGTACTTGAAAAAGAGGCACTTGCAGGGTTACAGGCAAAAAGGGGGAGAGTGAGATTAGGCACAACTGCTCTTCCAAAGTACCAGCATAGACATGACAGATTGGATGGGCTTCTTCTGTTCTGTAAGTTCTTATGATTCTATATGACATCCATTTTTTTATACTGGAACAGTATTGTGATAAATCATAAGCGTGTAGTGTTGCTTGAGGGAGGAGTGTTTTCCAGGACAATAAGATAACCCCCTGCTTCTCTTTTTTAATACCATGGCTAATTATGCTTTGTGGGTGTTCATGAATTAATAATTTGACACTTCAAATGCCCGCAACACAGGTCATGTTCTTTTGCATCAATCAGGTAGTACTAAAGTCGTACTTCATAGATTGACTTGTTAAAACAATTCAGAAGTCAAAGCTAAGTCAAGGATGGTCAATTTCTGTCAGCAATTTTTTATGGATGAAAATGATGTCAGTAAACTAGTGAAACATATGAATGGTCTGGCTGAGCATACATTCAACTTTTGTCAACCATAAAATTCCATGATAGATACTATGGCATGCAGATCCTTCAGGGTCTCTGCCAGATCTTCCCACGTATCCCATTGGATATCCAGCATCTGCCACCTGATGGATGACTCCAGAGACCTGTCATCTGCCTCGGACTCAGCGTGGTCCTGGTCTCTAGCAGTTCTCCGACTGCTGGTGCCCTGGGTACTCTTTGCCTCCACCGGCTCCTCATGTGAGAATGATGTGCCCTCAGCACAGTGCACTCCAAATGGAGCCAGCTTGCGAGAGGCCCCCGACGTGCCTATATCTGGGCTGGTGCTTGGCACAGAGAGCAGATGTGACGCAAGTGCCTAACTCGGCGGTACCTCCTTGGGTGTCAAAGTGGGGTCCTCGGGGTCAGCAGCATGTCATGAGGATGGCGCTTCTGAGGGAGAAAATGAATGTGTCAGTTAAGAACATCATCACTAAGTGTCTGTGTAAGCACAACAGTTTCTTGCCAAAATGGACACATGCCTCACTGAGGCGCTGTGAGTGGCCAAGCAACGTTTACTCTGGATTTGAACTCCTCATTGGAGATGCCACGACCCTGCCCTTCTTGCACACTTCCCCAGTCTCTCATCTGCCCACTGCACTCTTACCATCCTCCGAGACCCCTGCCTCTCCGAGACCCGTGGACCTTACTCCTCACTCGCATCACATCCATTCTGCGTCCATCTCAAACCTAGATAGGATCAGGATGTGGGTACCCCACCATTCATTTGTGTGAGCTCCAGCGCGTTATGACTTCTCTTCTGCTGAACATAAACAAGTGTGTTCATTATTCCATCCTCTGCCTGCATCACTATTCCAGCCTCGTGACCCAACCCCCTGGAGAGCCAGCTTCAGTTGCCTGTCAGATTGGCACTCCTCACGCTTCTATATACACAGGGTGTGCGGCAACATCTCACACCCTTGGCAGGCACAGGGACATGTGCCATTTGGTACTATGGATCTCACACCCCTGAGCACTGTGACTTACCGCCACCCTCCAAGACATCTATAGACAGTTCCGTGCCAAGTTGGTACTCATCCTTGAGGAGCACAGATCATTGCACCGTTTCCAGCACTGGATCCATGTGAGGCACACCACATCATGCCCGCTCACCCAGACAGCCACCTCTGTTCAGACTTTCTTCACCTGGTGGGGTGGCTTCCTCTTGCCACTCCCCAGCTTGAGTATTTCAGGCCGGGCACTCACTGCCTCCACTTGAGCATGCAGGCAGTTGTCTGAGAATCATGTGGCAAAGTGCATTGTACTGGCATTGTATTGGAATATTGCCATCCTGCCTGCCATGCCCACCAGGTGCTGAAGCCATCACCTATGCCAAGCTTTCCAATTTCAGTTGGCAGCTCCGTTAGGCTCCTCCCCAAACTCCTGGCAGCCTTCAGGGAGCGGCCTGGGCTCGTTTAATACTCCCTCCAGGTCACCATACTACCCGGCGCCTGCCGTGCTCCTGCCCCTGCCAGCAGCGCTGCACCAATATCCAGGCGCATTTCACGATGGCCGTCCCTTAATTGGCCAGCCTGCATGAAATCGCGTTATTCCAACATTCGTGGGCAGAAGCGGACACTGCAGCGCTTCCGAGCCTGCCAATCACACGCACTCGTTGAGTGCGAAATTCAGTCCACGGAATTGTCCCCCACTATAATTTCTCAGCTTTGTGGGGACTGCTAATTTTGATAGCTGCCCATTCAAAAGCCAGAATTAATTTATCTCAACACGTTAAAGTTCTGAATTGAATTCTATTCATTTTAATCTGTTTCATTTTACTTTACTTTATTATACAAATATTATCAATTTAATTTGAGTTTGGATCTGCTTAACAGGCCTGAGATGAAAGCTATGCATTGATCTCAGTCTGACTGTGAATTCCCCTAGCTTATGCATAAGGCTTTTAATCACTTCTCTGACCTGCATAAACTTTAATGGCATTCACACCTCATTTTTCCCTGTCAGTCACCTTGCACCAGTGTTATTGCCTGCTGTTTTGCAGCATTCATTCAATTTTACTTCATTTTCTTAAATCCTCGTTTCCATCGTGCTCTTTTCATATTTCTGTCGCTTTCTTCTTTGTGTGTTTACCCTTTGCTGTTCTCGTTATTTGATTCACCTTTTTCCAATCCTGTTTATGCTATAAATATCATATAATTTGAAAATTGGAATAAGGGAATATTGAGATTTATTTGTACATTTGTGGCCACACAAATCTGTCAATCACAATGTTTGAAGAAAATACTTAGCGAAAACACTAATATTTCAAGGTCTAATGAGTCAACCTTAATGGAGAACATCCTGAGGGGAGTAATTGCTTGGGCATATTATCAGACTCATAACAGGGGTTACAAACTCAGCTCAAACCACGAGACTGGAGGTTGACCAGAAATTGGGTCTAATATTAATAAGTGCGACAAGCTGCCAACACTGCTCACACCTCTAGAGGCAACTTGTGTTTTCCCTTCAACCAATTTGGGCCACTTGACTCTCTGGGGATGACCCTCCAGTAAGGCTTGACGTCGGGATGGGAAGAAGAACCCTGGAGGTGACGGGCAATCAGAACAAACAACGTCCCTCAGAAGTGCTGTGGAGCCAGGCGAAGAACTCCTGCTCCTTCTAGCTCCATAGGAGATGTCTTTTTTAAAAAAACTTTGGTTCAGATGGAGAGGAGAAAATCATGGAAATAGTCGGAAATTCTAAGTCCCAGCCTTGAACACGGCATGCTGTACTTTCGTTGGGCGGGATTGGAGCTGGGCTGGGGTTCACATATGTGCAGTTCACGGAAGCAGCTCATTTTAAGTCACCAGCTGCCTCCACTGAAGTGGGATTTTGGTAGGCCAGGAGTGTGAAACCTAGAATGTGCAGATTAGACCAGGTAAGAGAAGGTCTGAACTTGGTGGATTCATTCAGATAGCTAGTGTGCCCTTTTGGAGAAGTAAGTTACCCTTTTGGATTTAGTCCTGGGACACGTTTGGGGTATGTAAGGCACCCTTTTGGGGAGGTAAGCCACTCTTTAAGATTGTTTAAAGTTAACATGATTGAGTGTAAAAAGCACATAAAGTCATTGGAACTGTCAAGCTGTCAAAGAACTGTCAAATCTGTCAAAGATGTTAAGGAACTGTCAAAGGATATTAGGTGAGTTGGCGTGGAGCGGGTAAGGGAAAAGGGTGGTGGGTGAGGGCATTAGTTGGCATGAGCTGGCACGAAGCTGACATATGGGCTCTAAAGAGCTATGGGAATATGGGAACACAGGGGGTATGAAGAGCCATGTGGGGTAGGTGCAGGGGCATGGATTGCCATGGGCATATGAGAAGACATGGGGGTTGGCATAGAGGGTAAGAGGGGGCCATCCAGATGGGTGGGGACCATGAGGTGGCATAGATTGGCATGGATGGGGCATGGGGAGTGTATGGGGGAATGACAGGGCATGGCGGGTGAGGGCTGCACTTTGTGTTTTTTTTTTAAATTTAATTCAACAAAGTGCGGGAAGACAGAGGAAGGCCTTCAGCCCAACCCACCTCTGTACCCGACAACCTCTGCATTCATTTCAGGGTTGGCGGGCCCAGCTTCCAATCCAGCCCGCAATCCCCGCCTCAACCTCCGGTAAGGGAATTCTCCTGTCTCTGTGCACCCAACCTGGGAGTGAAAATCTGGGCCTTCCATTTTGTTGGTGGGTGCTTGTCAGGCTGTACCTATTACAGAACCTAACTGAAACATGGTTGGTGCCTGCTCTGCTCAGAGTAGCCCAATATCAGGAAGAGCTCCCAAAAAATCTGTCCCTTATTAACATATGCAAAGCACATAGCACTTGTTTTAGGCGACTGCCAGAGGCAGCTGAAAAATCACGTGACCCAATATGGCATTTCTTTGAGGTATGGAAAGCAGCCCTGTGAAATCAGTCATTTTTGCCCCCAAGCTTTGCCTCGGAACCAGGAGCAATTGGATCCAAGTTCTTCATGCTTTCGAATAAAAAATAAAAATGTACCAGTAACTCACCAACCCTTTCGTGTTTGTGCTGCATTTCCTTTTCTTGCATTCTGGAAAGATGCTGCTTCTAACACTCTAAAGCTTTTCTTCATTTTCGAGTTTATGAGTCTTCAATATGGTGTAGATAGATACAATTAGAACTAAAGAAACCATGTAAGCAACTGCTGTTCTTTAATTTTCAAATATTTTGAGTGAAATAAACTGTATTTTTAACAGCTTGGTCACACAATGAGTTTCTTTTTTCACCAAAAGAGGTAAATTAAGATTGTGCGGGAAGGGTTAAACAGTAAAAGGAGGGAGAGGAGATAAATGGTTTTAAAGCACTATTATTTAAAGACTCTGTTTCATTATGCCCTTTTAAAGAAATGCATTTTAAATATGTGAGATTAATTCCTATATTATAAATCATCAATGATTTTCAAGTGAGAACATGATTCACTAATTAAAGAAACATGATATAATACAACTCTAATATAATTATATAAATCTGGTCTCAAGCAGAAATTGGTCTTAGCAGGAATGAATTAACATTAATATTTATGGGGCTGGAGTTCAGTTGAATTCATGGTGTAAACCAGATAAATCACTCATCTCATTAACTCAGTTGCAGCATAAATTTGCTGTGACAAGTTAGTGATTCAAGTTCTGTGTTTAATCCAGTGGGAACCTTGAGCAATTCCATAAAATTGCTTGAATTTTTTCTCAGCAACATTAATTGAATTGAAGCCTTAGAATTTATCCTTTATTTTTTTAACCACATGTTACCTCAATGCACAATAATGTCTTCATTACTGTTTTCCTGAAATATCTACCATTGCATGTCCTTGACATGTGTGATTTAAAGACATTGACAAGTGACACCACACAATATAGTTCTGCATGAACAGTGCATGAAGTTCAAAGAATATATTTAACAGTGTGTTGCATAATGTTGTGAAATCTTCCTAAATTACATCCGGATGACCTTCAAATTGTGTTAGTCTGAAACAGTTAATTATGCTGCAGAACATCTCAAGTAATAGAATTAAAGAAACTTTGGCAAGGATACATAATAAATCAAACAGTTTTGCACAAAAATGATACGTTAATGGAATTCATTAATTTTGAACAGCGAAGTCCACGGGCAGAATTTTCCCTCCCCATTGGCATCGAGCGTCATGGTGGGCATGAGCAGACAATATGGCGGGAAATCTGCCTTCATGAAACCACTTTGCGATCGTCCGCTCCACCCACCAATGGCAGGCCGTGTTTTCCACCGCCGGAGATCAGGAATGTCATTTTAATACATCTGCTATAATTATAAGCCCTGCTTGCCGGAATCATCCCCCATCGCTGGGTCATCCGGGCACATCAGCGTTATTGCACACCGATGTGTTTCACAACTGTACATAAGCGACAAGCACCTAGCAAACTCCGCTTTGCTCGGAACTTCAAAGTTTGTTTACCTACTTTGCTTCAGGCAACACTCACGGACATCATTGTCAGGTTTCGCAGGCAGCACCACATCACTTTTACTGGGGCTCATGGGCAGGTCTCTATCTACCAGACCTGCCACAACGCTTTTCAATGGCTGCAGGGCTAGGGTTTGCTTGAGGAAGCGGGAGAAGTGGCCTCAGGCAAGGGAAGAGACTGCAGGGTGAGGGCTGTACTGGGGCTGGTTTTATCCCAGGGTGTGTAGGGGGACACAGGTTGATCTGTGCAAGTGGCCTCAAAGTGGTAAGGGCTGAGGAGGCAGTCTCCAGAGGAGATGAGGCCAGGTGGTGATGTAAGGCTGTGGTGATGCCCCTTGAGCTGGCAGTGAGTGAGATGCCATTGAATGTGTGATGGCCTTGTGAGTGTGTGAGTTTAGAACGATGAGATGGTTGCCTTACCCTGGCAGCATGGATGAGATCATTCATCCTCTTTCTGCACTGGATGGCTAACTTCTCTGCAGCATTGGCATTGACCACCACTGCCACCACCTCCCAAGCCGGAGTGGTGGGATTTTTGGACCTGCTGCAGCCAGAGTGGGGTAGAGGATGTCACGGTGGGTCTCCAAAAGGCATTCCAGTGATGGGTCACTGAACTTTTCTTGGCTTTCAGGGCCATGTCTTCATTGGAGCAGTCCTGAGCTGCAAGCATTGAAAACTGTGTGCTTGGCTGCAGTTTAGCTATGGCACCCAGGGTGATGAAACGGTGAGGTTATGGCACGGTGGGGCAATTCAGAGACCGCCTGCCAGCGAGACAGCATTTTTCCTGTGGCTACATAATTAATGAGACAGGAAACCGTCAATAGGCATGAAAACCCGCCATTGCGGCCGACGGGTAAAGCATCCTTTTTCCCACCCGCCACTGCACTTAATGCAAATCTGGGATGATTCCGCCTTATAATAAAGTAAAAAAAACACCCATTCGGATCTTAGAACACTGGAGCTGAATTTAAGAAACCTATCAATAAATAACAATTAAATAATGAAGCCATAAAGAATGCTCCTCCAGTGTATTATACTAGGAACCTGAGTATAAGAGGTTGGACTAAGGAATGAATCCATCACGTGAAGTCTTTTATCGTTACTCAGTTTCTACTAGACGTACCTTCATTACTGCTTGAATACAAAGGTACAATATTCAAAAAGAGAGAAAAAAAGTTATCCTTCGCGAAAGAATTGCAAAGTGGAAATTCTATTTGCAACTGATAGCATCGTCTGCAATTAATGCTTTCAATCAACAAGCTCATGTACTTGATATACAAGTTGAAGTTTTATTTTGCTAGCTGGTGTTATTAAAACTAATGTTCTGCTTTCTTCTGCAGTTTACCAGCTGTTCACATTTTTCACTCTGCACTGTACCCAACAGTAAACCAAGCTACCAATATGATAATGATATGTTGATTTTAAGTGAGGGTTGGAAGGCACGTAAAAGCATAAAAGATTCTTCCATGTGATTGCTATAATGCTTTCCAACAAAAGCAATGAAGGAGTTTAGCCTGAGTTCAAAGTATGTAAATGGCTCAAAATAACGTTAACAAAACGGCACACTTAAAATTACTCGGTAAAGTAGATTCGCTCATCGAACTAGAACTTAAACACAATAGGAACCATAATTCTTTATCATCATTCTTTTCTTTCATTGTTAGCTTTCAAAACTGCAGCGTGCAGCTATCAATTGTGGAGAGTGTCCCATAATTACTATTGTGTGACTGCTTCATCTCCCATCCCATACTTGTTTTTCTTGAAGGTATTGTCAATTCAGTATGACTTTTATTTTTATTTTTGAAATTTTCAATTGACTTAACCACAACTTCGTTTTTGGGGAGAGAGTTCCCAATTTTCACTACCCTTGGTGTGAAGAGGTGCTTTCTAAATCACCCCTGAATAGCTTCACTCTAATTTGTTCTGTGTTCCCTCACCAGAATACACAGGGTGAAATTTAGTCGCAGTGACATGGGTCCCACCCACCAGTTGGAAAACTGGTGGGAGCATCGCATCGCCTTTCTGCAGGAGGCCCGACGTTATTCCTGTTAACCTGAACAGTGTCGGCCTCCCACTGAATTAGGGCCCCAGTAAGACAGAAAACTGTTGCTATTGCATTGGAGCCTATCCAGAGGATCGTCAGTGGGTCCTGCGGAGACAGGTAAGTGGATGGAGAGGCAGTGGATAATGGGGGGGCACTGGATTGCGGGGCATTGACAGCAAGAGCAGGGGTGGTGGTTCCCTGCAGGCCTCCACTTCCTGATGTGTGTCCCTCAATAAGGCCTTGTAGATGAGAACACTTCCCAGAAGGCCACAGGCAAATCCAATATGGTTTTCTGGGTGGCTTCCCCGGATGGTGAGTCCCTGACCTGCTGCTGATTGAATAGCAGGGGTAATGTGATGAGGCCATTAAGTGGCCCTTAAATTGCCATTTATGGGCCTCAATTGCCCTCCAGGCATTAAATTCCGCCCAGAGCTTCTCTCTATCTACCCCATAAAACCCTTCAATCATCTTATACACCTCTATTAAATAACTCTTGGGGCAGAAATTTATGGTTCCCACCCTCATCCCAATTAAAGCCCTTAAACTTAAGCACCACTTCCCACCCAGCCTCAATTTTGATGCTGGTGGGAGGAGTTCAGAGGTGGGGGTAAGCCCGGCAGGTTATCCTGCATGGGTCTTGGGTGGTAATGTTGGGAGGGGGGGCCACCCTCAAGGGCCCACTCTCCACATTGGGCGCCAACCAAAGGTCCACAACTTGTGGGTGCTTCCTCTTCCTGTGGCCTCTCCATCAAGAAGCCCAGCCCTTCTCCCCAGTTCCCCCCAGCTTTCCCCCCTCCCCACGGCCTCACCTCCCCTCCCCACCTTGAAAATCCCTGAATTCTGAGGCTTAGGATCTCAAGGCTGCTTGTAGTCCCTGTCCTGGCCCTGCTGGTCAGTCAGATTGGCCAGCGACTCTCTGAGGTGTGACATCCACCTGGGTGAGGGGCAGAAGTTCCATCTCCAGGTAAGGCAATGGCATAGTGGTATTGTCACTAGACTAGCAATCCTGAGACCCAGGGTAATGTTCTGGGGACCTGGGCTCAAATCCCATTACGGCAGATGATGGAATTTGTATTCAATAAGCAAATCTGGAATTAAAAGTCTAGTACTCCCCATGGAAGCATTGTCGATTGTTGTAAAAATCCATCTGGTTCAGTAATGCCCTTTAGGGAAGTAAATCTGCTGGTCTAGCCTACATGTGACTCCTGACCAACAGCAATGTGGTTGGCTCTTAAATGCCCTCTGAACCAGGGCAGTTAGGGATTGGCAATAAATGCTGGCCTAGCCAGTGACGCCCACATCACATGAATTTTAAAAAAGCCAATTAATGCTACGTGACTGGCTGCTGTGATCAGCGAGGATGTGTTCCCCTGTTGATTCTTTGGATGGTGGGATGGGAAACCCCATCAGCCAAAAAATCCAGCCCTTAATTTTCTATATTTAAGGGAATCCAAGCTTAGTCTATACAATCTGTTCTTATAATTTATCCTTTAACCACATTATCATTTTGGGGACTCTGCTGTAATGTATACATCTTGAGGTGCAGTGTCAGGCTGAATGCAATGGGAGTCAAATCAGAGTTCTATACAGCTATGGCATAACTTCCTCCCCTTTGTATTCCAGCCCTTTTGAGCTAAAGGCCAATATCCCATTAGGCTTTTGTACTTGACCACTAGCTTTTAGTGATTTATCTACTTAAACTGCTAAATCTTGCTGCCTATCCACAGTCCCTAGCTTCTCGCCATTTAGAAAATACTCTGATCGATCCCTCTTTGGTCTAAAGTGGGTAACCTCACACATACCCACACTGAACTCCATGTGACATACTTTTTACCCAATCGCTTAATCTATCAATGCTTCTTTTCAAGTTTCTGCTCCTAACTACATTATTTACTGTGTTAACATTCTGAATCCGTAAGCCTCTTCTTCAGAGCTAAACAGAAGTAGAAATGTGATGGAATTTACATTCGTTTAAGGGGGGAGGAGCAGGTAAAGCTGTTATTTCAACACTTTATCTCCTATCTTCTAACCAATCCCCTATCCAAATCAATAGTTTGCCTTCAACTCCACGTGGTCTCATTTTTATGAGCATGCTCCAAAGTGGAATCTTGAGGAACGACTATTGGAAGTCCAGATAACATCCATTGTCATTCCATTACCTACCATATCATTTATATCCTCAAAAAATTTTACAAAGTTCATTAGACATGAATTAGCCTTTTAAAATCCATTCTGGCTCTCTTTCATCAACTCATATTTGTCCAAATGTATCCATTTTGTTCCTAATAATTGATTCTAGAAATGCCACTACAACGGACATTAGACCAATATGTATATTATTTCCTATTTGTCTCTCTTACCCTTCTTAAATAGTGAAGGAACTTTGGCTATTTCCCAATCCAATGGGGCAATTCCTGAATTGAGAATGTTTTGGAAGGTCAGAACTAATATATCAACATTTTCTTTAGTTCTTTTAATTACTGGGGTAGAAACCATTGGGTCCTGGGAATTTCTCTATCTGTAAACTCATTAGAATCTCATTCACAATTTTGTTTGATATAGTTGGTTCCTTCCCCTTGATTTATTTTAGTTTTCCTTCTAATTTTGACCTTTAATCCCCATCCTATATTGCGAAGGCTAATTCAAAGTAACTATTTACTAAGTCTGCCATTTTCTGTTTTCCAATTACAATATCGCCTACTTCTGCCCTTAAGGGGCCCACATGACTCTTAGTCACACACTTTTTATTCATATATTTGTAAAAGCCTTTAGTGTTGTTGTAGTAATTGTAGCTTTAAGGAATGTAGTGATTGTAGCTTTAAGACTTATTGTGTTGCATAGTATCACGTGACAATGTGAACGAATCAGTTCTAAGCATGGGAAACCTTAGAGTGGGAGTTCTTCTTCTATTTGTGGAGGTTGATGGAAGCATGTAACTGCTGCTGCAGCCTGTAAATAAAGTTCAATGTTTCTAATGAAAACCTGTCTGGAAAATCAAGTACATAACAAACTGGCAATGAGGATAAATAAGGTCCGGCGTTGTACCTCACCCAGGGACTGTGAGTATCTTATTTAAACAGAAGAAAAGTAAGACATACTCACCAGACTTGCCACATTTTGGCAAGATTGACCTCTTCAAATCATCCACAGAGGATTGGTGTCAAAATGCAGTTGTTCCTTCACAAGGAAGGGAATCACTCTTAGAGGAGTTGCATAGCAGACATCCACAAATCTCAAGAATGAAGATGATCACGCGCAGTTACATTTGGCGGTCGGGCGTGGACGGTGATGTCAAGAAGGTGGTTAAACACTGTATACAATGGCAACAACTTCAGAAGTCACCTGTTGCGGCCCCACTATAGCTGTAGGAATGGCCTAGTAGGCCCTGAGTGAGACTGCACATAGATTACATCGGTCCTTTTCCAGGCACTATGTTCCTACTGATAAATGATGCACATTCCAAATGGCTACATGCAAATGAGGTTAGGTCGCCAATGTCAGGTGTGACTATAGAAAAGCTTTTCTATACAAGGGTTGCCAGGAGTAATCATCTCAGACAACGGTACTGCATTTACTAGCACTGGATTTCAAAGATTTGCAAGCCTAAATGGTATCAAACATGTAAAGAATACACCATTCATCCGTCGTCTAATGGATTAGCTGAGAGAACAGTACGGACTTTTAAAGCTGGGATGAAAAAAATATCGGAAGGATCATTGGGAACTAAACTTTCACGTTTCCTGTTTCACAACAGAACAACCCCCCACATTACTACAGGTTCAACACCTTCGGAGTTACTTTTTTTTTTACTCATTCATGGGATATAGGCTTCGCTGGCTGTGCCAGCATATATTGCCCATCCCTTAATTGCGCTTAAGAAGGTGGTGGTGAGCTGCCTTCTTGAACCGCTGAAGTCCCTATGGTGTAGGTACACCCATGGTGCTGTTAGGAAGGGAGTTCCAGGATTTTGATCCAGTGACAGTGAAGGAACGGCAAGTCAGGATGGTGATTGACTTGGAGGGGAACTTTCTGTTGGTGGTGTTTCCATCTATCTTCTGCCCTTGTCCTTCTAGATGGTAGTGGTCGTGGGTTTGGAAGGTGCTGTTGAAGGAACCTTGGTGAATTCCTGCAGTGCATCTTGTAGATGGTACACACTGCTGCCACTGTGTGTTGGTGGTGGACAGAGTGAATGTTTGTGGAAGGGTTGCCAATCAGGCAGGCTGCTTTGTCCTGGATGGTGTCAAGCTTCTTGAGTGTTGTGGGAGCTGTACTCACCCAGGCAAGTCGGGAGTCTTCCATCACATTCCTGAATTGTGCCTTGTAGATGGTGGATAGGCATTGGGGAGTCAGAAGGAGGGTTACTCATAGCACCATTCCTAGCCTCTGGCTTGCTCTTTTAGCCACAGTATTTGTATGGCTATTCTGGTTCAGTTTTTGGTCAATGGTAACCCCCAGGATGTTGATAGTGGGAGATTCAGTGATGGTAATGCCATTGAACATTAAGGGGTGACGGTTGGGTATTCTCTTGTTAGAGATGGTCATTGCCTAACACTTGTGTGGCACGAATGTTACTTGCCACTTGTCAGCCCAAGCCTGGTCATTGTCTAGGTCTTACTGCATTTGGACATGGACTACTTCAGTATCTGAGGAGTCGCGAATAGTGCTGAACATCGTGCAATCATCAGCAAACATCCCCACTTCTGACTTTATGATGAAAGGAAGGTCATTGATGAAGCAGCTGAAGATGGTTGGGCCGAGGACACTACCCTGAGGAAATCCTGCAGTGATGTCCTGGAGCTGAGATGACTGTCCTCTAACAACCACAACCATCTTCCTTTGTGCTAGGTATGAAACAATGCCTTAGAATGAGGTTAAGCCTAGTACTCCCCAATTTGGAAGGGAATTTTCTTCAAGGGAATCAAAAGGTGAGTCATGATTTGCATAGCTGTGAGTGAGAATTTACTGTTGGTGAAGCAGAATGCATACAAAATTTCAGTGGTGGATCAAGTTGGTTACCTGGTGTAATAGTTTCTGTGATTGGATCCTTGTTGTACCATTTAGAAGTGAAGGGCCGGATCACCCGAAAACACGTGGATCATTTGAGAAGAAGGGAGATACCCCAATAAAATGATGTTCCATCTGTAACCTTTGTAGAACCCAACGTCCCTGTTGAAATTGTTCAGCCAAGGATAGACATATCAGATGTTTCTGTTGGAGTAGATAACACTGAACTGCCTGTGCTTAAAGAGGTACCTGATGTTGCTGCAGTTCCAGATAATGTGGATCCTGTAAGAGGCTCAAAAGTCATGGAACTACGGGGTTCCACCCGGATCAGGCAACCACCTAAGAGACTGAACTTATAATTCCATGGCCTGGGTATACATTTGTTGTATCATGAAGTTAGATGAATTTAGTTATTGTAGCTTTAAGGAATGAAGTTACTATAGCTTTAAGACTTATTGTATTGTATAGTATCACATGGCAGTGTGAATGAATAGGCTCTAAGCATGGGGGACCTTAGAGTGGGGGTTCTTCTTCTAGTTGTGGAGTTTGATGGAAGCATGTAACTGCTGCTGCAGCCTGTAAATAAAGTTCAATGTTTCTAAAGAGAAACCTGTCTGGAAAATCAAGTCCATTAGAGTTGTCATTGTATTCAGTGCAAGCTTTAATTATTTTCACACATATACCACCCATCCATACTTGCCCTGAGAAGGTGTTAGCAGGCCCCTTCTTGGAATGTTGCTGTCAAAAGTATAAAGAATCAAAAAGTCAGTTTTGGACTGGAGGAATATCAAGGCCAGAGAAAACATGTCAAGAGGCTGGGAAATCTGTGACTTACCTCCTGACTCCCCTAAACCTTCGCACCACCTTCAAAACACAAGTCAGAAGTGGGGTGGAAGTGGGGCCAGGTTGAGTGCAGCTCCAACGACACTCAAGAAATCAACATCACCCAGGATAAAGTAGCTCGCTTGATTGGCACTCCATCCAGTGCCATAAATATCCTGTCACTCCACCATCAACACAATTTGACTTCAGGATGCACCATCTACAAGATGCACTGCAGCAACTGATCAAGATTTATTTGGCAGCCCTCACAGACTTGTGACCTCTGTCACCTAATATGACAAATGCAGAGGGATAGCACCAGTTCCAAGCTCCCCTCCAACTTAGAAATACATTGCCGTTCCTTCATTCCTCTGGGTCAAAATCATAGAATTCCCTACCTACCAGCATTGTGGGGGTGCCGACACCAGGCTTGCCAAACTTTTAACTTGGAGGGGGGGCACATTTCCATTTTATTCTCACTCAAGTGGCTGATGAGAAAATTTCAGAAAGATAAGATTTGGCACAACATTAATCGTGAATTTCAAAATAAAGTTGAAGTATGAAGAAAAGAAGCAACTTGCTGAGCAAAAATAAAGCGCCGTAAGCAATAAATTGATAATTTTAAAAGAGTGCAGCTCCAGGGACTGAATCAAGGGTTCCGGGGTTGCGCTCCAATCTGCAAGCCCTCACACAAGCAATGACCTCTGGAGGCTAGTGTCAGTGTGGGAGATGAACGAGGCACTCAGTCTCCCAGCTAGGTGCCCCGTCCATCAATGGCGAGCAGGGAGATCCAGAGTGACCTCACATTGGCGCACAAGCTGCTTGTCACCTCTATGGGCTCCTCTCAGGGCATTCTGAATGATGGCAGAGGCTCCTCCACCCCTCTGCCGGTGACCGTGGTAACTAATGAGGCTGCAAGGGCTGTGGAGATGCCAGCCTCCCTCACTGGCGGGGCCAGCACAAGCTCCACTGGCCAGAGGACGACTACCAAGGTCATCAAGGCCAACAGGACAGCAGAGTCAGCTGCTGCCAGTGAGGCTGGGGGGCCACCAGACGCAAGACCCCGAAGAGCCACCCTTGATGCCAGAAGACTTTTGGGCTTTATCTGCACCTGCACCATGAGCACAAGAGGGTCTTTTCACGGGTGATCTTTTGTTCTGCTATGTTCTGTTAATATGCTTATCGGTATGACCATTAACACCATATATAGTTATGTTCATTTGATGTGAATGCCAACATGATATAAATTTTGCTTTTGTTTTAATGGCCTGAGCATGCTTCACTTATTTTGTAGGTGCAGGGCATGTGAGTACCTCATGCTGGACGTGAGTGGCTCTAAACTTTATTGCACAGGCACTGAGTGGACTTTGGGTTCAATTGAAAGGGTCATTTCAGACATCTGGGATGGAGGTGGCAGCCCTGGCATGATGTGGAAGCAGATCTTTGGCAGCCTAGCAGAAGGAGCTTTGGATCAAGGTGTCCCTGGTGTCCCTGCCTCTCTGAAGGATACAGAGGTGCCTCCATGTCCTCAGCGTTCACCTCACTGGGCTCCTCTTCTGACTCACAATTGGATTCATCCTCTCCGGTCTGTGGAGCTGCATCAACATCCTCTTCCTCCACTGGGTCCCCCCTTGCCAATGCCAGATTGACCCCAATACGCAGATTCTGCATTTCTGTGCAAGGTACCCTGGCAGCTCCCATGATGCTTATATCCTCAGACACTCATAGATGCCAAGACTGTTCACTGCTCCAGTCCAACTGGATGGGTGGCTGCTGGGTGACAAGGGCTATCTGTTGAAAAGGTGGCTTATGACACCTCTCTGCCACCCAAGAACAGAGGCAGAGCAGCGTTATATTAGGAGTTATGCCTCCACAGGGGGTGATAGAGAGGACCATAGGTCTTCTGAAGATGCACTTCTGATACCTGGACCGTTCAGGGGGAGCACTACAATACCCTACTGTACCCTAATATATCACTGATAGTGGTTGCATCCTAGGTGTGAGAGAACCCAGCAATTTCTGCAAACCCTCTGGCTAGCTCAGCCTGGCTGACCTCGTCCATACGGAAATGAATAAATGTCATTACCCGCCTGAACAAAGCTTCTGTCACCAGCTCGATGCAACTATGGACAGCTGATTGGGAGACTCCACACAGATCCCACACTGACCCCTGGAAAGAGCCGGAGACATAGAAGTTGAGGGCCACTGTGACCTTCAGAGCCACTGGCATGGGCTGTCCACCCACACAGTTGGAGGTGATCTCAGGCCCAATCATCTGACAAACGGAGGTCACAGTCTCCCTGGAGAGGCGGAGCCTCCTTCAGCATTGCACCTCAGACATATTGAAGTAGCTACATCACTGCCTGTAAACCCTAGTAGCAGGATAGCAGCGCTTTCTGCGGCCCCTTCTGCCTTGGACTTCCTGTTGACCCTGCGCCCCCAGTGCCGGCGCCTCTCCTCCCACAGGTCGCTCCCCTGGAAGCTGCATTGGGACACCTGGCCTTCTGCCCCTCTCTTCCTCCTCAGAGGAGGTGCCACCAGCGGAGACCACAATCCACATTACCAGGGTAACAGAAGGCTGTCTGGTGCCTGGAAGGGTCCATATGGTCTGAATACTCCGGGTGCCTTGGAGACACCAAAGAGTCCAGAAATGAAACCTAGAAATGTAAGACTGAAGCTCAGAACAGAGATGAAACTGTCAAATTCAAATAAGCAACCAACAGCAAACTATCTCCTAAACTCCTCACTACTCACAATAGCAATGCCCTGGACCCTTTTTATCCCACCCTTGGATGAGGTTTCGTTAACAGCTGGCTGCCGACATGCCCATTTTGCCTGTGCGATGAGCACAAAATTGCCCGGGCAATGTATAATTGGGATCAATTGCCTTAAGTGGTCCTTTATTTGTTGACGGGTGCACGCCTGCCCACGATATGTAAAATTCTGGCCTTGATGCTCATTCACTCACCTCACGCACTGCGTGATCAATTGTGATTGTGTGTTTGCGTGTAGGGGTGAGGTTGAGTGAGAATCTGGAAACTGTGTGTGAGCCAAGCTCAGGCACACTCCCACACTCATTCTCTCTCTCACACTCCCACACTCTCTTTCTCCTCTACACTCCCACACTCACTCTCTCTCCTGCACTCCCACACTCACACTCACTCTCTCTCCCTCCCACACTCACAGACTCTCCCACACTCTCACACTCTCCCACACTCTCTCACTCTCCCACACTCACACACTCTCCCACACTCACACACTCTCCCACACTCATACACTCTCCCACAGTCACGCACAATCCCACACTCATGCACACTCTCTCTCTCTCCCTCTCCCACACTCTCTCCCTCTCCCACACTCATCACTCACTCTCTCTCTCTCTCCCACACTCACACACTCTCCCACACTCACGCACACTCTCTATCTCTCCCTCTCCCACACTCTCTCCCTCTCCCACACTCATCACTCACTCCCTCTCTCTCTCCCCCAACCCTGGGCAGCGAGTCTGCTCATCCTCACCACACCACCCCCCACCACTCCCCCCACCCCCCCCATCCCAACCCCCACCCCTCACATCCAGCCTCTTCTGGTGCAGCAGCAAATCTCTCGTTCGCCTGCCTGGCCTAGCCTGACAACAAATATCCCAATGCCCTGCCCATCCCCGCCTGGCAGCGAGTCTCTCCCTCCCCAACCTGGCCCAGATCGGCATCGATTCTCTCCCTCCCAGCACAGCATGGCATGGTATGGCACGGCATGCCATGCCAGTGAGTCTCTCCGTCCACCTCCTGGCATGGCAGCCTTCCAGCAGCCCACCCATACCTCTTTTTTGGGTGCCCACTCACTGCCGCGAGTGTTGCTGCTCCTCCAATAAAAGACTCTTCCTTCTCTCCCACATCTGCTGCTGATAGGCTCATGAGTGCACCTATCAGCAGCAAATGCGAGAGAGGAACAGCCTGTATTGGAGGAGCAGTTTCTTTCATAATCTTCCACTGGCATTTTGAAAACTACCACGAACCAGCATTGTAAATTGATGCAGTTTTATCAATGCAATGGGAAATGGCATTTTCAAAAAAAAAATGAGTGTTTTTTAAATGCCTAGTCCATCACCTGAGTGATTTTGGATCACCGAAAATGATTTAAAAAATTTATACTGAATTTTTTATCAGTTTCATTTGTGTACACTAGCCAGTTTCTTCATGAATTAAATATTCTTTAATATTAAAAAAACTTTCAAAATATGCTGTGTGCTTTAAAACAAAACAGCTTCAATCCAAGAGCCTTCTTAAATGGTTACAAATTGGCACAATTGGCAGAAACACATCATCTTCATTATTTTACCTGGGATCATGGCCAGTTTTGAGAGTGGGGCCAGTTCCCAGTGTTCAATGACATGCCTGCATGCCATTGTAATATAAAGGTGCTCAGAAGAAAGGCTTAATGTGGGACTGGAGAATAGCACCTCCCATGGTATGATGTAGAGAGTCACATGGTAATAGACTGAGAAAACAGTCTAGAAAGAACACTCTGGAACCAGCCCGCATGGAGGTAACAGCACCATGAATGACAATACCTTGGATCTGTAAATAGTTTAAGGTTAATAACAAAGGGTTCCTGTTTAAATATACAAGTCTCAAGATCTCATCATTGAGACACTGCTGCGTACCTTAATACAACATGGCTGGCAGTTGTGGGAGCTCCTGTAAGATATCAGTGCTATCAGCATAGTATTACAAGGTTGGTATCGGTGGGACCTTTTACAAGTTATCACACCAGAGATAGTACCATAATCCGACATGGTGGTCTGTGGTGATATGAAAGGTGGCATCTAAATGCATGAACCCAGAACTGTATCCCAAGATATGAAACCCTAAAAACAACTGAAACCTAACTAGGGAGATGTGCACCTGAGAAGAAAACTTGAAGAGAAAGCTAACAAACCTTCATTACAGACTTAGGAGTGAGGAATCCACTAGAGTGAGTGGAAGCTCATTACAGAAAATTGCAATAACCTGGTGACACAGTTCATAAGGTGGTGGTTAAAAATACAAAAAAAGTAGCTCTACTTACATTTTAGAATAGGTGGTGGGTGGTTCTAAGGGCTCAGCATCCAGAGGGCAGCTGAAAGAGAGCTGTAGGAAAAAAAAAGGTTTAAAAATAAAACAAATCTGTAAAGTAAAATGGCTGGCAGAGTTAAATGGAGAAACCTGCAAAGCACAGTAAGGAAAAAAAGAGAAAAAAAGTCTGCAGAGTTTAAGAGAAAGGGAACCCTTTTCAGTCGGGTCCCTATCTTCTTGCACAGAGCAAAATGTTGAAATATTAGTTTTAAAAGCACCATAAGCTGAAAGGACATAGCTTCAAATACTCTCACTTCAAAATAAGAAGAGCAGATTCAAGCTTCAAGCCCAGTGTTGTGCAAGAGCTGGAATACTCTTTACGTGGTTTGACACATTTCTTGAAGAATACAATACCTGCAAAGTTGTTCTTTTTCAAAAATTGAACCAGAACTCTCCCTAGCAACAAGACTCAAAAAGAAAGACAGGAAGAAGCCAACTGTATCCTAGCAAGACAGCCTGAGAGAAAAAAAAATGGTTATTGTACTTGCAGTCTTAAAGATGCAACACAATTTAAAGATGTAACTACAAGAAAGGAAAATAGCCTAGGACAGAAAATTGGAAGAGACCCCAGAGAGAGGGCAACACTGCCAAGGGCAACATGAGACCCCATAGAGAGGGCAACTCCACTGAGGGCAACAAAAGACCTCAGAGAGAGGGTGAAAGACAACCCCAGCGAGAGGGAGCCAAAAAGCCCCAGAGCAAGGGAGACAGATGGTAACGCAGGATGAGCAGATGGCTATGCACGAAGGAAAGCTACCTGAGGTACCTCAAAAGAAGCAAAATGTGCAAAAAGTAAATGAAGCTATTCTACAGGAAAATGTTCACATCAGAGCTGAACTGGAAGATTTAAAGTGCAAGATTCAAGCTGAGTATATACCTTTGAAAACACACGATAAACTGAAGTCTTCAATGAGCCAAGTTGTTCAAAATCTGAACAAATACATTTCAGAGACAACACAAAGGTACCAGAAGGCGATAATGACCCTTAATTCCACAGTTGGCAAATCAAAGCAGAAGTTGGGAAAACTCAACCAAGATATACAGCCAGGCAAAACGGCAGGCAGAAAAGGCACACAAAGAAGTTGCAACCTTGAAAGACTCCTTGAAGAATCAATATGTAGCCATGGAAAAACATGAGGAGCTAAAAAGAATGCTGACTATCACTTCTGAAAAAGCTGTGTTGGAATTATCAGTAGCAATGAAACAATGCACTGAAGCCCAGAATGAGTTGGCAAGAGATCAACAAGGAAATGAACAGTTTAAAGAATAATTTATTGTCCTTCAAAATGAAATGCAAAGGGAATGCATAACCATTCAGCAACATTAAGAAATAGAGACTGTCTTCAACAGCAGAATGGAAGCACAGCATATAAAACTCGAGGAGACTATGCTGAATTACAGGAAAAATTCAAAATGAAGCAAGTGAGCTTTGCAAAGAAAAGGAAAACCTGTTGAAAGACCTTCACATGTTACAAGAATCCCTTAGGACAAAGTTTATTCTTTGGTTACCTCCATTTGATTCGCTTTTAGCGCTCTTTCTCTCTATCAACAACCCGTCTGCTTTTTTTTGGCTTTTTCCTGTTCTTCTAAAGGGAATGTGGACTCCGTTCATTCCTAGAATGAAAGAGAAGAAAAATGAATTTGACATCACTCTGAACAAACTGAGGAACCAGTTGACAAGAGAAGACTCAACAATGTCCAATATTCCAGGAGGAAGCTGAAAGCTGCAAGGAACAAACTGAAGAGCTGAATGGAAAAAAGGAGGCATTGAAAGGAAAAGCTGTAGAACTTTCTGAACTGTGAAGCCATGAGTAGCACAATTGCAGAACTGAACACAGGTTAGGACTTCACCAGAGACAGCCCTGGCTAACAGTGAATCCAAAATGAAGGACAAGGACAAAGTTCTCTTACAGACAGAAAAAGGAAAGACAGAAATGAGATTGAAAAATGTAAATCCGACACTGAAGCACAAGACGCTACAAGAAGAAAAAGCTGAGCTGAATGAGAGGATTCATAAGCTTGCGAAATGATTTGAAAATAAAACACCACGCAAATATTTGGCTGAAGTTCAGAAGCAAGTAAAAGTGAAAATTCCATTTGCAAAACGTCAAGGTCCAGCGGACACCGTGGAAAACAAAAATTTGAGACAACTCTCGAAATGAACGAAGTCCACATTCTCTATAGAAGATCAGGACAAAGCCACAGTGTACAAAAAACGCAGACGGGTTTTTGATGGAGAAAAATGCAACTCGAAGGAGCACTAAAAGCGAATCAATTGGAGATAACCAAGTACCAGAAACATGGAGTACTACTACAATTCCTCAAATGTGACAGATCAAGATGTGGAATAACTGCCAAGATTCAAGACCATCTAAATTTACAAATTCAGAGACTTGAGATGGGGGAGCAGGGATAGCAAGTAAATATTGTATTACAAATAGTTATACGCCTTTGGAAGGGAAAGCTTTCTTTGGAGAAGAAAGGGGGATGTTTCATGATGTGTCTGCATTCCATTGTAATATAAAGGCGCTCAGCGGAGCAAGGGTTGATATAGGACTGGAGAATAGCACCACCCATGGTATGATGTATAGAGTCACATGGTAATAGATTGAGGGACTGAGTGTATAGGAAGAACACCCTGGAACCAGCCTCCATGAAGGTGCCAACACCATACAATACCTTGGATCTGTAAATTGTTAAAGGTTATCAATTAATCATTAATGTTTAAATATACAAGTCTCAAGATCTCATCATTAAGACTGCACTGCACACCATAATACAACATATTTGGCAGCATTAGGAGCTCCTAAAAGATATCAGCGCTATCAGCATGGTACAACAACGAATGTGATGTTTTTTAAAGCCAGCATTGAATATTACAGAATGTTGATTTACGCCAGATGTAACTTGAACTTAAGGTTCATCAATATTTACTGCTAGTTTGTTCAATTTCTGATGAATAGTGCAGGTAAACAGCACAAACATGTAGAACATCTAGGGCATTGTATGACATTTTTACTATTTCCAGGAAATTATCTGCTGCTGGAAGCTCCTGTAATTCTATTTGCTGCCAAGCAATAATCTGTAGCTCTTCAAAATATAGTGAATACCAATGCGTTCTAATTTAATAATGACACTCATTCAAAAAACATTACAATTGTCAGTCAGCAAGATCCCAGTACAATCTAACCTGCCGCTGCAATGGACCCTCATTGACAAACTTTAACAAATTTGAAAATCTTTATGCATGTGGTCGTTTGGAGCAAATGAAAATAAACGTAGAGCTGTGAAAGAATTTTGTTTTTAAACGGTGAGGTGCTGTACAAGGAACTGCTTGAAACTATTGGTATGAAGCTACTTCATATTTTAATAGATATACAATGGTTTTGTGTGCAGCACCATGTCATGAATAAAGGCGATCTTGCTAAACACGGTTGTGTGATCATAAGAATATTAACACTTCATCATTGGACTTGCATGAGATACCATTGTACCCCCAGAGGTTGTAAAATGTATGTTACAATCTAATTCATAAAGAATATATATATTGAGATAAAGTACCTTTGCTGCAAT
Source organism: Cetorhinus maximus (assembly GCF_964194155.1). Lineage (NCBI taxonomy): Eukaryota > Metazoa > Chordata > Chondrichthyes > Lamniformes > Cetorhinidae > Cetorhinus > Cetorhinus maximus. The sequence goes on along the minus strand of NC_135882.1, from coordinate 28,674,087 downwards.
GAAATTATCAACATTTTTCAGCACTTTGTTTAACAAACTGTACAAATCGTACCTTCTCATTAATAAGCTTTGTTTGTCTGTGTGTTGAAGCTAGAGACACCACTGTGCAAATGCACGACCACACTGGATTTCAAACAATAAAAAATGAGGATTTTGAGGAAAAGATATATAAGAAAGGTTATACAAGAAATTTCTGCCATTTCTCAGAAGATATCACTCCATAATGTTTGTACAAATCTGCAGATCCAGTTTGTGACTTGTACAAAGCATTACTAATATTTTAGTATTTCATACATATCATATATCCTGCTACTTCTGGTGTCAATTTCCTTATGTAAAAGTGAATTTGTTTGGTTTATTTTACAAACCATTCATTGTACTTATGAATTTATACAAGAACATTTAGCAAATTTATTAAAGCTTCTTCCTGCAAATTTTCAATGATGTTTATTTGCAGATGCAAAATATTTGCAAACTCAAGCACTGTGCAAGTGCTTCTAGCCTACCCCTAAATATATACCCATAGGGTAGTATCTGTATATTAGATCTCCACTGAGTAGGTTACATTATTGCTTTTTCCTAATTCATCAGAAGTGATGACAGGAATCCTTTAAATTCTCATGCTTTTGCCTCCTTGGATCTATAATTTTTAAAAATTTTAATTTAATCTTAATCTTGAAAGAAGTACCCAATAAATGCAAGCCCCTGGGACAGCTGTGTAAAAAACATGATTGAGATTGATTAGCTGACAGTTAGCTGACAAGGAGAGTTAGCTAGCCAGTTAATGAACAATTGATTGACCCGTAACACTCAATGCTTTATATCAAACTGGAATGGCTCTAATAAGATAACAAAATTTGTCTCTCATTTACCCAAGCAACCCTGCCTAATTTTTCTATTTCTCTCCCTTCCTTTTCCATGGATTTTGATTCTTGCTGTGGTAGAGTTCAACACATGTTGGTAGCTCCCTGACTTCTGACAAGGTGAACATTTCTCAGGTATAAAGCTAGGTAGTGAGTATCAGCAGGTTATTCAACTGTGAAAGCACAGATCTGAGATTAATGCTGTTCACACCTGATGGATAACAATCAGGAGGCCTGGATCAATTTTCCCTTCCTTGGAGCAGAAATGTTGAGGCCAACTGTGGCATATATTAGTATCATAAAGCAGCATAGAACATATGAATTTCCAGTTTACTTGACTTATCATTCCTCAGATTACTGTAGCACAACGTTAAGTAGGTCCAACTCTCAATCAAAACTAATTACCACTCCACCCCCAACCTCATCAATAAAATAAGCAAATTAAACCCCAGATGTTATTTTCAGATAGATTCTCTTGCACAATTTTTTTAGATGAAACAGATAGGCTGGAAATTGGTCTATGCCATTTTTAATGTGTGAGGTTTTGCAATTGCTGACCTTCCTGTGACTGTAGAAGTGGAGGTAGGCTGAGAAGCTCCCATGCTGCTGATAGCTTCAGAACTCAGCAAGGGGCTTAGCATTGTGGTGCAGCCAGAATTCTTTTCTTAAAGGCAGACCGGCACCCTTAAAGCGAAAATGAATTGAATAACAAGAGACTTGTAAGGGATATAGAGTAGTTAAGTAAAATATAAATATTAGGTAGAATTCATATATAATTAGAGCATTATACTTAAGAATTGAATAAATGGTTACTCTTTGTTAACATGCAGAAAAGGTTTTTTATTAAGAAGCTGTTGCAGAAAAAAGGCATAGTCGTGAATTTAATTAAAGATAGATGGACATTGCTCCATGTTTGTAGAATCCACTGGAATTTTAGAAAGCCCTTTTTAGAACATTGGTATTGATAAGGACTATCTTTTCTTGATTTTAACTGCCTTATTCCTTAGCAAAGGAATGTTAAAAGGGTAGTAACATCTATTAATAGTAATAATAATAATAATTCATGCTACAAACCTGGCATCATTTTCTATTAAGAATGAATGATTAAACTTTGGTACAGGGCATCATCAAAGACTGGTGAGCTCATACCAGTCAGAATTGAATATTATCAGCCACTTTTTACAAAGGACAGATGCTGTGAGAGTGCAGCCTTTAAATGATCTACAAGAGAAAGAACTTCTAAAATGACCATTTACGTGTTGTAGTTTAAAAATCATTTGATGAAAATACAGAAACAAGTTAAATTAATTAGGATTGATATTAGAACACATTACAAACTTTTATTGACGAGGCAAACGCTCATAGTGTTCGCATGAAAAGGCAATCCTCAACAATTAAATAATTATCAGTAATAGAGATTGATAAAAACCTGAACAGGATGATCAAAGAGGGAGGAACTTAAACAAAGAAGCAGCACCCACAGTTGTTAAGGATGATGTAATTCAATTCAATAATGTATAAAGTTAGAAGCCTTTGCTATTGAAACTCAGAAGTGTTGAGAAAACTTCAAATCAATGCTCCTCAGGATGGTTGAGTAGCTGGGCACTTTAATTTTGATTGAGAGAAATGGTGTCCTACTAATCTGACAGCTAAACCACTCAGGGATTTAAGGTAATAGTTTGAATATTTGATGGCTATTATAAAGATATTTTTGTCTGTAGCATTGTAAGAATCTTTTTAAACTACTACTGGATTCTATATTAGAACTAAGGTTATGCTTCCCACCTTCCTATAATCTTTAATGTTGCAATGTACTTAGCCACTCAATGTATGTTGCATGTTATGGTTCTTTAATAAATTTGTAAATATGTTAGTAAATTATAACATTTCACTTAGTATTCTGTACACAACTTTAAAGAACCGCTCTCTGTATACTCCTAAATGGAGAGATACATTTTTTGACAAGACACCTCCGGACCCTTCTGATATCTGGGCAATTATAAGATAGCTGATGATTTTTTTTTTAAAAGTCCCCTGGAAGAAGGTAATATTTATTGATGGGTATCTTCCTTGAGGGAGAAGTAGTTCATTTACTCAGACCCCAGTCTGCAGGGGGTGGCTATTCTGAACTCAAATGAAGGAAGTGCTCCTGATCTGGTGTAGCTCCAAAAGTGATTTGGATTATAATCCAGTATTTGCTGAATACTGCTGCTGCAACTCCTGATAGAAGGAAAATGGAACACCAAGGGCAGAGAGGGAACTCCATGTTCAGAGGTGTGACATTGGGGGCTTTAGTGGTGGAGGTGATGTAAGAAGTAACCTTAAACACTTGACAGGTTACTCTATAGTTCAAACATGAGAATGACAAGAAATAAGGGATAACACTAAAAGCTCAAATTAAACACTAATGTCTTTACTAGATTGTCAGGAATACTAGTTGACAATACAGTTTACCCAGTACTATATAGCCGTTAGCAAAACACCCATTAGTCACAAATATGTTACAAGGAATCTTGCATATGATCAACAATGAGCAGTTAAGCACTTGCTGGTAGCTCCTTCTTTGAATAAGCACCCTTTGCAACGATCTTTATACTCTTCTTTCTAACGTGGGCAGGATCTTTCATTGAAAAGATTTTATTATCCTATCAAAATCAATCTTAAGCTACGATTGCCCAATGAACTGTCCAATTCTTTGATCCTACCACAATATTAGACACTTTTTGACAATGAGCATATGTTCAAACTCTCCTTCAGAAATTTCCCATCCCTCATGGCTGTTGCAAAGTCTTCATCAGTTCTTCTTTTCCTGGTCACAGGACAATGAAGCAACTTTAGTTTCTGACTCCTTACAAACTGTTGTTTGAAGAATTAGAAAAAAGCTGACCTGACAAAGCAGATAAACGAAACATGTCTGCTCATTTCTCTACATTTAAAAGGAGATATTATGAATCTACGTCAGTTTGTGTTCTCACTCAAAGCCTTCAAAACATTTAAGTGCACCCAAATTAGCATTTATAAAACATACTAGTCGCTTGGCCTGAATTTTTCCCTTGTTGGGCACGTGCGATTGGCGGGCCCGGGACCGCAATTGATCCACGACTGCGATTTCACACTGGCTGGCCAATTAAGGCCCACTCAACGTGAAATGCGTCTTCTGAATGGTCAGGAAGGGCCGGGCGGGGGCCTGTCAGGCGCCGGATCCAATGGCGATACGGCAGGCGGTTTAAAATCGGCAGAGGCATCTCCATGAAGGCTGCCAGGGGAGAATCTTTCTTCGGTCAGGAGACTGGAGCAATGGCCTCACCAGCAGCAGGAAACGTCAGGCGGGAGAGCAAGTCGGGTGGGCACTTGGTCCCCCATTTCTCACACGAGTGCCTCACGGTCCTCGTGGAGGAGTTGGGTGTCAGGCGGGACACCCTTGTTCCTAGGGATGGCAGATGGAGGCCACTGTACCAGATCAAAAAAGCTTGGGAGGTTGTGGCAGCCGAGGTCAGCGGCCATGACATTGGGTGGTGCACATGGTGCAGTGTCGCAAAGGGTTCAATGACCTGCCACACTCAGCAAGAGTGAGTACCATGTTGGCATGGATCAATGTGGGGAAGTGTCAAGGGCTGGCCGTCCCCCTGTGGAGCTGAGGGGTGTTAGAGTCTGAGTGCCAACTGTCAATGGCCAAGGGGGTGAGCCCTGGCTGCTTGAACTGAGTGCCTTGCGGCTCAAGGGCCACAACTCGGATGTGCCCTGCAAGGTGCTCCTCAGATGGAGTTGCCCAGGCTGCATTGGCGCTGTGGGTAGACAGTGGACTAATCAATGGTCCTCTGTTCCTTCAGGAGAAAAGGAGCTATAGCAACACAGACAGGTCAAGGACAAGCTGGAGGCTTCTAATCCTGATGAGGTTTGAAATGGATGCTTTGGAGCTGGAGTGCCGCCAACCACATCGTTCAGCTGGTCGGGAGAGGCAGGGGTTTCTGATAAAGGTAAGAGTGCAGTGCACAGAGGTGAGAGTGTTGGATTGTGCAAACATTCTTGTGTAGTCTCATCATTAATAGGAGCCTCAAACCTGGAGTACCCATTGATCATTGAAAGATGATAGCACCATGATGCAGATCTCCATTGTCTCACCAGGGTACCTGGCATGCACAGTGACAGTGTGATGACTTAAACTAATAACATGCCCTTGTTTTCCCTTAGATTCGCCAGCACGCACTCAATCGCAGGACCCCGAAAAGCCACCCTTGATGCCAGAGGACCACCAGGCTTCAGATGCACCTGCGTCACATCCGCTGTCTGAGCCAGGCACCAGTTAGATACCAGAACCTCTGTGGGCATTAGAACATTGGCTAGAGTATCAGTGAACAGTGGTGAGGGCACTTTGCACTCGCTTGAGGAACAGGCAGAAGCAATTGGAGGACTGCTGGAGACCAGCATCGTGCTGAGTTGAAGGCTAATGATGAGTCTCTGGAGTTGTCCATTAGGCGGCAGAGGCTGGATGTCCAGTGGGATGTGCGGCAGGATCTGGTGGAAATTCATGAGGCTATGCATGCTATAGTCTCTGTTCTGGAGGAGTCCATGTGGAGCATTAGCATTGCATTGACCCTAATCGCTGAGCGCACTGCCTCCTCCATTGAGAGAGTGGCAACTCTCATGGAAAGGCAGCTCCAGGGACCCAATCAGGGATTCCTGATGTTGCACTCAGACCTGCAAAGCCTTCACACAGGCAATGACCTCAGGAGGTCAGTGCCAGTGTGAGGGATGGATGAGGCACCCAGTGTCCCAGCTAGATGCCTATCCATCAGTGGCAAGCAGGGAGGTCCAGAATTACCTCACATTGATGCATGACCTGCTTGTTGTCTTTGCGGGGTCCTGTAGGGTGCTCTGGATGATGGCAGCAACTCCTCCGCCCCTGTGCCAGTGGCCGCGGAATCTGACGGGGCTGCAATGACTGGGAAGCTGCCAGCCGTTTCACTGGCCACTCCCTCACAGGCGAGGTGAGCACAGGCTCCACTAGCCAGAGGATGACTGCCAAGGTCATCAAGACCCAACAAGACAGCAGAGTCAGCAGGCTGCTTCCAATGCTGCTGCCAGCGACGGGGGCAGGGGGCACCAAGAGGCAGCACTCATAGAAGTAAGTTTAAGGAACCATGAGCACAAGGGGAACTGTTCACGTGTGATCTTCTGTTCTGAAATGTTTTGTTTATATGTTTTCTGGTGTGGGCATTAATGCCAGATATGGTAATGTTCATTTGTTGTGTCATAATTATATAAATTTGCTTTTGTCTTAATGGCCTGAGTATGCTTCACCTTTTATGTAGTTGCAGGATATGCCAGTATCTAATGCTGGACCTGAGTGGCTCTAAACTTTATTGCACAGGCACTGAGTGGACTTTGGGTTCAAACGAAAGCGTCATTTTAGGCATCCAGGATGGAGGCAGAAGCCCTGGCATGAGGTGGAAGCAGATCTTTAGCAGCCTGGTTAAAGGAGCATTGGATCGAGGCATTCCTGGTGTCCCTGCCTCCCTGAAGGATACAGAGGTCTGCCTCCACACCCTCAGCATTCACCTCAGCGTGCTCCTCTTCTGACTCACCGCTGGATTCATCATCTGTGGCCTGTGCAGCTGCCTCAAGATCCTCTTCCTTCCTGTGGTGCCCCCCCTTGCCAGTGCCAGGTTATGGATAGCGCAGCACGCAACTGCTATCAGTTACACCTGCTCTGGGGGGTATTGTAGTGCTCCCCCTGAACGTTCCTGGCATCAGAAGCGCATCTTCAGAAGCCCTATAGTCCTCTCTATCACCGCCCTTGTGAAGGCATAACTCCTATTATAATGCTGCTCTGCTTCTGTTCTTGGGTAGTGGTGAGGCATCATAAGTCACCTTTTCAACGGATAACCCTTGTCACCCAGCAGCCATCCATCTTAGTCAGGCTGGAGCACTGAATAACCTGGGCAGCTGAGAGAGTCTGAGGATACAAGTCATGGGAGCTGCCAGGGTACTTTGCACAGACTTGCAGAACCTGCATCCTGTGGTCACACACTATCTGTACGTTCATGGAGTGGAATCCCTTCCTGTTGACGAAGGCACCCTGCTGCCCCGCTAGCGCCTTCATGGCCACATGTGTGCAGTCGATGGCACCCTGGATGTGGGGGAACCTAGCAATCGCCTGGCTGGCCTCGTCCATACGGAAATAAATAAATGTCATTACCTGCCTGAACAGAGCTTCTGTCACCAGCTTGATGCAATTGTGGGCAGCTGATTGGGAAACTCCAAGACGATCCCCCACTGACCACTGGAAAGAGCCGGAGGCGTAGAAGTTGAGGGCCACTGTGACCTTCAGAGCCACTGGCATGGGGTGTCCACCCACACAGTCGGAGCTGATCTCAGGCCCAATCATATGACAAATGGAGGTCACAGCCTCCCTGGAGAGGCGGAGCGTCCTTCGGCCTAGTGCCTCGGACATATTGAGGCATCTGCATCGCTGCCTGTAAGCCCTGGCAGCAGGATAGTGGCATCTTCTGCAACCCCTTTTGCCTCGGACTACCTGCCAGCCCTGTGCCCCTTGTGGATGTGTGTCTCCTCCCACAGGTCGCTCCCCTGGAAGCTGCATTGGGACACCTGGCCTCCTCTCCCTTCTGCCCCTCTCTTCCTCCTCAGAGGAGGTGCCACCAGTGGAGACCACAATCCACATTACCAGGGTAACAGAAGGTTGTCTGATACCTAGAAGGGTCCACATGGTCAAAATCCTCTGGGGGCCTTGTAGGCACCAGTGCGTCCTGAAACGAAGCCTGGAAATGCTAAGAATGAAGACCCGAACAGACATGAAGCTGTCAAGTTCAAATAAGCAACCAGCAACAAACTTTCTCCTCAACTCCTCACTGCTCACACTGGCAATGCTGCAGAACCTTTTTATCCCGCCCTTGGATGAGCTTTGGTAAAAAGTAGGCTGCGCAAATTCGCACGGGCAATGTAAAATCGCGAACAGCTGCCTTTTTTATCGCTTTAAGCGGCCTTTTAACTGATGGAGGGCATGGCTCCGACACCCCCGCGTGCCCGCCGACCTGAAGGTTGCTTGCATGCGGGGATGATGCTGGGACGCTTGCCCGACATCATCTCACGCGATTTTACGCCCAATCGAGTCTGGTGCGCGTGCCTGCCCGTGGAACGTGAAATTCGGCCCCTTATCTTATGGGCAGAATCTTGCCCTTGGTGGGGGTTGCTTGGTGGTGGTGGGCGGCTTACCACCCGCCACCCGCAGTCAGCACCAGGCCGCAATTTCAGGCTGGCGGGCCAATTAAGGCCCGCGCAGCATGAAACGCGAACGGCAGTGCTCAGCAATGCCTATGCGTGGGAGGTCTGGGGATGGGGGGACAGGAGGACGGAAACCAGGCAACCGCAAACATCTCACATGAGCGCAAGTGAGCATTTCATAATTTCCCTGAGGTACAGAGCTGCCTCAGGGAGATGAAGAAATATAAAAGAAAGAAAAAAATGTAATGAAAGATGTCCCCTTGTGTCACTCTGTCACATGAGCAGGGACATGTTATTAATGAAAGGCTTTTATTTTATATGTATCTGCTATTGGAAACCTCATCCCGCCCGTGGGTGAGGTTTCCAAAAAATTGCAAAAATTTTAATTGATTACTTAATGCCCTCAACAGGCCTTTTAATTGTTGGCGGGTGCCCAGTTCTGTAGGTACGTGTGAAGCCAGCTAACTCTCAACCCCCATAGCCCCTCACCCGCCGTTCACGCTCATACTCCCATGCCCCATATTGTCCCCCATATCTTCTCCATTTCCCCCATTCCTCATTATCCCCATGCCCCCAATTCTCTTATTTCTCCTCCATATCCCTGTACCCCCATATCTACCATTTCTCATCCATGTTCCCCATATTCCCCGTGCTCACCTGGTATCCACTATGCACAGAACTCTTGAGCCCCATAATAAGATTGGAAAGTCTTTGAGATGCTCATACAACTGTCAAGTTAACTAACCAATCAGCAACCAGTTAGAAAAAAACATTATCCGATTAAGAGTTCACTATACTGCCAAGATAAAAAAAAACTCTTAGCCTCCTTGATAGCTTTATCAACAACCCCTGATGAGCTGAATCCATTCATGGGGTTTGGAGCTCAGCCAAGCATTCAAAATGAGATTCTATTGAATGATTGTATCAACAACCTCTGGTGAGCTGAATCAATTAGTGGGGTTTTGAACTTAGCCAATCTTTCATAATGGGATTCCATTGCACAACTTTGTCAACAAAACCTCCAGAGCTAAATATATTAAAGCTTTTGAAGTAATTGAAAGAGCTCAGCCATCTGTTCAAGCTTTAAAGCAGAGGAACAGATGCTTGATGTCATTCAATGAAAAGATTAAATCAGA